>NC_045622.1:81364986-81674555 GCF_009829155.1 Mustela erminea | reverse complement strand
TCTCAAGGTTTCCCTTGAGAATTTCTTAATTTCTTTCTTTCTTTTTCTTTCTTCCTTCCTTTTGTCAAATGGGATGAAGGAGCCTAGGTTCAGAGCCTCAGCCTTTCCATTGCATAAGAGAGGTTTGGCCTTTGGCCTTTAGAGACTGTTAGTAGTCTCAGAGGATTGCATTGTTTACTACTCTAGAAAATGCCCCAAAGCCTGTCATTTGAAGCAGTAGTAATGTGGACTCAAGATACTTTTAATTAAAAGTATACTGTTTGGAGCCAGCCTTTGGCCTCCTGTTTATCATTAAGTTCCCTGCAGTGCGGTCAGCTACTCACGAAGAGAAAAATTTCTCCTTTGCTCCACAGGATGGCAGTATAGGTTAATGTTAAACCTTATACACATCCTTTCAAAATCATACAGCAGGGTTTTGTTCAGAATTGGCACTCAACTCTCCTTTTCTCCATATGCCCACAGCCTCCTGCAACCCCTGCTTTAAACATTTCTCACTTCTCCCTTTTCTGTATGAAACAAAGGCAGCCCCTTCAGTTCAAAAAGGACATTTATAAATGAAGATCTCTACAATACACCCGCTTCATTATAAAAAACCCCCAGACATAGGAGGCCAGAGTCTATCTGCCCACAAAACCACACGCAGCTAAGCCCTAGTTTGGGGCTGCTGAGTAGTTGTGTATAAATAGCAGTGGTCAGTTACACATTATCAGCAACTTGACCTAATCACTGTTGATCAATAAAGTCATTGAAGTGTAAAGGCCTCATTGGCAGTAGATTGGCTCAGCTCCAAGATGGAAGGAAATAGTCTTCCTGAGTAGTCAGATGGTAATTATCAGAGCACTGTGGCCTCCAACAGGTTCAGCATTGAGAAATGACTACAAAGTCCCATTTGAGATACCTTTCCTATACTCCAGAAAAAAGGAAGTGAGGCAAATAAAATATTTCTGAAATTGGGAAAATTGGATATTTCTGCAAACTTTAAATAAGAAGGAACAGGGATGTCCCTTGAACAAATAATAATAGCATTCTAGTCTTTATAAGGGAGTAATTTTTAATCTTTTAATCTTTTTCTATCTTTTCGTCTTATATCTTTAAATAATAAGATGATTTCCTAGGTAAACATAGGTCAGATAATACATCTTCCAGAAAAGAACAGCTGTCTTACACATGAAGCTTATTCAACCTATAGTAATAATTTTTCCAAATTGGGAATTAACAAGAAGGTATATCTAGAAATGCGTCCTTTTAAAGTGTTTTTTGTTCTGTTCACAGTAGAAACAACTTTTCTAGTATTCCTTTTACATTGGTCTTTTTAAAAAAAATGATATTATAGATTATTTAAAAGCCAATGATATCTTTTGTTCTTCTTAATCTTCCACAGTGCTTATTACAGGTTCATGACATGTTTTCCTCTCTAAATAGGCATTGATTAACTCATTCCTTAACTAACTGGCTTGAAAATAAACTACTAGAGATATTTAACTAAGCAATGGAGACCTAACATTTCCAAACTGAAAACTTTATCAAGGCCAGAGTAAACACCAACACTGAAAGATTACTGCCTATACTTCTGCAACAAAACCTTACCCCCCAAAATTCTTGGAAAGAATCTCCTAAGATTACCGTGGAAAGTCCTAAAAATGAGTGGAAAACAGGGTAATTTTTGACTTTAGCCTATCTTTCAGGAAATAGAGGAAACTTATTATGGTATTATATGATAGAAGCAATTTTCTTAATATTACTTTCGAAATCTCAAACGTGTGTGTTTGTAGGCTTGAGGAAAATGATGTATTTTTGAATGCAACTGGAGAGGTTTAACAAAGAAAGCCTTTTCTGGTCCCTATGGGGGGGTGAAAATCAGCTTTAGACTGTTAGCACACACATCTAAAAGTTCAATGAACTTCAGTTAGTTGCTATGCCAACCAAGAGAAGACCTGTCCAGATATGAATTGATCACACAAATAAAATCTCCCCAAAGATGATGCTTGTTTGGCTTAAGGGCATAGTCTTTGTAACAACCCTTGAAAAATCATAGGTCTGTCAGTTTGGAGGATTTATTTGGACCACTATCCAAATTTCCTCAGTGTATTATAAAATAAATTTTTTTCCATAGGAAACTGAGCAGTTACATGTAAGGGGAAAATACTTTTTTAAAATTTCTTTTCCTTTCCTCAGTTAAAATTAGCAAATGCAGAGAGTTATGTATAGTTTCTGATTATGAGAAAGAAAGAGTAGCTAGGACTAGAGCAGTAATTCTTGGGAGATGTTCTTAAATTCCAATATCACCTTGTGATATGAAGTTGGACGACTTAACGTTCATATCTTGATGTCACACCTCCCACACCCGGCCATGGATAGAGTCCTTAAGCACCCTGTCAAAAGTCCCTGATTAATGTCATTTGAAGAATTTCTTTGCATGTTTGCTTTGAGGTTTTGTGTGCTCCATACCCAGAGTGAACTAATTTGAGACTAAATAAGTAGGTAACTTTAGTATCTGGTTGTTGATATGAAACTCCAAGGGGTTGGAGGAGAAAATGGTAAGATGCTATCATATGTTTTCCATGTATATCCTCTTATTGTTTCCCTGGAAATTTGGATGATTATGTTATCGTTGTTAGACTACTCTTCAGGCATCCGAGGTATGCCTAATCTAAGGAATGGAAAAGAGTAGACAAAACATTTTGGGAATTATAATGGCATATTATATGTATATTCTGAATACACACTTTAATACACATGCCTAGCAACACAAACCCATGAAATAAGTCACCAAACATTTATTATGTCTGTTTTGCATATGACAGAACACACTGTCATGTTTTGGATTCTCTCCCATTATTCTTATTTTAATTCCACTTCCCCAAATTTGTTCAGAAATTGGCTTTTTAACAGTTATCTCACATTTCTAACCCTCTATTTACCTCTTGAATTCAAACATAAATTTGGATTCTCTAATGTTGATCCTTGGTGATAGATGCAGGACTCAATTTTGTAAGCATTACTAGTTTTTACTTCTGGATTATCTCACTTATTCCTAACTTCTTAATTTACTTTGTATTAGCTAATTTTGTCTTAGGCCTCTTTAAGAGAGGGTTGGATTCCCCAACAAGGGGATCCAACAAGGTGTGGAGTAGATATAATGAAATAGTGAGTGATATCAGGTAAGTGTCTTCCAATGGTTTAGATTAAGAAACAGATCAGTGAGGATGGGTTTAGGGACTGTAATGGAAACTTCTGGGGAAAGAATATTAACTGTCTGAAACATGCTCATTGAAATTCACATTCAGTCTATGGGATAAGAAAACAAGCCAAAAGTGAACTCCTACATCCCAGTGGCTTTCTTTTTTTCTTTCTTTCTTTTTCTTTCTTTTTTTTTTTTGTTTTTTTCTTGATTTTTTTCCATTTTATTTTATTTTTTTTCAGTGTTCCAAAATTCATTATTTATGCACCACGCCCAGTGTTCCATGCAATACGTGGCTCCATAATACCCACCACCAGGCTCAGCCTCTCGTATTGGTGTATTACTTTGCAGTGGGTCGCTTCTGGTGGCTCCCTCTCCCTTCTGTTTATCCCCTGATATCAGTCTGATTCTTCCCAGTATGTTTTACCTCCTGACTGGCATCTTCTGCCCTCGTAGAGATCCAGAAGTATATAATACTACAACTCAGGCTGAGTTCATGAGTGTTCAGAGTGTTCTGGTAGATAATTAGCTCACTTTAGGAGACCAGTTAAAACAGGGTCTCCTATGTCTCTGCCATTTTGCCCCCCTCCTCTCCAGTGGGTTTCCTTTATTCTGAAACTCTCCTTTACATTATTAGTACATCAGTAACAAAGGAATGCCTGCCTTTAATATGATTGGTCTGTTTTCCCTTGATTGTTATAGCTCTAACAATAAACTCATGGGACTATTCTTTTTTGGTTCCTATCTTACAAGAATAATACAATTCTCTGCCACCCAAAGTGAATTTATTCCAGATTTATATCCCAAAGCAAGCCCAGCACTCAGAGATACAGAGCCTTCCACCTTTCCACTTTTAAGTAATGGTTTAGATTCAAGAACTGATCTGGAGGAGGAAAAAAAGAGAAATATCTGCGTTAGATAAATATTCACATGGTTACATATTCCCATAGGTAGCTCGATAAAGGCTGAGGCTTAGAAAACCTGCAAATTGATAATAATTTTTCATAAAAGATTTTGTTATTTATTTGACAGAGGGAGAGAGAGATCACAAGAAGGCAGAGAGGCTGGCAGAGCGAGAGGGAGAAGCAGGCTTCCCACAGAGCAGAGAGCCCAATGCGGGCCTCAATCCCAGGACCCTGAGATCATAACCTGAGCCAAAGGCAGACGCTTACCCCACTAAGCCACCCAGGCGCCCTGATAACAATTCTTAACATCTTTCTCTCTCTTTGCTCTGTATTAGGCCAGAACCAGGCTATTTAAGGAGCAAAATCTTAATTAGAAGGCATTGTTTAAACATGTTTCCAAATAAATATCAGTGTTCATGAACCAGGCCATTCAGAAAATACTCCTCATACAGTGTTGATGTTTCCTACCATTCATTCCCAGTATCTCCTGTGAGACAAAATATGCAATCCAAGAGTTATACTCAAAATAAAGTGCACATTCTTCTATTCATAGTTCTTCCATACCCCCAACCCTATGAAAAATAATGGTGAGGTAATAAGGGGAGGCATTTTGTAGGAAACAGTAATTGAGAGAGAAGTCTGGATGATGAAAAGAACCGTCTGATAAGTTGTATAGCTGGTGACCATTAGGGGAACAGCAGTTATATTGACTGCTTTGGTTTCCCAGCTGCTTTGTGGTGGCTTAAGTGCCCTGTAGACATGATTCTGTATTTACTTTGGAAATTTGTGGGTAGTGAGGAAGAACAGGTGAACTTCTGTTCCCCAACCTTCATTTTAATCAGAGTAGCTTTGCTTTTACATGTGATATATTTGCTTTCTGCAAAGGATTTTATTGGAAGAACCAGGTCTAGTTTTAAAAATAGAAGAATTACAAACAGTAAAAACATGTTGCTCATTGGGGAACTCTGAAAAAATGTCTGAGTCTTGTCCTTGAGTCAGTGAAAAATAAAGGGTGAACCTCTATGCCTTGATTCTTCACATTAGTAGTTCATAAAGTACAGTCTCTCAATCATATCAGCATCTCTTGGAAACCTGTTATAAATGTAAATTCTTGGACCTTACACAGACCCATCGGAAGTAGAAACTTTGAGGGTAGGGTCTAGAAATCTCTATTTTAACAGACCTTCAGGTGATTCTGATGCTTGCTCAATTTTTGAGAACTGACATTGAGCCTAATTTAGTTTACCAAGTAAAATAAATGAGGTAAAATGAACAGAAAGAAGTTGTCAGCACAGTTTCTAAGGAAAACCTTTTCTAAGTATTGCAAATGAGCCCCCTCCAGTAAAAATCCTCATAGAGGATGGTTTTTCAGTTTCAGGAATAAGAAAATGGCCTTAGTCCTTCTATTCCCCAAGCCCCATAAATATCTGTCAAAACAAAGCAATACCCTTAACAACTTAAAGCTATCAAATATCCCCTTGACAATTCAACTTCAGCCCAAAAGTGTTCATTTGAAAATAGGTGGGGTTATGTAGGCATCGGTAATAAAATCAACAAATTCTAATTACCACTGGATAAATTCAGCCTTATATTTTATGGATTTATTTTAAAAAATATCGTTTATAAATTCCACTCCACCTAGGTCACTAGATGATGTACATCTTGGAAGAGTGCTAGAGGAAGCTGTAGTCAGAGGGAGTGAGTCAGAGTAAGGATATCCATTTCTTTCCTAGGACCAGGACATCCTCAGCTGGCATTGCTTTCCTAAAGTGATGATACCTCTGTGTGAGATTATTCTGAGAGATAGACCAATTCCACTAGAGTTGCACATGGACTTTTTTCAAGGCTAAACCCAGCTCTTCTCAACATTTACATCAATGATGCTATACCACTAGATGGCTCCAGAGTGTCTATCCGGCAGCTCATGAATGTCCAGAAATTTGAAAATTGGAGTGTACTTTTTAAGTCATCCCCAGCCTTCTTCCTCCACTACTGACTCCCACTCAACCAAAAGTGATGTCTCATTCTCTCCTCCATCTTCCTAGAGGAGTCTAGTGATGGTGTCTCTAAGGGAGAAAAAAAATGTTTCAGATCAGGAGAGCACTTGGCTTTTCCACATTCCAAACTGTAAAACCCAGCTTCAGGCAAAGGATATGTGTGTACTCAAAAAGTGTGAAATAACGTTCTGCCCTAAAACTTGATTTTAACATTTCATAACTTAGGAAGTTGGGATTCCTTGGGGATGTAACTCTGCAAAAACAGGTCAAAGATCTCCAGTGCTGAAATCTTGCTTGATCAGGGGACACTTATAGATAAGTTGCTAAGAATTATTGTCTGAGTTGTCCTTTAATATTCTTTTTAGAAGTGTTAGTGTAGAAAATGAAGTTGTTTTTTTTTTCTGAGTTTTAAAAATTATTGTAGTTGTTATTCTTTTTTTTTGATCTATGTTATGAACTCAGTTTCTCATAGGTCCCGCTTTCTCTTCTAAATTGATCTGATTGGATGATGGACTTTAAAATAGGTAGTTATGTTTATCAAACTCTCCTAGTGTGATAATGAATTGTTTCTGGGGTAGATATTTGAACTAAGAGAAAAGCAACCACAAACTGAAATTCCCCATTTAGATACCTAAAAGATAATTTGAACCAAGAGACAAAAAGCCCAAGTTCAGAGGAAGATGGCTCTAGGGTTGGAAAGTCACTCTTTATCAGAGGAGGAGGTTCACAGGTTAAACCAAAGCTGTAGATAATTTGAGGTCATGGGGCACTGGTGGTGTGAATAGTAGAGGAAGTCAGTCTGCAGAGGAGAATGGAACATGTATGAAGAAAATGTCAGAGAAAATCTAGCTCAGAAGGAGAGACAGTGTATCTATCTGAAACATCTCCAGTTCCTATCAGAACCGCTTACATTTGCTTTTGTCAAATTCCACATGTAGTTTTCTGAGTCTTTTCAATCATCTCCTTGATTGCCTTTAAAAATTTTCCTTGAGCTGCTTGGCAAAGATCCCTCAACAAGTAACTTTTTTTCTCACCAACAAAAACCTAGAAGGCATCTTTTATCATAAATTCCTGATAGTTGAGTTCATGAAGTAAAGGGAATTTCTGGATTAAAAAAATACTAAAACTTGCTGAAAAAATTGTTTTCAAATTTTCTTGCCCCTTGATTACAAATTAGTGTACTAACTTGGTAAACAGAAGTCAGAGACCAAGGTGAGTTGGTCTTTAGGCTTTGGGCCAGGAAATGCACACCATCCCACCGCTTCCACAACCACTGTCCATAGTTATGCTACCTACGGAGATAAAATAACTGATTAAAAAGAAGGCTGTCTCTGAGTCCTTGGCCTCAGTTGAATTTTGGTACTTTGTCACCACCCTCTCTTGAAGGATGGCAGTGTTGGTCTTTGATCAATTCTCTTTTTTTATTATTCTCCACCCTACATAAGAGTAAAATTTTAAAAGTATAAGGCTGATTTTTTTCATCCCTTGATTTAAGCCACCTAACCCATAAGAAAGAATAACACAAAACAAAACAAAATAAGGAAAAAACCTTAATATGGCCCTCAAGATCGTTGGTCTTGACCTGCTCACTTCTTCAACCACATCTTAGAAGGCTGTTCCCTTCATTCTCTGTGCTCCAGACTTCTGACTTTTCAGATTCTAGGAAAAGCCATTTTCTTTCCAGCCTTGGAAGCTCTGGGTATTTTTTTTTTCCTTCTTCTCACAATTTGCATTTACTTTTTAACTTTTCCAACTTAACTCTTTCACCCTTCATCTTCTACCTCAAATGTGGCTTCCTTAGGGAAGGAATTCATAAACTGATGCCAGAAAAAGTGATTTGTAACATGTTACTTGTTTTCTGTGTTAAGACTCATCTCAATTTTTTTTTTAAAGATTTTATTTATTTTATTTAACAGACAGAGATTACAAGTAGGCAGAGAGGCAGGCAGAGAAAGAGAGGGGGAAGCAGGCTCCCTGCTGAGCAAAGAGCCCGATGCGGGGCTCGATCCCAGGACCCTGGGATCATGACGTGAGCTGAAGGCAGAGGCTTTAACCCACTGAGCCACCCAGGCGCCCCACGACTCATCTCAATTTGAGGTATTTATTTATTCAAGTGTTGCCCCCTATTCCCCTTCCGGACAGCAAATTTTATGAAAACAGCAAATTTTGCTCTAAATTATATGCCCAATTGCAGGAAGTTCAGTTCATCTTAGTTGAAGGAAAGAAGGAATGAGTGAACCTACGAACACTTGAAAACAAGTCCTGGGTCCTGGAGCCTATTTCATGGAGATTTTCTATTGTTCTGCCTTATACTTCAGTTTCCTTTCTCTCTGACGTTTGTTTTTGTGAATGTGAGGCTGGCACAGTGTGTCTGCTTAGCATTGTATGGTTCTTGGAGGACCTTATATTTTGGAAGCAAATGTGAAAAACACATTTAAATTTTCAGAATGTTATAAACAATCTCAGGGACACAAATAGTTTTGTGAATTGATGTGTATTTCTACTTGAAGGATAAAGTAAGCACAATGATGACGAGAAGAGCATTGAAGGATATAGGCAGAGGTGTTGGGAACTCCAAGGTTTTGGGGACATTTGGCTCTTGTCAAGGTGGATTTAAATACACAATTCTTTTATTTCCTGAATATCCTTGTTCATTTCTCAGTGACTACCACAATGAAAGTTGACTACTAGAATTACTTCAAAGCGTATGAAAAGCAGATAGGCATTGCCTGCAATTTATCAGAATTTTAAAAATTTAAGAATTAAAAAAAAAAGATTTTATTTATTTGACAGAGAGAGACAGTGAGAGATGGAATATAAGCAGGGGGAATGAAGAGGGTGAAGCATGCTTCCTGCTTAGCAGGGAGCCTGATGCTAGCTGGATTCCAGGACCCTGGGATCATGACCTGAGCTAAAAGCAGATGCTTAATGATTAAGGTAGACTGAGCTACCCAGGTGCCCAAAATATAAAGAATTTTTTAAAATGTTAAGAATTCAATTTTTCAGTATTTAAAGAATTTTTACTATTTTGTCTTCAGGGTGTGAAAAAAGTCAAAGGGTCCTAAGATAGCTTTCTAGACAGTTTGGAAAAAGAATATAAATGGGGAGAAGAAATCCTCTTTGTTGTCATTACCTTTATCCTAATTTGAATTTATAGAAAATTTATTCAACAAAGTATTCTGAATTTACTATTTACCATGTTGTTTATTTACTTTTAAAAAATATATTTATTTGTTTACTTACTTACTTACTTATTTCATAGAGATAGAGAGAGAGAGAGAGAGAGAGCAAGAGAGCATGAGCCTTGGGTAGGGGCAAAGGGAGAGGTAGAAGCAGGCTCTCTGCTGAGCAGGGAACCAGGTACAGGGCTCCATCCCAGGACCCTGGGATCATGACCTGAGCCAAAGGCAGACGCTTAACTGACTGGGCCATCCAGGTGTCCCATTTTTATTTACTTTTTTAATTCCATTTTGATGTATTGATTCTTTTTTAAAAATCACCAATAAAAGTTATAGACCTGTAGATAATTACTCCTCTACTGTCCTCAATATTCAAAGTTTGCAAAAAAAAAAAAAAAATCCTCCCTCTGTCCCATTTTGGAATGTATCACTTGGCGTTTCCTCTTCTGAAAACTTAGTACCATTTCTGAGCTTATGGATATTGCTCTCTCTCTAGCAGTATTGAGATGCCTCCTTGCCATTTGGAAAATTTCTCTTTTTTGATTCAGCTGGGAAAAAGGGACTTCCCTTACCAGTCTCCCTTTAAGTATTTTTAGAATTTATAATGCTAGACTGAACTATATAAAATCATATGAAGCTGCTAATGATTGACTATCATACACAAATGGCAATTTTATGTGGTTCAATCTAAATAATAGCTAACATTTATTGAAGAATTACTATATTTCAAGTATTATATACTTTGTATGTGTTATTTTATTTAAATTTCTCATTTTATACACTAGGAAATTAAGTATCAGAAATGTTCAAATAAGCTACCCATAATCAAATTACTATTAGTGAAACTGGGATTTAAACCTCGGTCTATCCCCCTTTAAAAGTCCAAGCTGTTAAGCCCTAGGCTGTCTCTTAAGGGTACTTTCTTATTTCTCCCCCGCCTTGTTATTTTTAATTTCTAACTATCATTATTGAATACTCTTGAAAGTGATAATTTCAGATGAGTATCTCCATGGTTCACAGACACAAAGTCAAATATAATGTGTTTTCAAGGAGCTATACTTAGCCAGATGTTTGCAAATCGCTGAACCATAAATTGCATTTTTTACTTTTTATTGGAATGGCTTCTCATTTTGTAGATAAAAATATTTTTTATATGTTCCTAAAGGGTTTTTTTTTTTTTTTTTTTTTTTTTTTTTTTAGAAACACAATGATTTACAACCTCTAGAAACAAGTTTTCTGAAAACATTTTGACTTCCCTTAGTTGGCACTGGAGGAAGATACAAGTATCTGGGGAAAACAACAATTCATGCCGTATCACTTGCCCTCACAAATCATCCCAGAAGTAAGTCTGCACTCTCTGTTTGCCAGTAGTTTTGTGTTTTGTTTGTTTGTTTTTACTTAGAAGTCTTTAAAAGTCATTTTTAATTACTGAGAATGAGGTCTGTATGTGGCTTTAATAATTTCCTTTTTAAATGTGGAAACTATAAGTTCAAAACTTAAGTCAAATATGCTTTGTGAGCTTTAGAATATGGGATTGTACGGCCATCTGGCCCCCAGGCCATGTCTGTATATAAGACATTAATAACATTTTTAATTTAAATAATAGATAAATCTGTTTCAAGTGCCTCAGCATCCATTCTCAACATTGCCTGCAGATCAGTTGATCCTAAATAATATTTTCAAGCTGTGGTAAGGTTATTGGTATTCTGAGCAATCTGGAAATACCAAGTTCTTATGCCAGGAAATGGGTCAAACTGTAATCTCTTCATGTTACTGTTTTGATTTCAGAAATAGCTCTGTCCTTCACACACTGGGAGCCTGTATGCTTTACTCTTCCCATGGATTTGATTACAGCTGCCATTCTGTGTTTCAGTGCAAACTTTATTAAATATCTACTTTTAATTAACTTCACGGATACTGGAACCTCTCCACAACCTCAATCTATTTTTACTCTCTCAGAGCAGTTTCACTTTTCTCCTTAAATAGTCATTCTATAATACCCCATCCTCTAATAATTATTACAAAATAGCACCAAACCTGCTCGGTCAAGAGAGACTAGAGAACAAGTCAGATTACCTTTGGATCTTAGGCTGTGCCTCATGGGGCTACGTGATCCCGGGCACGTTACATGCCACTTCCTGATGTCCTCACTGGAGTGCTGGAGACCTCCTAAGAGGTTAGGAGGAAGTCACTACAGGAGCAACATGAAGTGTCCTCAGTGTTGAGAACAGATATTGGCTTTACACTCTCTCCCTCTCCTTTTTGTTCCCGGCAAAACATGTATCTCATAATGAAATAGATGACATAAGTCTCTTTCATTCCCTTATTTTCTTGCTTTTATCTTTCCTGTTGTTATTTCTTATGTTGCTGATCATTTTGTGGAGATTGTGCAAAGTTCGGTTTGCCCTATTGCTCTTTTTTTTTTTTTTTTTCCTTTTAAGATACAGAAATGCTTCTTTCTGGGATCGTTCCTACAACAGTAAGGGTCAAGCATGTGCACTGACTCCATAAATTTCTCTATCATTTGACTATCTGATAGCATTTATAGCCTTATCTTTGGCTTCTCTCTTCATCATAATGGTCGGGCTAAGGGTCATGATTCAGAGATGAGCAGGGACCACAGACATTTGACACAGGAGAATTAACTTTCTTGTTCAAGCAGCAAAATAAATCAACAATACTTTACTTACCTCTTTTTTTTTTTCTTTTAATAAATGGAACAATAAAGTCTCTGGCCAATACCAGGCTTGACATACTTACATCCACTCCTCTGGTGTTTATGGAAAATAGAATGTGAAAATCCAAGAGAGTTCTTTATGGTTTAGAGGGAAAGTTTACTCTCAGCTGCAGAAAGGAGATGGCATTATCTAGAAAATGTCCCATGTTGTTGGCTTGCCAGCTTGGCCTTGAAACATTATCTTGAAACAGCTTAGAAGTCATTTAGAAATAGTGATCAGTTTGAAGAATTAGATGAAAGGGCACCCAACCTATATGAGTTATCTCAGGGCTGTGTTTGCAATGCAAGCACATATTATTCTATATGTGTTGGGCTACCACCCAACTAACTATAGGCCCAGTGGTACAGTTAGAAGTAGAATGCAGAAGTATAAAAAATCTAGCATAATAAAAAATTCATAGATGTTATTAAGTGCAATTTTTAAAAATTAACATATAATGTATTATTAGCCCCAGGGGTACAGGTCTGTGAATTGCTAGGTTTACGCACTTCACAGCACTCACCATAGCACATACCTTCCCCAGTGTCCATAACCTAACTATTAAGTGCACTCTTGACTCAACTGCTGACATGATCTGTTCCCCACTATATAAGGCAAGTATTGTAAGTCTGTGGCTCTGTGCTTCTCTGATCAAACAGCCTTGTCATTCTAATGGGTAAATTCATGACCCAAATTTCAGTATACTTCTCTGTGAAATAGGAAAGGCTTTGTAAAGTCTTGTTCCTTTGCTTGTATCTTTGATCCTCTATTCCCTTTGAAATGCTTACTTGCAGGATGAGTAGCAAATGCTAATAAACAACTATAACCAATTGTTCATTATCAGTCTCCCAACTTGTATTTGCAGTTTTTTCAATCCAGAAAGTGTGTTTATTCGTGTTCAGTTATGAGAACCAATGGACAGTGTGGATGATTATGTTTAGGACATGGTGTTGTCACTGCTTTTTCTGATAGATAAGTCTTGAAGAGAATCACATGTGGAAAGAGCAGCATATGCAAATAACAATATATCAAAACAGGCCACGACTGAAGGGGAGACAAGAAAATAATGCTGGAAAGGGAGTTTAATGAGATCCTAGAAGGTCTTGAGTGCCAACTCAGTAAAACCCCAGACTTGTAGTAACAGGGTCTTAAAAAAGAGACCACAGCTGTATTTTAGAAAAAGAATCCTGGAACCATGGCATATATAGGGGAACAGCAGCAACAAAAATCAAGCTCATATTCACATAGTAAGGCATAAGCGGCAATTTACTAATCAAATGAGAGATTTTCATGTTATTCTCTGGACTCATTTTATATTTATAGCACATAATTAAATAAAATTTAAGGCTTTGTAACAAAATTTCATTTCACTAAATAGCTGTCAGATAGCATTTATTTGCAAAGTCAAACTATTTATATACATACTTTACAAGAGTCAGTAATTAAGTCTACATGCTAAGGCTTATTTTGATAGTTGTTTCCATGGTGTAGTGATTCTTTTTGTTTTCATCTTAGAGCTTCAGTTTCATTAGGTGTTTTTTTCTTTTTTTCCCCAAAATGGATTCTTTTTAGGTATTTATTCAAATAACTTAACCAGTAAACTAAATCGACCATTTTAAATGTGGTAATTAATGATTTAATGACAACCTTCCCTTTTAGTTTTCAGCCAACACTTTTATTCAATAGCATGATTACATGAAATGCATTATTGCCACCCCCATTCTGTAAATCTCTGATATAATATTTCCAACATATTAACATTTAATTATGTTTTGGGGAGAACTGACCACGTTATAGAATTACTGATGTATACTGTGGGACATAGGTTTGTTTCAAAGTGGGGCATAAGCCAGAAGATTTATTGTTGGATCAAACACTAGTTGGAAATGACAGAGTTCCAAAGCTGCCCTTTAGATGGATTTGTTGATTATAAGCTTATTAAAAAAGATTATTCTGCTTCCCCTCCTTTCTCTTTTCTTTTCTGTATTTGTCAGGCCTAGAACAATGATAGGCAAATAATAGGCACTCATTAAATAAAGGTAGGAACAAAGACCCTTCATGTTTCGCAATTGTTATGAAATTAGAAGAGGTGCCTGCTTTAAGGAGGAGCTTCATATGGTGGGAATTTAGTATCCCTCAATCTCCGTTACTCAACTCCTTCCCTGCTTTTAATTTAGGAAAGAGGAGATCAGGTTTGTATAATTGAATGTAAAATCCAGCTCTGGCATTTTAGCTATGAGATCATGGGCAAGGGGTTTTCCTTCTTTGAGCATCACTCTTTCTCATCCTTTTAATAGAGATAATAGCATGTCAGGGCTGAGATTAACATCAAGTGAAATGAACATATGTAAAGTGCCTAGTTCCATGCCTTAAATTCTAAAGGTATCCAACAGATATGTCTGTGTCTTAGTGAAACAATGTTTAAGACTGAAACATATGCGTTCCTGATTCTGTGTCTTTGTTCCATTTCTATCTATATGTATGATTCACACTTGGAAGATAGGATCAACTAGTCTTCAGCCAATGCATGCTGGAAATGTGCTACAAAGATTTTGACATTTCATAGATGCCCAATTTTATCAACACCTTAAGTATCATAAAAGCAAAATGCACTAGATATCCTCACATACACTGTTACATTTATTTATTTAAAAGATTTTATTTATTTATTTGACAGAGAGAGAGAGAGAGAGAGAGATCACAAGTAGGCAGAGAGGCAGGCAGAGAGAGTGGGGGAAAGCAGGCTCCCCGCTGAGCAGAGAGTCTGATGTGGGGCTCGATCCCAGGACCCTGAGATCATGACTTGAGCTGAAGGCAGAGGCTTAACCCACTGAGCCACCCAGGTGCCTCTCTTATATTTCTTTTATGCCTAAAATTTTACAAATATCTTAGTATCTCTGTTAGCTTATCAGATATTTGCTATTTCTCTCTATGAATGTTAAACATATTGTCTTGAGCCTCTTTCTAGGTAGGTTTTAATCAGAAGCATTGCTAGTAGTACAGTTAGAAGAGAACAGTTTCCCCCAGATCACAATGCTATTTGAAGTGCCTGACTACATATACTTGGGTTAAAGTGGTGCTGTTTCTTCATGTAGATAAAAATAATAGGATCTCAGAATGCATCGCCATCCATGACTAGCTTTAGGGTAAAGTCTGTAATAAACTGGGGTAGCCTGTAATGGCCCAAACCTCGGGATTCTGGACAATGCCTATTATTATAGGCTTTAAAACTGCTTGAAGATTTCTTTCCATCAGACCTGGAAACACTTCTTGATATGTATATTACTATTGTTTGTACATGGATATACCATGTGATACATCATCCTTCACATGATTATAAAGCATATTAAAATGATGCTGTAAATCATTTTCAGAAATAAATATCCAATCTTAGATGTCTCTGTAGAAATAGGGATGACCATGTTCTTTTGACCCTGCTGGCACATTTGTCATATGCACAAAAACGTGTTTAGAAGCTGTAGCATAGAACTTTGGGATGGGTGTTTTGCTACATGAAATTTAGTGGATCAATGGGAATCACATTCATGATGTAGACTAAATAATAAGAATAATAAGCATTTATTGAGCCAATACATGATATCAAACATAGTATTAAGCACCTTAAATGGATTAACTTGTTTTTTGTTTTGTTTTGTTTTGTTTTGTTTTGTTTTGTTTTGCTTCAAGAAGTTTTATTCCTATAACAACACTTATTCCAAGTTAAGTACCTCTCCAGATATTTTGACATTGATTACACACCAGGTCCCCAAGGCATTATTTCAGCCACACATGACCCCCTCCCAGAAGCCTCTGCCCAGCTAGAATGGGGTCATCCTCCGTCTAACAGGGGGGTCTTGATCTCTATTAAACATCAAAAGGGGATTAAATAACTTCTTCTGATTTCCATGAATTTGGGCAGAACACACCGATGCATCATGTAAACTTCCTAAGTCTGAGTTTATCCCCAACAGAGAAGGCAATAATGATCATGAATTTCTGTATGGAACTCTATTATATATCAGCCTTCCCAGCTTATGATTTCAGTTATCTATAAGCAGTCGCTCACTGGGATGGCTGAGAACAATCCCATAGCCTCCTTCAGCCCCAGACTGATGTAGCGGAAGGACTCCTCCCCAGCTGTAGAAAGACAATTAATTATTTCTCAAGCAGCCCACTCACATTAAACTCGTGTATGAGCATAATAAATGACAAAGGAGTTTGAATCATCTATAGTGCATCTGTGGAACTTGAGGAAACTTTGCCACAAGATAGAACAGACAAAGCCAACCAACATCCCTGATTAAAAGTGATTTTTGCTTTAATTGAAATGATTGCTATGAACAGCTGCCAGGTGAGCTGGGTGAGTGTGGGTGGGAGGTGACTAGGAAAGTCTCCACAGCTGTGACCAGATTCATTTATATATATTTTTCTCCCTTTCTCTCTCCCCTCTTTCCCTCTCCTTCCCTCTCTCCCTCTACCCCACTCTCTTTCTCCCCCTTCCCCCTCCCTCTCCCTCTAGAAGGTGAGGGGAGAAAGGAAAGGCAGGCATATACTGCAGAGTAATTTACCGAACCAATGAAAATGTCACAAAAATTTCAGAATTGAAATTCTGTGGGAGACAAACATGACTTTAGATTCTGGGAGAGGTTCAATATTCAGTTTTCACACAGGCAAATGGCAATTCTTCAGAAAACTTAAAAGTAAGCAGATAAAGAGTATACGATATACATATAATTAAAAAAAATCTCTGGGATGATTAATTGAAGGGGAAGTTGAGTTACACATTTCTCTTCCTTTGATTTCTCTTTTACTAAGAACAAGACATATGCATATGTGTAATTCTTATCCAGTGGGGCTGCACATCTGAGAGTCATTTGTTTCAGTTTCCTTAGCTTGAATGGGTAATAGAAACTTGGAACTACAGATGGTCATACAAGTCATCTGACACTCTCTTCTTAGAGACCAAAAGACTGAGCCCTGCCCCACTCTGAGAAAGGAAGAAATGTATCAATTTATATAAATACTTGGAGAAAGGAGGAATAAATACTAAATAAATTGAGCCAATTGAGATGTTTTGTTCTGGATCACCATGGTGACTGTATGTAACCTGGTGTTGTTCTTCAATTAATTTGCTACTTGTGAGTTACACTCTTTCATTTAAACATCATTTAGTTGTTTCTTCAGTCTAAGAGAGGAAAAGTAACCACTCTGGATTAGTTGTGTTTTATTTTTTGTTTTCTCTCATGCATGCTTGGAATATGTAGCCCTTCTTTTACTTCTTAATCTTCCCAGGGTAATGACCTATCATTTCATTGTTTTCCATGAAGTAGAAACACTGAAAGAATAAATATTATGTTGTAATTTGAATATAATTATAATTAATAACTAGCATTGATTGAGGAATTATATGTGCTGGGTATTATATCAACTATATATTCTAACTTTTTAAATCCTCATATCTGGTCTGTGATATGTGTTCAATTCTCTCCGTTTTGTATTTAGGGAACCCAGGAATGCAGAGGTTCAGTAACTTGACTACAAGTTGGATAGACAGCCATTTGTTTATTAATGGTAGTTCAGTTTATGGAATCAGGCTGTTAAGATGGCATTATGAACAAGTGTGCTCTACTTTTTCTTCAGTGTGAACTCATTCTGCAGAAGAAAACTGATTTAAGGAATCAAATCACTTGCCAAGGTCACAGAGCCAAGAAGTAGTAGGGCTGATCCATGAACACATGTCTATCTCTTACTATGACACTGATCATTGTAAGTTACTAAAAGAATCAGATGTCAGTAGACAAAGCAAAAGAGAAAGGCCAGCAAGTGGAACCTTACAGGGAGGTTGTACTATTAAAGACCTTTTTTTTTGGTGTGGGGTGGGGGGAGCTGTAGTTCTGAATTTGGAGGATCAGTCCCAGATTTTATGTGTACAGCATTGTTACAGGCTTGGAAAGGCAATCGAACCCATGGAACATAGACATGCTTCATTCCAATTGTAATTTGTTTAGTTCCATAGGGAATGAGATTCAGAACTTAGGCCATCTTCCTCTCAAGGGACATCTACAGCTACATTAGTTCACAGATTCCTTAGTCCTCTATTCACATAGGCCCCACGGTTGCATGCCCAATCCCAGATGCCCCAATCCAGGTGTATTTCCATATAGCAAACAAGGCAGAACCAACATTCCACATTTATCTTAACTCTGTAGTTTCCAAGGAAACAGTCCTGCAAAGACAGAACTGAATTCCCAATTCTGTATCATCCCAGGCCTGATGTTAACCTTTTACACACAGTTAAGCAGAGCAAAGCTATTCTGGACACAGTGCTGGCACCCAGTAGGCATTTAGGAACTAAACATGAAGAATGAATGAATGTGTGAATGAATGTACAAGTAATGAATATTGCATATCTCTTGATTATCATCTCACACTGACTAAACTCAATGAACTGGTTTATAAATTGATTATTATATAGTTGAGGATGTTTCTGGCAGATGACTCAGCTCTGGGTATTTGCACAAATAGTCTTGCTTGTCATGTGTATTAATATAGAAGATCACATTTTAGATCCAAATGTCTTTAGGTGACCAGGAAACTAGAGCAAGTAATAACAAAAAATGTACTTTTAATGAATCATTCTCATTTTTAAAGTCTAGTGAATTTCATTTTGCATTTCTATATATATATTTATTATTGTAAGTAATATGTATATTTCCCCTGAACAATATTGGAGTATTGCTGGGAATTTCTTATATTTAAATCTATTTATAGTCATTTATTAACTCAAGAAGTCATTACTGAATTCCTTTAATATGCCATGCACTCTGCTTGATGATGGGATATAGTGATTGGCAAGAACATTCATCTGCCAGCATGGGGCTTACTTGGCAATGGGAGAACATACATAAAGCAAATATTTAAACAAGTGTATACAAGATGATGAAGACTATAAGTGCAATGAGATATGTTAGTGGATATATAAAGGAAGATGCGGATTTGTGAGTGGTCAAAGAGGGATGTCTGAAGAGGTACTACATTACCAATTACTAGAATGGAGAGTAAGAGTCACTAATGAATTCATTGGGGAAAGCATTCCAGGATTAGGGAATAACATATATAAAAGCCTTGGGGCAAGAGAAAAAAACAGTGCATTTGTTGAAAGTCTATCATTATAACCTTACATTATGATTGATATGTATATCTTCTAAGATGATAATACACTGAACATATAAATTTTCAACAAATCTTGCAATAATTAACTTTTAAAACTGAGAACACATTATGTATCAAGCCCTGTGTTAATTGCTAAGGATACAAGAATTAGACAGTGTAGTTCCTTTCTTAAAAGTAAATACTAAGGGTTCCTGGGTGGTTCAGTTGTTTAAGTAACTGCCTTTGGCTCTGGTCATGATCCAGGAGTCCCGGGATCGAGCCCCACATCAGGCTCTCCACTCGCCAGGGAGTCTGCTTCTCCCTCTGACCTCTCCCCTCTCATGTTCTCTATGTCTCTCTCTCTCTTAAATAAATAAAATCCTTTAAAATAAAAGTAAATATTAATGAAAAATTAGAAAAATATGATGATGGTAACTACTGGGGACAGTATAGGTATAACTAAAAGGCTTAAGATTCAAATAGAAAAATGTCTTAGAGGAAGTGCATCTCAGTTGAGATGTAAATATAAATTAAATACTGGACACTAGAGAGCTTCACAAAACTCCTGCATAGACTTAGGTAGGGCCCTGCCTTTGTGAATAATAGTTTTGCAAACCACATTTTAGACTTTTTTTTTAAGATTTTATTTATTTATTTGACAGAGAACACAAGTAGGCAGACAGGCAGGCAGAGAGAGAGAGCGAAGCAGGCTCTGCACTGAGCAGAGAGCTCGATGTGGGGCTCAATCCCAGGACCCTGGAATCATGACCTGGGCTGAAGTCAGAGGCTTTAACCCGCTGAGCCACCCAGGCGCCCCAAGACTTTTTTTTTTAAATCAATGTATAGGTGACACACAAAGTTACATTAGATTCAGGTCTACAATCTAGTAATTCAGGAAGTCGATACATTATGCTATGCTCATTGCAAGTGTGGCTACCATCCATCATCATACCACAGTACTGCACTACCGTTGACTGCATTACCTATCCCATACCTTTTATGCCCGTGATTTATTTATTCCACAGTTGGAAACCCTTATTTCCCACTCCTCTTCATGCCTTTGCCCTTCTGCCCTTTCCGCTCCCCTCTTGCAACTACCCATTTGTTCTCTGTGTAATCAGTATGTTTCTGCATTTTTGGTTGGCCACTTTTTTGCTTTGTTTTTAGATTCCACATACAAGTGAAATCACATGGTATTTGTCTTTCTCTGACTTATTTCACTCAGCATAATACGCCCTAGATTTATCTTTGTAGTTGCAAGTGGCAAGACCTCATTCTTTTTATGGGTAATATTCTGTGTGTGTGTGTGTGTGTGTGTGTGTGTGTGTGTGTGTATTATGCGTGTGTATGTACACATGTCTCACATCTTCTTTATCTGTTCATCTATCAATGAATGAACTTGGTTGCTTGCATATGTAGGCTGTTGTAAATAATGCTGCAATAAACAGAGGGGTGCATTTATCTCTTCAAATTAGTGTTTTTATTTTCTTTAAGGATTCAGTAGTAGAATTACTAGACCATGGGGTATTTTTATTTTTAGATTTTTAAGGAAACTACGTGATATTTTCCACAGTGGTTGCACCAATTTACATTCCCACTGGCAGTGCATGAGAGTTCCTTTTTCTCCACATCCTCACCAAAACTTATTTCTTGTCTTTCTTATTCTAGCCATGCTGTCAGGTGTAAAGTGATATCCCATTGTGGTTTGGATATACATTTCCTTGATGACTAGTGCTCTTGAGCATTGAGTTGTGAGTCTGCTGGCTATCTGCATATCTTCATTGGAAAAAAAAAAAATATGTCTAGAAGATGGCGGAGAAGTACCAGGCTGAGACTACTTCAGCTAGCTGGAGATCAGCTAGATAGCTTATCTAAAGATTGCAAACACCTGAAAATCCATCGGCAGATCGAAGAGAAGAAGAACAGCAATTCTGGAAACAGAAAAACAACCACTTTCTGAAAGGTAGGACCGGCGGAGAAGTGAATCCAAAGCGACAGGAAGATAGACCCAGGGGGAGGGGCCGGCTCCCGGCAAGCAGCGGAGCAAAGGCGCACAAAATCAGGACTTTTAAAAGTCTGTTCCACTGAGAGACATCGCTCCAGAGGCTAAACCGGGGCGAAGCCCATGCGGGGTCAGCGTCGCCTCAGGTCCCGCAGGGTCACAGAAGGATCGGGGGTGTCTGAGTGTCGCAGAGCTTGCAGGTATTGGAACGGGAAAGCCGGCTACAGAGACAGAGCCGACAGTAAGCTCACAGCTTGGTGTAACCTTGAGCGGGTCGCAGGCTCGGTGAGCTCGGAGCGCGGCCGGAGGTCAGGCAGACGGGAGTAACTGCCGCTGTTCTCTGAGGGCGCACTGAGGAGTGCAGCCCTGGGCTCTCTGCTCCTCCAGGCCGGAGACCAGGAGGCCGCCATTTGTATTCCCGTCCTCCGGAACTCTACGGAAAGCGCTCAGGGAACAAAAGCTCCTGAAAGCAAACCCTAGCGGATTACTCACCGCGGCCCCTGCTAAGGGCGGTGCAATTCCGCCTGGGGCAAAGACACTTGAGAATCACTATAACAGGCCCCTCCTCCAGAAGATCAACAAGAAATCCAGCCGAGACCAAGTTCACCTACCGAGGAGTGCGGTTTCAATACCAAGGAGAGCAGCAGAATTCCAGAGGAGGAGAAAGCCAAGCACGGAACTCATGGCTTTTTCCCTGTGATTTTTTTTTAGTCTTGCAGTTAATTTAATTTTTTTCTTTTTCTTTTATTGTTTTTTTTTCTCGCCTTCTGGTAAAAACTTTTTTTTAAACTTTTACCTTTTTCTTTTCTAACGTTTTTTAACCAGTTTATCTAATATATATATATTTTCTTTTTTATATTTTTCTTATTTGTTTTCTTTTTTTTAAATTCTTTTCTTTTTTCTTTTTTTTTCTTTCTTCCTTTTTGAACCTCTTTTTATCCCCTTTCTCCCCCCTCACGATTTGGGATCTCTTCTAATTTGGTTAAAGCATAATTTCCTGGGGTTGTTGCCACCCTTTTAGTATTTTACTTGCTCCTTCATACACTCTTATCTGGACAAAATGACAAGAAGGAAAAATTCAACACAAAAAAAAGAACAAGAGGCAGTACCGAAGGCTAGGGACATAATCAGTACAGACATTGGTAATATGTCAGATCTAGAGTTCAGAATGACAATTCTCAAGGTTCTAGCCGGGCTCAAAAAAGGCATGGAAGATATTAGAGAAACCCTCTCGAGAGATATAAAAGCCCTTTCTGGAGAAATAAAAGAACTAAAATCTAACCAAGTTGAAATCAAAAAAGCTATTAATGAGGTGCAATCAAAAATGGAGGCTCTCACTGCTAGGATAAATGAGGCAGAAGAAAGAATTAGTGATATAGAAGACCAAATGACAGAGAATAAAGAAGCTGAGCAAAAGAGGGACAAACAGCTACTGGACCACGAGGGGAGAATTCGAGAGATAAGTGACACCATAAGACGAAACAACATTAGAATAATTGGGATTCCAGAAGAAGAAGAAAGAGAGAGGGGAGCAGAAGGTATACTGGAGAGAATTATTGGGGAGAATTTCCCCAATATGGCAAAGGGAATGAGCATCAAAATTCAGGAGGTTCAGAGAATGCCCCTCAAAATCAATAAGAATAGGCCCACACCCTGTCACCTAATAGCAAAATTTACAAGTCTCAGTGACAAAGAGAAAATCCTGAAAGCAGCCCGGGAAAAGAAGTCTGTAACATACAATGGTAAAAATATTAGATTGGCAGCTGACTTATCCACAGAGACCTGGCAGGCCAGAAAGAGGTGGCATGATATTTTCAGAGCACTAAACGAGAAAAACATGCAGCCAAGAATACTATATCCAGCCAGGCTATCATTGAAAATAGAAGGAGAGATTAAAAGCTTCCAGGACAGGGCGCCTGGGTGGCTCAGTGGGTTAAGCCGCTGCCTTCGGCTCAGGTCATGATCTCGGGGTCCTGGGATCGAGTCCCGCGTAGGGCTCTCCGCTCAGCGGGGAGCCTGCTTCCCTCTCTCTCTCTGCCTGCCTCTCTGTCTACTTGTGATCTCTCTCTGTCAAATAAATGAATAAAATCTTTAAAAAAAAAAAAAAAAGCTTCCAGGACAAATAAAAACTGAAAGAATTTGCAAACACCAAACCAGCTCTACAGGAAATATTGAAAGGGGTCCTCTAAGCAAAGAGAGAGCCTACAAGTGGTAGATCAGAAAGGAACAGAGACCATATACAGTAACAGTCACCTTACAGGCAATACAATGGCACTAAATTCATATCTCTCAATAGTTACCCTGAATGTTAATGGGCTAAATGCCCCTGTCAAAAGACACAGGGTATCAGAATGGATAAAAAAACAAAACCCATCTATATGTTGCCTCCAAGAAACTCATTTTAAGCCCGAAGACACCTCCAGATTTAAAGTGAGGGGGTGGAAAAGAATTTACCATGGTAATGGGCATCAGAAGAAAGCAGGAGTGGCAATCCTTACATCAGATCAATTAGATTTTAAGCCAAAGACTATAATAAGAGATGAGGAAGGACACTATATCATACTCAAAGGGTCTGTCCAACAAGAAGATCTAACAATTTTAAATGTCTATGCCCCCAATGTGGGAGCAGCCAACTATATAAACCAATTAATAACAAAATCAAAGAAACACATAAACAATACAATAATAATAGGGGACTTTAACACTCCCCTCACTGAAATGGACAGGTCATCCAAACAAAATATCAGCAAGGAAATAAAGGCCTTAAATGACACACTGGACCAGATGGACATCACAGATATATTCAGAACATTTCATCCCAAAGCAACAGAATACACATTCTTCTCTAGTGCACATGGAACATTCTCCAGAATAGATCACATCCTCGGTCCTAAATCAGGACTCAACCGGTATCAAAAGATTGGGATCATTCCCTGCATATTTTCAGACCACAATGCTCTAAAGCTAGAACTCAACCACAAAAGGAAGTTTGAAAAGAACCCAAATACATGGAGACTAAACAGCATCCTTCTAAAGAATAAATGGGTCAACCGGGAAATTAAAGAAGAATTGAAAAAAATCATGGAAAAAAATGATAATGAAAATAACAATGGTTCAAAATCTGTGGGACACAACAAAGGCAGTCCTGAGAGGAAAATATATAGTGGTTCAAGCCTTTCTCAAGAAACAAGAAAGGTCTCAGGTACACAACCTAACCCTACACCTAAAGGAGCTGGAGAAAGAACAAGAAAGGACCCGTAAGCCCAGCAGGAGAAGAGAAATCATAAAGATCAGAGCAGAAATCAATGAAATAGAAACCAAAAAAAACAATAGAACAAATCAACGAAACTAGGAGCTGGTTCTTTGAAAGAATTAATAAAATTGATAAACCCCTGGCCCGACTTATCAAAAAGAAAAGAGAAAGGACCCAAATAAATAAAATCATGAACGAAAGAGGAGAGATCACAACTAACACCAAAGAAATACAAACTATTATAAGAACATACTATGAGCAACTCTACGCCCATAAATTTGACAATCTGGAAGAAATGGATGCATTCCTAGAAACATATAAACTACCACAACTGAACCAGGAAGAAATAGAAAGCCTGAAAAGACCCATAACCAGTAAGGAGATTGAAACAGTCATTAAAAATCTCCAAACAAACAAAAGCCCAGGGCCAGACGGCTTCCCGGGGGAATTCTACCAAACTTTTAAAGAAGAACTAATTCCTATTCTCCTGAAACTGTTCCAAAAAATAGAAATAGAAGGAAAACTTCCAAACTCATTTTATGAGGCCAGCATCACCTTGATCCCAAAACCAGACAAGGATCCCATCAAAAAAGAGAGCTATAGACCAATATCCTTGATGAACACAGATGCGAAAATACTCAACAAAATCCTAGCCAATAGGATTCAACAGTACATTAAAAGGATTATTCACGACCAAGTGGGATTTATTCCAGGGCTGCAAGGTTGGTTCAACATCCGCAAATCAGTCAATGTGATACAACACATCAATAAAAGAAAGAACAAGAACCATATGATACTCTCAATAGATGCTGAAAAAGCATTTGATAAAGTACAGCATCCCTTCCTGATCAAAACTCTTCAAAGTGTAGGGATAGAGGGCACATACCTCAATATCATCAAAGCCATCTATGAAAAACCCACCGCAAATATCATTCTCAATGGAGAAAAACTGAAAGCTTTTCCGCTAAAGTCAGGAACACGGCAGGGATGTCCATTATCACCACTGCTATTCAACATAGTACTAGAGGTCCTAGCCTCAGCAATCAGACAACAAAAGGAAATTAAAGGCATCCAAATCGGCAAAGAAGAAGTCAAATTATCACTCTTCACAGATGATATGATACTATATGTGGAAAACCCAAAAGACTCCACTCCAAAACTGCTAGAACTTATACAGGAATTCAGTAAAGTGTCAGGATATAAAATCAATGCACAGAAATCAGTTGCATTTCTCTACACCAACAGCAAGACAGAAGAAAGAGAAATTAAGGAGTCAATCCCATTTACAATTGCACCCAAAACCATAAGATACCTAGGAATAAACCTAACCAAAGAGGCACAGAATCTATACTCAGAAAACTATAAAGTACTCATGAAAGAAATTGAGGAAGACACAAAGAAATGGAAAAATGTTCCATGCTCCTAGATTGGAAGAATAAATATTGTGAAAATGTCTATGCTACCTAAAGCAATCTACACATTTAATGCAATTCCTATCAAAGTACCATCCATCTTTTTCAAAGAAATGGAACAAATAATTCTAAAATTTATATGGAACCAGAAAAGACCTCGAATAGCCAAAGGGATATTGAAAAAGAAAGCCAACGTTGGTGGCATCACAATTCCGGACTTCAAGCTCTATTACAAAGCTGTCATCATCAAGACAGCATGGTACTGGCACAAAAACAGACACATAGATCAATGGAACAGAATAGAGAGCCCAGAAATAGACCCTCAACTCTACAGTTAACTAATCTTCGACAAAGCAGGAAAGAATGTCCAATGGAAAAAAGACAGCCTCTTCAATAAATGGTGCTGGGAAAATTGGACAGCCACATGCAGAAAAATAAAATTGGACCATTTCCTTACACCACACACAAAAATAGACTCAAAATGGATAAAGGACCTCAATGTGCGAAAGGAATCCATCAAAATCCTTGAGGAGAACACAGGCAGCAACCTCTTCGACCTCAGCTGCAGCAACATCTTCCTAGGAACAACGCCAAAGGCAAGGGAAGCAAGGGAAAAAATGAACTATTGGGATTTCATCAAGATCAAAAGCTTTTGCACAGCAAAGGAAACAGTTAACAAAATCAAAAGACAACTGACAGAATGGGAGAAGATATTTGCAAACGACATATCAGATAAAGGACTAGTGTCCAGAATCTATAAAGAACTTAGCAAACTCAACACCCAAAGAACAAATAATCCAATTAAGAAATGGGCAGAGGACATGAACAGACATTTCTGCAAAGAAGACATCCAGATGGCCAACAGACACATGAAAAAGTGCTCCATATCACTCGGCATCAGGGAAATACAAATCAAAACCACAATGAGATATCACCTCACACCAGTCAGAATGGCTAAAATAAACAAGTCAGGAAATGACAGATGCTGGCGAGGATGCAGAGAAAGGGGAACTCTCCTACACTGTTGGTGGGAATGCAAGCTGGTGCAACCACTCTAGAAAACAGCATGGAGGTTCCTCAAAATGTTGAAAATAGAACTGCCCTATGATCCAGCAATTGCACTATTGGGTATTTACCCTAAAGATACAAACGTAGTGATCCAAAGGGGCACGTGCACCCGAATGTTTATAGTAGCAATGTCCACAATAGCCAAACTATGGAAAGAACCTAGATGTCCATCAACAGATGAATGGATCAAGAAGATGTGGTATATATACACAATGGAATACTATGCAGCCATCAAAAGAAATGAAATCTTGCCATTTGCAACAACATGGATGGAACTAGAGCGTATCATGCTTAGCGAAATAAGTCAAGCAGAGAAAGACAACTATCATATGATCTCCCTGATATGAGGAAGTGGTGATGCAACATGGGGGCTTAAGTGGGTAGGAGAAGAATCAATGAAACAAGATGGGATTGGGAGGGAGACAAACCATAAGTGACTCTTAATCTCACAAAACAAACTGAGGGTTGCTGGGGGGAGGGGGTTTGGGAGAAGGGGGTGGGATTATGGACATTGGGGAGGGTATGTGCTTTGGTGAGTGCTGTGAAGTGTGTAAACCTGGTGATTCACAGACCTGTACCCCTGGGGATAAAAACATATGTTTATAAAAAATAAAAAAATTAAAAAATAATATGTCTAGTCTCTGCCCATTTTTAATGAGATTATTTGTGTTTCCTTGTTATTGAGTTGTGTAAGTTTTTAAATATATTTTGGATGTTAACTCCTTATCAGATATATCACTTATAAACATATTTTTCCATTCAGTAGGTTGCTTTTTGTTTTGCAGATGGTCTAGGAGTTTTATGGTTTTATGTTTCCAGTTTAGGTCTCGAATCGTTTTGAGTTTATTTTTATGTATAGTGTAAGAAAATGGTCCATTTTTAATATTTTGCATGAATCTTTCCAGGTTTCCCCACCCTATTTATTGAAGATACTGTCCTTTCCCCAATGTATATTCCTGTGTCCTTTGTTTTAGATTAATTGATCATATAGATGTGGGTTTATTTCTGGGCTCTCTATTCCGTTCCATTGATCTGCATGTCTATTTTTGTGCCACTACTATACTATTTTGACTACTACAGTTTTATAATATATTTTAAAATCTGGGATTGTGATACCCCCAGCTTTGTATTTCTTTCTCAAGACTCCATTGGTAATATTCAGGGCTTTTGTGCTTTCATATAAATTTTAGTACTATTCTAGTTTATGATAAATGCTGTTAATATTTTGATAGGGATTGCACTGAATCTCTAGATTGCCTTGGGTAGTTTCCACATTTTGACAATATTCTTCCTATCTGTGAGCACAGAATATATTCCATTTGTACATTTTATCTTCATTGTCTTTCATCAATGTTTTATAGTTTTCAAATTGCAAGTCTTTCACCTCCTTGGTTAAGTATATCTTAGGTATTTTATTATTTTTGGTGTGATTGTAATGAATTTTTAACAACTCCTCTTTCTACTACTTTGTTATTAGTGTATATAAACACAACAGATTTCTACATATTAATTTTGTATTCTTCCAGTGCACCGAATTCATTTATTACTCCAAATATTTTTCTGGTGGAATCTAGGAATTTCTATGTGTAATGTAATATGTTCTGCACAGAGTACCATTTTAACTTCTTCCTTACCAGTTTAAGTGTTTTCTTTTTCTTTTATGTCCTTCCTTCACTCCCTCCCTCCCTCCCTTTCCTTTCCTTTTTCTTTTTTTTCTTCTCTTCTCTTCTCTTCTCCTCTCTTTTCTTTCTTTTCTTTTCTTTTCTTTTTCCTTTTCTTTTCTCTTTTTTGCCTGACTGCTGCTGTTAGGACTTCCAGTACTATGCAGAATAAATATGGCAACTGTGGACATCCTTGTCTTGTCTCTGATCTTACAAAAAAGCTATTAAGTTTGTCACCATTGAGTATGATACTAGGTGTGGATTTGTCACATATGGCCTTTATTACATTGAGGTCTGTTCTCTCTAAACCCAACTTGTGAATTTTTATCATGAACAGATGTTGCATTTTGTCAAATGCTTTTTTCTTCATCTATTAAGATGATCATATGATTTACATTATTTTGTTAGTGTGGTATATCTCATTGGCTGGTTTGTGAATATTGTATCATCCTTGTATCCCCAGAATAAACCCCATTTGATTGTGGTGAATGATTCTTTTAGTGTATTATTGTATGTGGCTTGCTAATATTTTGTTGAGGATTTACATCTAGGCTCATCAGGAGTATTAGTATATAGTTTCTTTTTTGTGTAGTGTCTTTTTCTGGCTTGTTATCAGGGTAGTGCTGGTCTCATAGAATGCATTTGACAGTTTTCCTTCCTCTTCTTTTTTTTTTTTTTTTTTGAAACAGTTTGAGAATACATATTAACATTTATTTAAATGTTTGGTAGAATTCACCTATGAATCCATCTGCCCTGGACTTTTGTTAGGAGATTTTGATAGCCAGTTCAATTTCAATACAAAATTGGTCTATCCAGATTTTCTCTCTCTCTCTCTCTCTTTTTTTTTTTTTTAAGATTTATTTATTTATTTGACAGAAATCATAAGGAGGCAGAGAGGCAGGCAAAGAGAGAGGAGGAAGCATGCTCTCCGCTGAGCAGAGAGCCTGATGTGGGGCTTGATCCCAGGACCAGGTTTCGACCAGGCTTGATCCCAGGATCATGACCCCAGCCGAAGGCAGAGGCTTTAACCCACTGAGCCACCCAGGCGCCCCTTTTCTCTCTCTTCTTAATTTAGTTTCAGAAGACTCAATGTTTCTAGGAATTTATGCATTTCTTCTCTGTTTTCTAATTTGCTAGCATATAATTTTTGTAGTAATCTTTTATAATTTTTTACTTCCGCAGTGCAGGGTGTTCTTTCTACTCTTGCATTTATTTGAGTGCTCTCTTTTTCTTGATAGGGGTGACCCAAGGCTTATCAGTTTTGTGTATCTTTTCAAAAAAACAGCTGTTTTCATTAATCTTTGCTATTTTTTAATTTTTATGTCATTTATTTTTGCTTTTTATTGTTTCCTTCCTTCTCCCAACCTTGGGTTTTGTTTGATCTTTTTTTCAGTTCCTTTAAAAGGGTGTACTGTTATTATTTGAAAAAATTTTTTTGATGTAGGCCCATATGACTTTGAATTTGCCTCTTAATGCTGCTTTTGCTGCATCTTAAAGACTTTGGACCATTGTGTTTTCATTTTTGTCTGCATGCATAGTTTGATAACCTCTTCAATTTCTTTAGTGACTCATTAGTTTTATTAAGTAACATGCTTTTAGCCTCCATGTGTTTCTGTTATTCTAGTTTTGGGGGGTTTTGTTTGTTTTTCTTATGACTGATTTCTAGTTTCCCACTGTATTGGTTAGAAAATGTTCATGATATGATTTCAGTCTTCTTAAATTTATTGAGATTTGTTTCATGGCCTAACATGATCTATCTTGGAGAATGTACTTAAAGAGACTTTGTATCCATCTGACTCTTTTTATTCATCATATTCCTATGTTTATTTTTGACCTTTTTCACTTAAAAAAAAGTCCCCTTCCAAGGTTGATTTAGTGGTGATGAAACTTAACTTTCATTTGTCTGGTTAACTATTGATTTCTTTTTAAAGTGTGAATGATAACCTTGCTGGTTAGAGTATTCTTGGTTGTAAGGTGTTTTGTTTTGGTTATCTTTCAGCATTTTGATACCATTCTCTTCTGGCTTGCAAAGCTTCTGCTGAAAAATCAGCTAATAGACTTATAGGTTTTTCTTTGTACATAACTTCTTGCTTATCTCTTGCTGCTTTTAAGATTGTACTTTTAATTAAAAAAAAAAGTTGTACATTTAACCTTTGAAATTTAAATTACTACGTGGTGTTGTAGACCTCTTTGGGTTCACTTTATTTGGAACTCTCTTCCTGAGCCTGAGTGTGTATTTTTTTTTTAGGTTAGGTAAGTGAGTTTTTTACCCCTTTCTCTTTTCTACTTCTGGGACCCTATAATATGATGTTTTTTTCCCTTGATGCTGTCCAAGAGATACCTTAATCTATCCTCCATTCTTTTAAATTCCATTTTCTTTTTGCTCTTTAGCTTGGGTACTTTCCATTACCTTGTTTTTCAGATCAATGACCCATTCTTTGTAGCCTTTAATCTACAGTTGATTGTTTCTAGTGTATATTTCATTTCAGTTATTATATTCTTTTCTCTAATTGGTTCTTTTTAATATTTTCTATCTCTTTGTTGAGGTTCTCACCAAGATCTTACACTCTTCTCTCCAGTCTGGTGAGCATCTATATGATCATTATTTTAACCTCTTAGGTAGATTGGTGATTTCTTTTTCATTTTGTCCTTTTTCTGAAGTTTTGTCTTGTTCTTTCATTTGGAATGTATTTCTCTGTCTTGCCATTTTGCTTGACTCTCTGTATTTGTGTCTATAAATTAGGCAGAATAGCTACTTCTAAACCTGAAGGAATGGTATTCTGTATGGCCATCCTCTGTGTAGATTTTGTGTCTGGTCACTTTGTCTTGTGTGGATTGGGGTTCCTGGAGCACTCTGTGCTAGGGCTTTCCTGGTAGGATGCCCAGAGCTAAAATGTGTGAAGGCTTTGGCTGTATTGGGGCTCTCTGTGCAGAGGATACATCAGCAGGATAGATGGCACTGAAGTGGATGCAAACTGGGATCTCTTGAGGCTCTCCTTACAGAGAATCCCTTTATGGGATCTCTGGAACCAAAATTCTACATGAGAAGGTAGGGTCATTTGAATTTCCATAGAGCAGGCATCCCAACAGTTGGAGATGAAGTGGGACATGGGTTGGGGGAGCTGTGTCGTGGCGGGACAGCTAAAGCTGAAATGCATTCAAGCAAGGTTTTCCTGGATTGCTCAGCATAGGGGGTCTCCTGGTAGGGCAACTGGAGTCAAGGCAGGCTCAGACAGGCTTTCCAGAGATGTTCTGCCTAGGGAACACCTTTGACAGGGTGGCCAGAACCTAGGTGAAAATGGGCTAAGTTTTGTCAAGGTGCTCCGAGCAGTAGGCAGCTAGCTGGCAGGCTGGAGCAAAAGTGATGTGGCCCTGTAGAATTCTGGGGGTGCTTTGCATCTGTGTCACTTTGGCACAACAGCTGGAGCTATAGTGAGCAGTGACTAGGGTATCTCAGTGCACACTGCACAGGGGCTAGAGGCCTAGGGCTCATAGAGACAGGAGGGAAGCTAGGGCAACTCTACCCTATTCCCTTTCATACTATCAAGGTGGAAGGGGGACATAAACCAAGGCACTTGTAAGCCCCGCCAACCCAGAGAGAATTCCAGTAGCTCCTTTGCTGTTTGGCAGGGTGCAAGGGCTAGTTCCTCTGTATTCCTGTGGCTCTTCTGAACCAGTGATTTTCTTTTTTCTGTGCCCCTGGTCAGATAAATATGCTCAAAGTACTCTCTCTCCCAGCTAGTTTGCAGTATCAGAGGTGGGTGTTTCTTTTGTTACCAGGTCTTGGTTTCTCTTACCATTCTTTATGTGGTCTGTCTTTTGTTGTGCTGAAACTGTTCAGTTAGCCTTTAATTCTTCATCAGGATGAATTGCTCTAGAAACAGGTATAGTTTGGGTGTGTCCTTGGAGGAGATGAGTTCAGGGTCTTCCTATATTGCCCTCTTGAGCTAGAACCTTAGGTAGACTTTTGATTTGATTTCTCCAGTAAATATTTCATAGATGATTAATTTCATAATGTTGATATTTGATAGCTTCAAGCATTTTTCTGACTTTGTCTCTAAATATAGAGACCATAATTTTTCTACTTAATATATATGTGTGTGTACATGCACACACACACACACACACACGATACACAAACAGATACAGTTATGTAGTTAGGGACATATTTTCAAAAACACATTTTAACCCACATATCTAAAATATTTGGAACTTCATTTTAAAAATGTTGAGTGACTGCTGGTTAATACAGAGCCAAGACTAGAACACTTGGTCTTGTGTTATAAACACCTTGCCACGAAAGGAGAAAGAGCAGCCCCCTTGAAAGAATTGTTATTGATTGAGTCTTTTCTTTGAATTGCTTAGAAACTGAAGTTGTTAACAGAGATGTTACGAAGGATTTGCTGGAATCAACTTTGGTGAGATTTTCTTGGGAGAAATTTTGCAGCATATTTAATCAGGCGACCAAGAAACAACAGCTGCTTGTGTATGAAGCATCAGTAAAGCTGCTAAGATTTATATAATCTTTAGTGTTCAACAGATTGCTAGCATTTATAGGACAGTCAATGTATGCCTATGCTCATATGCAGTCATATAATGCTACCTTTCCCACTGCCTCTAAATAGAGGGGCTTCCTAAGAAAGAAATGCTTTGGAGAGAGATGAAATGAGAGCTAGAGGACAGAAGAATTAGTGATCCAATCCCAGGAAAGTGGTGATAATAAACCGCTGAACAAAAGGCAATGATGGCAGAACCTACTTGTAATGGAAACAAAAATGTTATTCAATTTAGCCTATATACCCGTAGACATCTATCACTACAGGAGCAGAATCATTCCTCTGATATTTCTCTTTATGGTACAATCACTATAAAAATATTTATGTGCTGGGACGCCTGGGTGGCTCAGTTGGTTGGACGACTGCCTTCGGCTCAGGTCATGATCCCGGAGTCCTGGGATCGGGTCCCGCATCGGGCTCCCAGCTCCATGCGTAGTCTGCTTCTCTCTCTGACCTTCTCCTTGCTCATGCTCTCTCTCACTGTCTCTCTCTTAAATAAATAAATAAAATCTTAAAAAAATATATTTATGTGCTGGTCTAAGTATGGGAAGATTTCTAACTCTAGAAGATTACCAGCCACTTTATTAAAAAATATGATGATTACCAATTCTATTGGCTTTAATTTTCCCTAAATAGGACTAGGGAATTCTCACAAAGGAACTTTGAGATGTGTATTTGAAGACATACAGAATTGGAAGGGATTTTAGAGATTATTCATAATCTACCCCACACTTTAAACAGGAAATCCTTGTGGCCAGCAGAGCTGAAGATATTGACTTAGTCCAGTACCTTCTCAGCCATATATTACTGTCTTAAATCAAAGGTCCTCAGTCTAGTACTGAGAGTCTCAAGAAAATAGCTCCTCTTGCACTCTAATCTTATATTCTGTGGTTTCCCAGCATATATATTTCCTCCTCAAAGAGGGTATTCTTAGGACCACCCCTAAGGCCTGGTTTTATACAACTTTCTTTTTGTTGATAATGCCCTGCATTCTTCACCATTCATTTCAAGATCCAAGTCAAAACCCAGCTACCTTACCATTGAGACCCTGGGTTAAAAATGGTATCTAATTAATTCTGAGTTTATAGACAACGGGAATTCTGTGTCATCATAGAATAGCAGTTTTTAAGTTGTTTATTAGAGGCTTTATAATACAGTATAAAGAGCTTGATCTTTATAGTTAGACAAGTATAAAGTTCAATATCTGATCCTACCCCTTGACCAATGTATGTTCTATATATTAGGTGTAAGTGTATGTATTTATGTATGTTAGGACATATTCTGCTTTTCTGTAGAAGTAAATAAATCCTGAAATTTCAGTTATTTAGTGCAAGAAAGATTTATTTCTTGCTCATAATTAGTCCAATGTGGATTTGGCAAATCTTCCAAAAACTAGGGGATGGCGGTTGTTCTCATCCTGTGGCTCTGCTATCTTCATATATGGCTTCCAAATTTATTCAAAAAGAAAAAGGTATGGAGGTATCATACAGGCTTATAAAGGCCTATCCAAAAAGTGACTCTTTTCACTTCAACTCACATTTCACTGGCAAGCACTAGTCCTATGGCTTTGCCTGACTTCAAGTCACCTGGGAATTATCATTTCCCATGTGCCTGAAAGGACAAGAAAACTGGGATAGGGTTGAGCACTAATGATATTTATTACAATAGTCATTTAAATTAACTGAGGTGTCTGAATTTTGTCAGAATAAAATGAGACAATAAAGTACCCAGTAGCCAGCACATAGAGGCTCAATAAATGATAAATAATCTCTTCTAAAAGAGCTTCTTAAGGCCAAGTAAAATCTCACTTATTTACCTCTTTGGTGCTGAGCACATACATGGCTAAGTATTACTAAGTTTGGAAATTAATGATGGATAGGTTTTGGTCCAAGATAATGATGTAGGAAGACCATTAACTCACCTTCACATTGACACACCAAATCTACACCTACTTATACAGCAATTTCCCCTAAAGTCCACACAGAAAATGGCAATAAGAAAGAGATGGAGACAGAGTAATAAAGGGAACCCACACCTCTAACATTGCGAGCCTCAGTAGAAAGGCATAATACTTTGGGACTATGAGGAAATTATTCTGTCCTGGAGCACAGAAAAAAGTCATGGTTCAAAAGGGCAACTAAAATAATGGGATCAGCCCTAGCACCTAGCACCCTGCCAAATGGAAAGAGAGTTACTGGAATTCTCTTTGGGTCAGAAGATCTGGTGAAGACCACAGCTGTGTCCCTTCCACCTTGATAATGAAGATGGGAACATCCAGGCACCTTAGCTGGCTGGTCACTTCAGTGAGTTACAGTACTCTACCCCACACCATGTCATCCTACAGTGCCAGTCATCCCACCAAGGTGGCCCCTTCTTAGCATATACTTGGACACCTGTGATCAGTGCCCACTATAGCTTCAGCTATCTTGCCAAAGTGACACAGGCACAAAGTATGTGCCTCTTCAGCTCCAGATGACTTGCCAGGGCACCCTCAGTGCAGAGAGCCTTTAGGCCACCGAGCCTGCCTTGCTTTCACTCCAGCCACCCTGCCAGAGTGTTCTGTTTGTGTAGCAACCTGCAAATCACCATCCCATGCCCATCTTAGTTTCAGTTGCCACCATGGTGCCCATGACATGGAACACCCCAGGATCTGCCAAGAAACATCTGGTTTGATTCCACCTGCCATACCAGGGTGCCCCCTGAATACAATACCCCAGCATATACAAGTTTGTACTCACTTAAACTTCAGTTTTCCTTCTAGATTGCTCTTTGTGCAGAGATCCCATGGACTATCCTGGCCCATGTCCAATTCAGCAGTCCAGCCAGGGCATACTCTGCAAAGAGCCCAGGACCAACACAACCAGTTCAGCTCAGGTCATGCCACCAAGGCAATTCCAGAATGGAGTGCCCTGGGACCCTCAACCCCCAGTCACATCTCCAGCTAGCCAAAGTCATTAGACACACACAGTCTACATAAAGGATAGACAAAACTAAGGCCATCTATTCAGACTTAGGAGATCTAGCTGTTCCACCTAATTCATAGGAAAAAAGAGAATCAAGCAAAATGAGGAGACAGAGGCATATTCCAAATAAAAGAACAAGACATAACCTCAGGAAAAGAACTAAATGAAGAAGAGGTAACAAGTCTGCCCGATAAAGAGTTCAAAGTAATGGTGATAAAAATGCTCGCAAGATGAGAAAAAGTGGATGGACTCAGTGAGAACTTCAAGAAAGAGATAGAAAATATTAAAAAGAACCAATCAGATAGAAAAATATGAAAAATACACCAAAGGGAGGCAGCAGTACATTAGAGGATGCAGAAGAATGTATCAATAACCTGGAAAACAGGGAAATGGAATGGACACAAGCTTAACCTTAAAAAGAAAAACAAATGATTAAAAAAAATGAGGATACATTAAGTGATCTCTTTGCCAATATCAAATGAAAAAACCAGGGGTTCCAGAAAGAAAAGAAAGAAAGGGGCAGATAACTTACCTAACCAGGGGAAGGAAATAGACCTCCAGGTTCAGGAAACACAGAAAGTCCCTTGTAAGATGACTCCAAGGCGGTGCACACCATGACACATAATAATTAAAATATCAAAGGTAGAGTTTTAAAGGCAACAAAGGAGAAACAACTAGTATCCTACAACTGAAACTCCATAAGGCCATCAATTTGTAGGTCAGAAGAGAGGGACAGAATATTTTCAAAGTACTAACTAGAAAACAGACAAACTACATCCATCCCTATCCAGAAAGGTTACCACTCAGAATTAGAGAAGCAATAAAGAGTTTCTCAAACAAAGTTAAATGAGCCCATCACCACTAAACTGACCTTACAAGAAATGTCAAAGAAACTTCTTTATAAGTGGAAAGGCCATAATTAGCATAGAATTATGATAGAAAAAAAATGTCATGAGGTCAAGCAAATATACAGTAAAGGTAGTAGAACAGTCATTTATAAAGCTAGTATGAAGTTCAAAAACAAGAGTATAGATAAAGTTCCTTTAGAATGTGTTTAAACTTAAGTCACCATCAAATTAATACAGACTGCTTATATATATAGGATGTTATAGTAACCACAAACCTAAAACCTATAATAGCCACACAAAAAATTAAGAGAAAGAAAGCCAAACAGAACACTGGAGTCATTAATCACAAGGAGAGACAGCAAGAGAAGAAAGGAACAGTGAACTATAAAAACAACCCCAAAACAATGAACAAATGGCCATAAGTACATACCTACCAATAATTACTCTAAATGTAAATGATCTAAATTTTTTAAAGATTTATTTATTTAGTTGACAGAGATCACAAGTAGGCAGAGAGGCAGGCAGAGAGAGAGAGAGCGGGAAGCAGGCTCTCTGCTCAGCAGGGCTCAATCTTGGGCTCAATCCCAGGACACTGAGATCATGACCTGAGCTGAATGCAAAGGCTTAACCCACTGAGCCACCCAGGCGCCCCAGCAAATGACCTAAATTAAACACTCTTGTCCAATCCGGTGATACAGGAAGACCCTGAACTCAATTCCTGAATGGACATACCAAATCTTCACCTATTTATAGAGCAGTTCCTCCTGGAAAAGAACTGAGGGCTCATTGAACATCTCCGCACAAAAAAAGTACATAGAAACCACATAAAGAATGGCCAGAGACAGAGACATGGTAATAAAGGGTACCCTTATCCCTGATGCTTTGAACTGCCCTGGATAGGGATAGTACTAACGGACCATGAGTAGGTTTGTCTTCCCACAAAAACAAGGTTTAAAAGGGCAATTAGAGTATAAAGTAAGTAGCTCTGCAACCTTGCCAAATGTGGGAGAGCTGCTAGAGCTCTCTCTGGTTGAGATGGGCTGGCAAGCATCACTACTAATGTTTACCCTCCACCTCGATAGTGGAGATGGAGCAGGGACTGGATGCTATGGCTGGCCTGCTGCCTCAGCTAGCCCCAGGCCCCTAGCCCACACTAGCCTCAGAAACACTAGGACACAGAAAAGTTGTAGTTTGAAAAAGCAACTTGGATATAAAAGTTATAGCCCTTGAACTCTACCAAATAGTGGCAGAGTTGCTCAAGTTTTCTCTGGATTAGAAGTGCCAGTGAGCACCACACTATACATTTCCTTCTCCACCATGATAGCACAGACTGGACCAGGACTGCTTGCTTCCTCAGTGAGCCCCAGGCCCCTAGTCCATGTCAGCCACTGGGACTGGCATAGAGTAGAGGCTAAGGCAGCTCTCGCATGGCAAAGATCAAGACATACCTGGTCAGTGCTTACTACAGCTCCAGCCATCCTGCCAAGACCCCCAAATATTCTAGGCATGCACCACTTTTGCTGCATATAGCCTGCTAAAACACTCTCATGTCAGAGTGCTCAGGGACCCCCAGCTCATGCTTGCTTTGGCTCCAGCTACACTGCCAGGGTACCTCCTGCAGGGAACACCCCAGAAACTTATGGCCTTTGCCCACCTTGGCTCCAGCTATTTAGCCAGGACACCACTGTGTGGAGCACCAAAGGACCTCCTGGCCTACACTAAGTTTCAGCTGCCCCACCTGTGGGTCCCTACATGAAGAGCACCAGGACACCATGGCCTGTCCTGGTAGTGACTTTAGCTGCCCCACAGGATACCATAGCTTGTACCAATTTCAGTTTCAGCTGTCTTTCAAGAATACCCTCCGTGTGGAGAGCTCCAAGAACCCCAGGCTTACACAAACTTCAGCTTAAGTATCTTTCTAGGATATCCTCTGTGTGGAGATCCCCAGCATTGCCCTGGCCTATGCCCACTTCAGCTGCAGCTGTCATGCCATAATGCCCCTTGCACAGAGCATGCAGGGACACCCAAGCTTGTACTTACTTCAGCATCAACTCTCCTTCCCTGATGCGCTCTGCACAGAGAGCTCCAGTACTTCACAGGTGCAAGGTGCATGCTTACTACAGCACTGGCCATCTCTCCATTCTGGGAACAGAATGCCTGAGAACATCTAGCCCACAAAAGCCAGCCAATATCACTCAAGACCATTCCTTTAAGTTTAGGAGAAGTAGCTGTTCCACCTAATTCATAGGAAAAAAACAAAACAAAACAAAACAAAAAAAAAACACAATAAAAACAAAAACAGAGAGTCAGGTAAATAAGGAGACAGAGGAATATTCTCCAAATGAAAGAACAAAACAAAACCTAAAAAAAAAAAAAAAACCTAAAAAATATACCTGAGAAAGAGTTTAAAGTAATGCTCACAAGAATGTTCACTGGATTGTAGATAAGAATGTAAGAACTCCGTGAGAACTTCAAGAAAGAGATAGAAAATACAAAAAGAGAACCAACATAGAAGAATACAATAAATAAAATGGAAAATACACTTGAGGGAATCAACAGATTAGAGGATGCTGAAAACAGATTGGCAATCTGGAACATTTGAGTAATAAGTAGAGCATTAAAAAAATGAAATAGAGACTAAGAAACAACAGAAAAGATCAATGAAACCAAGATCTGGTTCTTTGAAAATATGTATATAAGAAAAACCTTTAATCAATCTTACATTGAAAAACAAAAGGACTCAAATAAATAAGGGAAACAAGAGAAGTAACAGCTAACATCACAGAAACAATGATGAAAAAATTACTATGAAAAATTATATGTCAACAAGTTGGACAACCTACAAGAAATAGATAATTCCTAGAAACATACAAATGTCCAATGCTGAATTAGAAAGAAATAGAAGTTCTGAACAGATCAACTAATATTAATTAGTACTTAAAACAAAAGTTCAGGACCAGATGGATTCACAGGTAAATTCTACCAAGCATTTAAAGAGTTAATACCTATTTTCCTCAAACTATTCCCAAAAAAGAAGAGGAAGGAAAGCTTCCAAACATATTCTGCAAAGCTACCATTGCCCTAGTGCCAAAACCAGACAATAATACAAACAGATGAAATTAAGCACAAAATTCTTCCACAAAATATTAGCAAAAAGCATTTAAAATATTAGCAAAAGGATCATTCACCACAATAAAGTGGGATTTACTCTGGGAATGCAAGAATAGCTCAATATTCACAAATCAACAATGTGATATATCATATAAACAAAACAAAGGTTATAAATCATATGATCACCTCATAATTGCAGAAAAAGCATTTGACAAACTTCAGCATCTGCTCATTATAAAATTTCTCAACAAAGTGGGCTTGAAGGGAAAAGATCTCAACTTAATAAAGGCCATATATGAAAAACCCACAGCTAACATCATACTTAGTGTTGAAAAACTGAGAGCTTTTCCACTAAGATCGGTATCAGACAAGAATGCCAACTCTCACCACTTTTATTCAACCTGGCTTTGGAAGTCTAAACGACGGCAATCAGACAAGATAAAGAAAGCTATCCAAATTGGTAAGGAAGAAGTTAAACTGTCACTATTTGTAGAAGACATGATACTATATATGGAAAATCCTAAATGAGACACCAAAAATTATCAGAAATAATAAGCAAATTCAGTAAAGTTGCAGGATACAAAATGACTATACAGAAATCTGTTGATTTCCTATATACAAATAACAAAGTATCAGAAAGAAAAATTAATAAAACAAGTCTATTTACAATTGCACTGGAAAGAATAAAGTACCTTGGAATAAAGTTAAACAAGGAGGTGAATGGCCCGTACTCTGAAAACTATAAAACACTGATGAGAATAATTGAGGACAACACAAAAAAATGGCAAGATATTTCATGCTCATGGACTAGAAGATTATTATTGTTAAAACGTCCACACTACCCAAGGCAATATACAGATTCAATGTGATCCTTATCACAATACCAACAGCATTTTTCAAAGAACTAGAAAAATAAATAAAATTTGTATGAAACCACAAAATAGCTAAATCAATCTTGAGAAAAATGAATGAAGCTGGAGATATTACAATCCCAAGTTTCCAGACATAATAAAAGATATAATAATCAAAACAGTATGGTACAGAACATAGAAATGGAAATACAGATCAATGAAATAGAATAGACAGTCCTGATACAAACCCATGGTTATATGGTTAATCGACCACAGGGGGCAGAATATATAATGGAGAAAATACAGTCACTTTCATAAATGGTGTTGAGAAACTGGATAGCTACTTGGAAAAGAATGAAACTGGAACCATTTTCTCTTTTTCTTTTTAAAGATTTTATTTATTTATTTGACAAAGAGAGATCACAAGTAGGCAGAGAGGCAGGCAGAGAGAGAGCTCGATGTGGGGCTTGATCCCAGGACAATGGGCCGAAGGCAGAGGCTTTAACCCACTGAGTCACCCAGGCTTCCTATTTTCTAACAACACACACACACACACACACACACACTGAATTAAAGACCTGAAATAAAGCACAGACAGTAATTTGAATATTTTTTGGCTTTAGCCAAATTTTCTAGATATGTCTCCTCAGGCATATCAAAAGTATATCAAAAGGTAAAGCTTTTGCATCAGCAAAGGAAACAAAAAAAACAAAAAGTCAACCAACTGTATGGGAGAAGATATTTGTAAATGACATGTCCAATAAAGGATTAATTTCCAAAATATACAAAGAACTTACACGGGATTCCTGGGTGGCTCAGTCAGTTAAGCTGCTACCTTGGGCTCAGGTCATGATCCCAAGGTCCTGGGATCGAGTCCCACATCAGGCTCCTTGCTCAGTGGGGATCCTGCTTCTCACCTTGCCTGCTTGTGCTCTCTCTCTCTCTCTGACAAATAAATATATAAATAAAATATTTTTTTTAAAAAAAGAACTTACACAACACCAAACCAAATAATCCAATTAAAAATAGGCAGAGGAATTTACCCCAAAGACACAGATGTCGTGAAAAGAAGGGCCATCTGTACCCCAATGTTTATAGCAGCAATGGCCACAGTCGCCAAACTATGGAAAGAACCAAGATGCCCTTCAATGGACGAATGGATAAGGAAGATGTGGTCCATATACACTATGGAGTATTATGCCTCCATCAGAAAGGATGAATACCCAACTTTTGTAGCAACATGGACGGGACTGGAAGAGATTATGCTGAGTGAAATAAGTCAAGCAGAGAGAGTCAATTATCATATGGTTTCACTTATTTGTAGAGCATAACAAATATCATGGAGGACAAGGGGTGTTAGAGAGGAGAAGGGAGTTGGGGTAAATTGGAAGGGGAGGTGAATCATGAGAGACTATGGACTCTGAAAAACAATCTGAGGGGTTTGAAGTGGTGGGGGGGGTGGGAGGTTGGGGTACCAGGTGGTGGGTATTATAGAGGGCATGGATTGCATGGAGCACTGGGTGTGGTGAAAAAATAATGAATACTGTTTTTCTGAAAATAAATAAATAAAAAAAAATAAAATAAAAAAATGAGCAGAGGACATAAATATACATTTTCCCAAAGAAGACATAAAAATGGACAGCAGACATATGATAACATGTTCAACATCACTATCATCAGGGAAATACAAATACAAAATAAGAAGATACTAGCTTACTCCTGTCAGAAAGGCTAGAATCAAAAAGACAAAAAAATAAAAAAAATAAATAAAACACGTTGTCAATGTTCTGGAGAACAAAGAACCTTGTACATGGTTGTACATGGAAATGTAATTTGGTATAGTCACTATGAAAAATATTATGTTTCCTCAAAAATTAGAAATAGAAATACCATACTATCCAGTGATAGCACTACTGAGTATCTATCCAAAGAAAACAAAATAAACATTTGCAAAGTTATAGGCATTCTTTTATGTTTATTGCAGCATTATTTATAATACCCTAGGGAATGAGAGTAACCCAAGTATGATAAGGAAATTGTGAATTGACACAATTCACACACACAGGGATATTATTCAGCCATATAAAAAAAATGAAATCTCGTTATTTGCAACATTATGAATGGAGCTAGAGAGTATAAGGCTAAGTGAAGTAAGTCAGGAAAAACAAATACTGTATTATTTCACTCATATGTGGAATTTAAGGAACAAAACAAATGAAAAAAATGAAAAAAAAAAAAAAAAGGAGACAAACCAAAGCAGAGACTCTTATTTATAGAGAACAAATAGGTGGTTACCAGAGGGGAGGTCAGGAATAGGTGAAATAGGTAAAGAGATTAAGAGTACACTTATCTTAATGAGTCATATACAGAATTATTAATGAGCGATATATAGAATTGTTGATCACTATATTATACACCTGAAAATAATGCAACACTGTATATGAACTATACTGGAAAAAATAAAGTAAAAAAGATAAGATATTAGGGGCACTTGCGTGTCTCACTCATTTGATCGCCTGCCTTTGGCTCAGGTCATGATCCCAGTGTCCTGGGATTCAGCCCAATAGTGGGCTCCCTGTTTAGTGGGGAAATCGCTCTCTTTCTCTGCCTCTTCCCTCTGGCTTGTGCTCTCTCTCACTCATTCTCTTTCTCAAATTAAAAAGCTAACAAACAAACAAAAAACCCCCCAAAACCTTCTTTTTTTTCAAAGATAAGATTTTGCCATTTGTGACATAAATGGAACTAGAGGGTATTATGCTAGCTGAAATTAGTTAAAGACAAATATATTATTTCACTGATTTGTGGAATATTAAAAAAAATGAACAATAAGCCAAAACCAGAAACAGACCTATGATAAAGAGTACAAACTGATTGTTGTCAGAGCAGTGGTAGGAGGGAAGTCGAAATGGGTGAAGAGGACTGGGAAGGGCAGGATTCCAGTTATGGAATGAGTCATGGATGTAAAAGTACAGCATAGGAATATAGTCAATGGTATCATAATATTCTTATATGATGACTAGGTATCTACCCTTGTGGTAGATTCTATATCTAGCATGATATAGAATCATTATGTTGTGAACCTGAAACTAATGTGACCTTGAGTGTCAACTCTACTTCAGTAAAAAAAATGAGCAAGTTTATTTAAACAAATCTAAGCTTTCAGGAAATCTTTCCCTCATGCCAATCCTTTACTTGGTCCTCTCCCCTCTTCAAATCTCTGTTGCTTCTTCCCAAGACATGACATACCTGATTTTAAGATATTTTATTCCTTTCTTTATGTCCTACTTTCTTTCTTCCACTGTAAAGTCTCTTCTTAAGATGGTGCATATAATTATATATTTTTCATTTGTATTTATTCTTATTTGCCAACCTGGAAACCACATTGTATATGGATTATTATTTATGTAAGACTCTGACAACATGTACCCTATGTTTATAATTTACTCAAGAGTCTATCTGCCCTAACTCAGGAATAAGAGTTCAATGAAATGAGCTTATCCTCTTAAAGAGGACATGAATATTTCATAAAATATGTAATCCAAATGTTAAGATTCTTAAATGTACCATATTGATAAACAGGAGGAAATCTACTGTAAATACAGTGAGGTTATACCCATATAACCTAATATTATTTATACCTTGTGCTCTGTATATTTTGTCATATATACATATATTAAATTGCATTAATTATAAATCCAATTAATTAAACTAAATTTAAACTAGAATTATTGAACAATAAATTACATTATTCTGTAATTTCTTTTCTCTCAGTTTTAAAGCATAATAATAAAGGCATAGAAGGAAATTTAAAAATAAAATTGATTCACCATTAATCCATCCACTCGGATGCAACTGTTTCAAATTATTATTAATAATTTTTCCCACTTCCTGCTCTCTATTCCAAAGAAGAGGCAACTTCACATTCTGATCAGAAAGGGGCAGTGATTAGTTCATGGAGAACTTGTTGTCAAAGAAAATTAGAAAAACATTGTGCATGTAAATTATTTCTTTCTGTCTTTCCCTTTTCCATCTTTGGATCCCACATCATCCTTCTACTGATCAGCCCCTCCACAGGAAAGGACTTGAAAATGTCCAGGCTTTTTATGATCTCCAAAGAGGGCATGAGCTCTTCCTTGCTAAATGGAATTTGTCTGTCACCTTTACTTCATCTTTCTTTCCTCTTGAATCTTTTACTTCTTTACTGCTAATACCACCTCTCTTTCTCCCTTTTCTCAACTTGAATTTAGATTTTTTTAATTAAAAAGAAAAGTTTTCTCAGCATCTGTGCTTCAGACAAAATGAAGAACAGTAGAGAGAAGGACAGCACCAAAGAGTGTTATGAATAGACTTCAGGATTTTGCTGCTACTGTTCGGACTGAACACAGCAGTCCATTTAGAGGTAGTCATTCTAGCCAGGAAGGGGTATATTTCTCCATTTGGGCCAAAAGATAAGGACATTTTCATAGCAGAGAGAAATTGCTTTGAGACTTTCCAGGAAATACACTATAAAAAAAAGAGACATTAACACAGAAAATGTAGTGAGAGAAACTTTCAGTATTTCTGCTGAATAAAGAGCTCTTGGGCTCAAATCATATTAGTGATCACATTGGTGCCTTCAGTTATGAATGACTGAGAGGTGACTAATGGGTCATGGCCAGAGTTTGAGACCTCATACCTATATCAACAGACCCATTGTAGTTTATTTCAACATTTTCCTCTATGTGAAGGCTGTTTGCTCCAGATTCTTAAAAGAGAAGCATGAAGGCACTTACAAAAAAATATTTCTAAATATATCCCTGAAAATATTACTGAGGGCCAATGAAGCTTCTGCTCAGAATTTTCTGACTCTGGCCTTCAGAAATGCTCAACCTGATGAGATGTCTCCCCAGAGAGATCAGAGAGAAAACAGTAAGCTTTCCCAATAAGAAGGTTGTCTACTCATTTCAATAAAACAAATACTTCAGATTACATGGTTCTCCTGATTATATCTCTCCAAAGGCTCAGTCACACTAAAATGTGCAGTCTCTTTACAAGATTCTAAAGGTTCCATATTATGCCATACCTGCTTACCTCAGTAAGCTCGTTTTCCTCCACTTTCTCCATTTTTTATCTGCTCTGGTCAAGGTGAATTCCCAAGATAATATTCAAACTCATTATTTTTTTTCAGGATTTTTTGTTTTCACATTTAAAGATGATGTCTCCGGGGATCCTTGTAGATCTTGACAAACTGGAATAATTGGTCACTCAACTTCTAAGAGTTCTTGGAATATACCTAGTTCCCTCTCTAGGTCTTTGCACTTGTGAGTCTCTTTGCTTGGAATGGTGTTTCCTCCTATCATCACACAGCATGTGTTCTCATTTTTTTTTCTTAACTTTGCTGAGATTTCTTACCCTTCTATCTTAGAATAGCCTTTATCTCTATCACTTCTACCCCCTAAGTCCATACCTCTTTTTCTACTTTAACACCTACTTCTATCTCTGAAATTATACTCTGTTCATGTCTGTTTATTGTTGGTTTCCTCTATGAGAAAAATGAATCCAGTGAGTGTAGGGACTTAGTATATTTTGCTCACTTCTGTTTCCTAGCATCTAGAAAACTGCTTTGAACTTAGTAGGTACTCAACAAATATTAGTTGAAAGAATAAGTAAATAAAAATTGAGAAGAAATTTTATTTGTAAATGGGTAACAAAAAATTAGCTTTGTGTACTCAATTTACTTTGTAAATACTTTGTTATCAATTTGGATAAATGACATAATTTGCAACAAATAAGAAACCAGAAATAATCAGAACATTGTTTCCCAAAGAGACAACTGGTAGAAATTCTTTATAATTTTAGAGTGTAAAAAACTTTATAATTTTAGAGTGTGTGTGTATAATTTTAGAAATTCTTTATAATTTTAGTTATGCACAAATTCCTTATGTGCATAAATTTTCCCCCAAAACTATTTGTCATGCTGGTAGAATGAATGACCTTTTTTGTATTATATTTCTGAGATTACAAATGGCAAGAGTGAAGGCATATAAGGCATCAACACTGTAACCAAAGTCAGTCTTCCATTCTGAGTCATATTTTGACCAGAAACCTAGGGGTGGGAGGGTGGGAAGAAAAGAAAAGAAAAAAAAAGCCCCATGCTGATTGTATGCAATGGAGTGAAAGGACCTGGAAGAGATTAGTAAAAGAAAATTATATACAGATACTTTTGTTCTAAGTGCCTTGGCAAATTTCCTTTAATTGCAAAGCTGGGATCCTGATAAATTGATTTTAAAAATGTGGTAATGGTAGCAATTAATCTCTTCCTCCCCAGTGGTCCCACAGCACTTGGTATCTGCCTTTATTGCAGCACTTAACAATCTATCTTGAATAAGAGATACTTATGAAAGGCTTTTCTTCATCCAGTAGACTTGCAGCCCAGAGCCAGTGGGTTCTGATTCACTCTGTGTGTGTGTATATGTGTGCTTGTGTATGCGTGTGTGTGTATGCGTGTGTGTGTGTGTGTGTGTGTGTGTGTATTGCTATAGCAATTATAATTGGGAGGCAGTAAGTAGTCAATAAATGGTTGGGTTGATAAGAATAATTGGAATCAAGGAGAGAGAATGGAATCTGTATAAAAAAGATGAGTGAGTGCTTGTTATATGCCCCTCTCATTTCTTTCTTTCTCAAGAGAGAGTTGCAGAGGTGTTGAGTCATTAAATAAGTGGCTTCAAAGGTTTTCACCTCTTACTTTGGAATGTATGATATATTTCCATTTCATCATATCTTTGTTTCTTTCTCCATTTTGGCAATCTATTAAGCTTTTGTTTTTTTTTTTAAATGTCTTAGATGGGTAAAAAACGTGTTCTCTTTCAGTTTGAGTTTCCCTGGTTTTTAGTAAGATTAAGTTTTTCCATATTTCTCTTTTTCCATAAACTATATTTTCATATATTTTTGCCCTCTGGGAGGCTTGTCTTTTTTCTCTACTGATTTAAAAGAGCTCTTTATGCATCCTGGATATTTATCCAGAATGTTAATGACGTCTATGCTAACTCATTTAAACAAAACATTTCTGTTCATTTTTATGAGGGTGAAAGGGGTAACGTTTTTCTTCAACTTTTTCTGTTTTACATCTTTCTTAAGGAAGCCCTTCTTTACTATGAAATTATAAGATATTTTCCTATATTTCTCACAATACTTATGTAGTTTAGTTATAGCACTTTGATCCATCACAAATTGAGCTTGCATGTCTGAGGTACAGTCTGACTTTATTATTTTCCTAATGAAAAGCAAATTATCTGCATATGATTCAATAGCCCATCCTTTTGCTAAGAAATTTGAAATGTCATGGATCTGGTCTATTCCCATACTAATAAGATCTCTATGTCTCTCTTTCTCCCTCCTTCCTTCTCTCCCTCCCTGCCCTCTTCCCTCCTTCCTTTGTTTCTACTTTTGGTAGAAATGTATTGAAAATACTTAAATATTTTTCTTCCATTTGAATTTGTGAAAGTTATTGCAGTTATAAAATCACTTTTTCTGTTTTGATTAAAATGCATTAAAATCATCAATTATTATGGAAAGTTGTTTTGTCTATAATACATCTTCCTGTTTATGAACTTGGTATGCTATTTAATTTATTTGATATCCCATTTGATAGTTTCCTTAATGTAAGCCTTGAACTTCTTAGATTTTATTTATTTATTTATTTAGAGAGAATAAGCGGGGGTGGGGGAGGGGCGGGGCAGGAGGCGAGAGAAATTCTCAAGCAGACTCCCTGCTGAGCAGGAAGGTCAATACAGGGCTTGAACTCACAATCCTGAGATCATGACCTGAGGTGAAATCAAGAATCCTATGCTAGACTGAGCTACCCATGTGCACCTTGAGTTTCTTCTATTAGGTGTGTTCTCAGGCATTTTACGCTTTTAAAAAATATATATTGCAAACAGGATCTCTTTCTGTTTTTAAATTTAGTTACTTCTGGCATACAGAAAAATTATTCATCTTTTAAAAATATAATTGAGCATGAATGTGTCCTTTTTACTGAATTTTCTCATGTGTTCTTATACATCTCTTAGATGACTTTCTTTTTTTTATAAGTAGGTGATTATATATGCACATAGTTACAGTTTTGGCTCTTCTTTTCTGTTACTTATAACTTTTTTCCTTATTCTCTTTCATTAACTTGGTCAGCTAGTATCATACTGAATAGTAATGGTACTAGCAGGCAAATTTGTCCTGTTCCTACAAAAGCATTATCTGTTTAACAAATATTTATTAAACTCCTACTGTATGCCAGAAACAAGCTCTTGTTATTATATAAAACAAGAAAAATTCCCTGCATTAATGGAACTTATATTTTCATAGGAATGATACAGAATACATAATGCCCACAAAAATATATAAATTAAATAAAATGTTAGAAGGTGAAATTAATATGGTTAAAGAAGACCCAGTGAAGGTTATGGGGTGGTACAGGACAAACCTCAGAGAAAATGATATTTGAGTAGACCCCAAAGGTAGTAAGAGAGTTAGCCATGTGGATGGCTATCTGGAAAAAGAACATTCTAGGCAGAGGGAATGCCAGTGTAAAATCCCTGGTATGAGAGGCTGCCTGGTGAAATTGAACAGCAGTGAGCAGGCCAGTGTGGCTGTAGCAGAGTGAGAAACAAGGAGAAAAGGAGATGACGTTAGGCAGGTCATGGGGGGAAGATAACAGAAGGCTGTGGAAAAAAGGACACTGACTATAACTTTGTGAGGAATGAAAAGCCACTGCAGGGTTTGGAGAGACAGATGACATTTTCTGACTTATATTTTGAAAGCATCACTCTGGATGCTATTTGAAGGTTTGGTGATAGGGATCAAAGATTTTGTAAAATCAGTGAGACCGCATAGCAGATAATTTAATAATGCAGGCAAGATATGATGTCATCCATATGAAAAATGGCCAAAGTATGGATATACTTTGAGGTAGAGTACACAAGATATCCTGCTGGCTCAGCAGTGAAATGTAAGAGAGAAGCCTCAAGGCTGCTGTCCTGGTGGTCCTTTTTTTTTTTCTCTCTCACAACTGAAGCTTGGGTTTCAATCAACTGAGATTATGCAAATGTGGAAGTGGGATAGAAGTATATTTTTTGTTATGGCGAATTCATGATGACTGTGAACAGCCAGATGAAGTGGTTGGATAGGTGGGTCTAGGGATACAAAACTGGGAATCATCAGCACCTATCCTGATCAGAACCTAAAGTACAAATGAACTCTTTGCACTTGTACAAAAGTACAAGTGCAGATGGGAAAGAGAAGTGACCCGAGGAATGAGTTATGAGGTACTCTAATGAGCAAAAGGGACCAAAAGGAAGGGGCCAGTGAGGTAGGAAAACACCAGCAGAGTGTGGTGGAAGCAAGTGAACAAAGTGTGTCAATGCATAGGAAGAACAACTTTGTCAAATACTTTTTTTTTAAGATTATTTATTTGTTTATTTATTTATTTGACAGACAGAGATTACAAGCAGGCAGAGAGGCAGGCAGAGAGAGAGGAAGGGAAGCAGGATCCCTGCTGAGCAGAAAGCCCCATGTGGGGCTAGATTCCAGGACCCTGGGATCATGACCTGAGGCAAAGGCAGAGGCTTTAAGCCACCCAGACGTCCTTGTCAAATACTTTTTATTTGAAATGTAATGGAAATTTAAAATTCCTATTTCAAAAGAAACTTTATCAATTTTTGTTTTCACAGAAACTTCTCATGGCACAGAAATGCCAGCAGCCAGATGAAGACACCTGTCCCTATCTGCATGTGGAGCCATAAGCAGTCATTTTCTAACTTGGCAGCACTCCTTCAAGTGACATTTCCAACACCACCTAGTGGACCAGGAAATTCAGTCAAGCCGGCAGCACCAGAGGTGGGCCTGATAAAATCCCTCTTGGCAAATTCTTATTCAAGAAATAAGAAAAAAATGGAAGACCCTGGGCATAAATCCCGAGATGCTATAGAGAATTTTTTGGAGGTAACTGCTAATTTGTAAATATGCAAAGTTTTCAAACCTTGATTTTTTTTTGGATATGAAAGAAAATAATAATAATAAAAGGAAAGTCTTACTCTTTTTCTATTATAACTGCCCATACAGAATGAAGAGAATTGAGGAAATTAATTTTAATGACATAAACCCCTCCCCTCTAGAAATCCATTTTCCCTTATTATGTGGGTATTTCAAATAATTGGCTCCCCAAAATGGCTTCTAGTCTGTCTCCTTTTCATTGCTGGGTAGTTTTCCTGTTTCTCTCTTCTTTACCTCTTTCCAACAAATAAATTATTGAATAAATAGAATATTCCAGGTGCGTAGGATACATCAGTAAAATTTATAGACATTGTCCCTGCTCTTGTGGAACTTAGTCTGGTGGGAAGATCAGTCATCAAATTAAAATTTATACAAAGTATTATATAATTGCAGTAATAACATGTGTGATAAAATAAGGTACTATATCATATTAATTTTTAACAGGTCTGTAAGTTCAGGGATGGCTTTCCCAAAGGAAATAATATTCATAATAATTTCCTAAAGGAAATAAATAAAAAGATTTATCCTTATCAAAAGGATAAATAGTAAACAAAATAATCCCAAATATAGGAGCCTCCTAGAAAATGAAAATAGCCTATGTGAAGACATGGAAAATGAGCAAAACAATTTCAAATATAGTCTAGACTTAGACCCATAGTCAACATGTCAAAGTGCACGTGTACTCTTTCTGCAGTCCCCTTTTGGAATCCTATTCCAGAAGAAAAGAGCATACTGTGAAACACCAGAAAAAATGTCATCAATGTAAAAAAGCAACCTGAATGTATTTGAAACCTAAAGCTTAGATTATCTGTATAGCTAAAAAAGCAAATAACAGCAAATATATCCAAAGGGGAGTTAATATGGCTTCATTTACATACCATTTTGATTTATATTAAACATTTCTTTTGAGAGAGAGAGAAGGGGGTAGGGAGAGAAGTGTGTGGGAATGGGCAGAGGGAGAAGGAGAGAAAAAATCTTAAACAGGCTCCACACCCAGGGCAGAACCTGATGCAGGGCTTGATCTCACAACTGTGAAATTATGACCTGAGCCAAATCAAGAGTCAGGTGCTTAATGGACTGAGCTATCCAGGTACCCCTCGATTTATATTATATAAAACATTTTTCTGTCCAAATGTAATTACTTGCATCCCCAGTATAGAAATACATTTGTTAGGGTATAATTCTGTCATGATAGAGACTTAAAAAATAGAAGCTTAAACAGGGTGGAAGTTTGTTTTTCTCCCCACTAACAGTGTAAGAATACCAGAATTAGGATGGTAGCTCTATAGTGTGAGGGTACAGACTCCTTCTGTCATTTTGTTCCATATTCCCTAGAATGTTGCCATCACTCATCAGCGTGTTTCAAGATGACTCATAAAGGAGAAAATAAATAAAGATACAACATTTTCCTTTAAGAGGCAAAATCCAGAATTTTCTGATGTTATTTCCGGTATTAAATCATGACCGAGATGGACTTGGTCACAAGGGTCTACCTAGCTTGGGAAATATAGTAATCATTCTGGGCAGTCATATGCCCAAGTGAAAAAAAATATGAGAAAGTAATATCAGATAATTGGGGGAAACTAGCATTAATCACCACTATGGGAAAGATGAAAAGCATTATATAACCTAAAAGATAGAAGAATGAGTGAGACTAGTTTCCTGATCTGAAGGATGCCAGGATCCAATGGATAAGAGAGGACATAGAAATGTTGTGGAAGAGAGGTAGAGAGGTAGTGTTTTAACGGTGAGGAAAGGCCATACATTGATTCTCTCCGTGTGTGTGTGTGTGCGGGGGGGGGGGTGTTATCATTATAGAAAAGATAACAGCTAAGTTGGATTCTAAAGTATATGTCAGATTCCAACAGGAAGAGAAGGGTAACAACCTTTCAGGAAGAGGAAAACATGTTGCAGCAACTTCCTGATAGATCTTAATATGCTTACTGCTGTATTCATATTTTATCTGTAATCAGAGGATTAAGGGATAATCTTGAGTCTTAGTCAAAACAATCAGCTTTATCCATCTTACTATAAAAGTGAATTCTGAAAGTTTTTGAATCAACTAGAGCATTCCTGAGTGGCAAGATAGCAAATGATAGACATAACAAAAAGATGAAGCCAAGACTTTTCTTGGAACCATTAATCCACAAAGTATGTAACCATAAACATGACTTTTACTTTTACATTCTAAAGACATTCCCAAAGTAAGGTAAACAGTGAAGTAGGATCTGTCAAATAATCCATTTCAAGAACATCACAACTCATAAAAATTGAATTAACTAAGGTTTGGCAAGATGAGAAAAGAGTGATCATAATTTCCATTAGAATATTAATTTATGGTTTTTAAAAAAGTGTATTTTACATACATTACCAGTTATACTTAATATAAGTATGGTTAGTATTATTATTTTAATTTTAAGGGTGAAACTATGAAAGCCAAAAGACGTTAAGAAATCAATATCAAACATGAAGAGTTTCCGAGATGAGATTCAAACCCAAGACATAACAAGCTCATATATTTACTCTTGTGTGAAGATAAAATTGTCTGTGTATTATCCTCAGGGAGAGGGTAGAAGTCAGAATTAAACATAAGAGGTTAAATGCTAATTGTCTAAATATATTCCCCTTTAGCTCTTTCCTAATTTTGCCATCATGAAAGGAACAGAGATGCAAAAGTAATTTAAATAGATTAATGTAGTTGCTGAGTATTCTAGAAAATTTGGGACTGTTGTCTCATTGTTTTAAGTTACGTGTAGGTTTTTCCAAGAATGGCATTCTAGAATATTCTTATATGAGATTTATTCTATAAGGAGATAGTTTAATAATTCAATTTGGTCATGATATTTTAAAAACTGTATTGCTACAAAAGAATATTGATAGAAATGTTGTAATAATTCATAGAAACACTGTTAAGTCTAATTAATTGGGGATAGTCTACTTTGGTCAATTAGTTAAAAGTATGAACTTAGAATGTTTCAGTAAAATATCACTTATTTATTATTTTAGTAAACAGCCATGGTTCAATCTAATTGAAGTTCTGAGTATATTTTAACAAAGCTTTTCAATTTACAGAGCACACAAACCATGCCTAAAGATTTATTAAATAAATCTTCCATATTCCTATTTTTAACATTTTAGGTGGTTTTTGTTTTTATTTTTATTTTTTTGAGATTTTATTCATTTATTTGAAAGGGAGAGAGAACATAATAGGGGAAAGGGTAGAGGGAGAGGGAGAAGCAGACTCCCCACTGAGCAGGGAACTCCATGGAGGGCTGGATCTAAGGACATCCGGATCATGACCTGAGCCAGAGGCAGATGCTTAACTGACTGAGCCACACAGGTGCCCCTAAATCTTCTCTATTCTATGTAATATATCCATTTGCTTAAGAAATCATTATTCCTTAGTACATAATTTTTGCAAAGGCAAATTTTAGCCAAGGCAAAAGTTTATCATTTAAATTACTGAAATGAGTGGAGTTGTCATGTATTGAAGTCAATATACATCATGATGCCTTTGAAATATGATTACTAATGGTAATAGTTACTGCTCATTGAACTATATATGCCCCCTCTCCACATACACATATACGTGCTTATGTATATATACCGGTTTCACAGTTACACTGAAATGCAAGTTCTTTCATTCTCATTTTACTAATGTGAGTGCTGGGGGTCAATGAGATTAAGTGACTTGGCCCAAATCCCATAGTTTATAAGTGAGGGAAGCACAATTAATCCCAGGTCTGTGTAATCTTAGAATATATGTTTTTTTCCACTACATTACTATTTCTATATCTGCTTGCAACTGTCTCTAAGAAAAGTTGTACCCTCACAAGTACATCTGTGTTGATAGCAGTGTTCTATTTCTTAACTCAGGTGTTAATTACACAATTGTCTGCATTATAATTATTACTCTGTACCTTTTTTAAAAATTTGCTTTTGCTCTTCTCTGCGAGATATAATAAAATGATAAAATAAATATTGCATCTTTGAATGGAAAGATCATTGTGACAGAGCAATTTATGTATAAGTTGGGTTTTGGCAATAATCTGTTCCTATGTAAATTGAGGTTGGGCCCTCAGTTTATAGGAAGTCATTTGCTACTGGAATAAGGCAGAGCACTGTGGGATGACCTCATTTATGTTAATTTAGAGCATGTAGATCTGGGGTGGAGAAAGTAGAGAGTGAGTGAAAAAGGAAAACATTTACTGCCAATGATATGTATCTAGGCGAATTAGCACTCATTTAATCCTCCAAGCAACCATTAACAGTGGTTAATGTAATGTCCATTTTAGATGATTTCCTTACATTTCCCATGAGTGGCTAACTGTTGATTTGCGCATAGATGTGTCTGACAACCAAGTCTGAGTAGTTTTTGAGGAGCATGTATTGAACAGTTAAGAGTGGTCAAATAAACTGATGGGGTGGGCAGTAATCTTGGGCCCCCAAATTATCGATACCACATTCCTTTTTGAGAATTTACCTAGCAGGTTTCTGAAATTTTACTTATCAGAGATCTGAAATACCTGTTATCTGGAGTAGTGTGGCATTAAATACCAATGGCAGAACGATTGGCTCCAAAAGGATGACAGAAGAAAAACTGTCGTCCGTATGTGGGCTGCCACCTCCATGAGTGGGAGTATATTGGTCATTTTAGTAAACTCTGTTCTGTGATCAGCCCTAGGTCCAAACTCTCGCGTCTCCTTGGTCACTTCAATTAACCTCACTGGCAGTTAGCTGCTTCTTCATGCAAAAAGAGAAGATGATTGCATGTAAACACACTTTGGACGATGTAAAGACCTTTACAGACACTAGACATTCTCATTTTGGGATTACGATGCCCAGTTTGCAACAAGGCCGGCTATTTTGACTATACCAGTGTTTTTCTAATTGAGATTCATTTCACTTATGACTTCTGCCCCAGTTATATAGAATATAATAAAAGGAAAATGGGTTTGCTAAATTAACTTCTGAGCAATCTTCCTGAAATATGCACATGGGCTAAAATGACAGTGGAAATAATAAAGTTTTTGAAAGCCACGCTTCTGATTTTGTATCCAGCTTTCATTCACCTTCTGCAGTATGCCAGATTACTTTAGTTTGGGTTTATAAAGTCTTAATTTGGGGAAATAATCTCTAGATAAGAATCCAACGTAATTTGGCACTAGGTTATGTACTCCTCTGATCTTTTCCTGCTCATAATTTGTAGAAGTGGTTTTCTTTACCAGAATAGGATCATTTTCATTATTTATATGCATCCCAGATTGCTCCAGGCAAGGTGTAAATAGACTTCCAAGAATATCAATTGAGGAGAAGATAAATACGGAGTCACCACCTTAAATATTTCTCTTGTCACATGAAAGCTCTAGCTAAAGGAATGTGGCTGCAAAAATGATTATGTTGGGGCGGGGGGTGGGAGGTTGGGGGAGCCAGGTGGTGGGTATTATGGAGAGCACGTATTGCATGGAGCACTGGGTATGGTGCATAAACAATGAATTCTGTCACACTTAAAAGAAATTAAATTAAAAATAATAAAAAAAGTTTATGTCGTTTGTTACTTCCCTTTGACTCAAAGCCAATGAAGAATAACCTTGCAATGTGACTAAGATGTCATGAAGTAAAGTTTAGAATGTTATTTGTTTAAAACACTAGCTGGACAGTAAGCTGAAGGCCATAAGCACAGTTCCTGAAGAATAAATTTGCTTTTTGAATCAGAAGCCAGCATCCAAATATACTGGGCCTTCTGAAGCATCTCTAATATTTACACAGTAATCTGATTTGGGAGGCTCCTTGCTTTTCTCTTTTCCATTGATTTAGTCACCTACTGGCAACCTCATGAGCTCCAGAAAGGGACAGAAACCCACTCCCCCTACTCCCGCTGAAGCAATTTGTGCTGAAATCACAGAGAATCAGATGGAAAGACTTCTTGGTGCAGCCAGTGCACTCTAAAGGAACTAGGGGAGCAGACTGTTCACCATGATGTACTTTCTATTCCTCTGTGCAACCTGGGTTCATATTCCCCCTGGGAGGCTAGTTGAATCACCTTCTTGGAAAGAGTCATCATTTTGATAGACTTCCCTGCCAGGAAGTTTTATTTTCAACCAATATTTTACTTTCTTCATTTTCTAGTTAAGTCTCCTTGGATTATTCTTTGTGGCCTGGGGGGAAATCCTGATATTCTTAATGGTTATCCCCTCTAGTTAGATCTGAATTTAAATTTGGCATCATTTTGGCTCTTCTTATGCTCCAAACTACTGGCATGAAATTTCTATGTAAAATGATTTCTTGTTAGTTTGGGACTTAAGTGTTGTTCTCTTGGTAGTAAATTTCATTAATCTTTTAAGTGAAATCCAAGATTTCTTAAGCTTGGTATTACTAAAGCTATATGGGGTTATGTTTTGGCTATTTCCTTAATGAGATGGCCTTTGCAACAAGAGACCCTGTGACTACTTGACTGCTTTGTCACATGCTAAATGTCCCTTCTTATTTCCTGGACATCTCCATTAATATTTATGTTAATAATGAATTATCAATATTAATAATTACAATTATTAATAACTAATGATGGATTCCAGATTTGCCTTTCATTTAAGATGTTCTATCCTCAGGCAACCCATAATAATAAGTTGATTAGTTTTCACTATCTACTCATTCTCCGGATAATGAGTCTGAATCACATTGGAAAAAGGTCCCTTACTCTTAGGCACAAAAAGGAAGTTTAGAGAGCAAAGCAATTAACCTATAAAGAGCTCACACTATGTACCAAACCCAGGAAACTGAGGAAATAATTTCTTGATATCACCAAGAAACTTGAGGATTCAGTGATAAGACAGTATCCCCTATCATTTCATCTTCTTAATAATTCAAGCTAGTTACTATACCAACTTTCTCTCCATTCTTTCCATTTTATAAGTGATGAAATTGAGCCATTTGTGTAAGACCATTCAGTTGAAGAGTTTATATTGGATCCCTTATCTGCCTTAACTTCATACAGAGTTCTATTATACCATATGGAACTCTCTCTTCACTTCTAGGTCAGTAAAGCTGGGGTGGGATATGTCTCCATCCTTCCCTGGGTGCCATGTATTTGAGTATGCTAAAATTTCCTTTATCTCCCACATGCTTCCATATATTTAGAGGTCTCCCAAGCAATCATTGCACCTAACTATATGCTACTCCCAGGTCCCTGGCCATTTTGTCCTTCCTCCGGCATTGCAGACTTAATCACAAAGGTAACACTAAAAGTTTTCAGGAGAACCATACCAAGATATGAGACTGATATATGAAAGATAAACTGTGGCTTATACTTTTTCCTAGGATGATTCAGAGGACCCACTTCTACCAAGTCAGGCGGAGATATGAAATAGATACCACAACATAATCTAATAAGTACCCATCAGTGAATCAGAATCTCAGGGTTCTCCGTATGGAGTGTGTGACCAGAGAAAGTTTCTCTACCTCCTTTGGTCTCAGATGAAGTGTTTTTATTAGATTATCAATAATCATAGACCTTCTCCTGAATAACTATCTGTCCCTATGTTCCTAGACCTGCACCCATAATGCAGTATATAAAGTCAGAAAATTGAACTGAAGCCAATGGATTTGCTAACTAAAGGAGAGGAGAGGAAAAAAAAAAAAAAGTAAAACAGAAATGGGCATGGAGGAATAGTGTTTAATATTTGGCACAACACTAAAAAAATTTCCTTTCCATTTTCCTAGAGCTTTGCAGTTATAGCTCCCATCCACAGTACTTGAAGAAACAGCTCTAATTCTTTCAGCAACTCTAGGGTTGGTAACCAAGGAAGAAACAGAAGAAAAAGGGTCTTGTTACCCCTCTTTTGTCCTGGGTAAGAACAGCTTTTGAGATTAAAAACCCTGTGTATGTTTTGCTATCTTGGTCAATTTTACTATTTTGTTATTCAGTTATTATATGCTTTTTGTCATAAAAGCCATCACAGAGTTTTGTGGGTTTTGTTAAATTATGGAACTAGTTATGATTTAAACTCAAAATCTCTCAAAGTTGAAATGTGTTCCTGCCAACCTATATTTCAAACTTGGAGATTTTATTGTGTTTATTCAGAATAAAAAGATTAGACACATTTGATAAGACAGTCATGATCCCAGGAAGGCATTAGAGGGGAATCAACTTTGCTTTCTTACTCGAATGTTCAAGTCTTCTTTGACATGAATTGTGAGAGGAAAAACTACATAGGCCTAGGAAGGGTTAGCAGGAATTTGCTAGTAGGTACATGTCCCTTCCTTAAACTGTTTTCATTTTAGTTATCCTACACCGTGGAAGGTCACTGGAAGGTTTGGTTACATGTATATAGAAATATATACAAATTTATTTGTATGTTTTTGTCTGTATCTAGTGAAACAGTAAAAGAAAATCTATTCCTGGAATAAAGGGCTCAAGTCAAATTTGTCACACAGTTGAGGGGCTTTTTGTTATTTGAGTCATCCCTGAATGACCTGTGTACATATTACAAAACCCTAAAGAGTTAAAAGTGTTTGTTTCACAGGAAATTGGAAGAAATTTATGTGCGCAAGTGAAGCTGAAAGGTCGAATGTGTGACTCACATCTATTGACAGATGGAATGAGCATAACATAAGCAGACAGTGACTAGAAAACAAGCCGGTTGTGTGAAAGTATTTTTAGAGACTAATTTCTACCCAGCTGTGTCATCTATGAATGGGAGAAGTTTGAGAAAGTTACCTAGGGGTGTTTGAGCTCAATCAAGTGAAAGTTAATGATACTGATTTGGCTTAAATATTCACTTCAAACTTTGATGTGCAAATGAAGCGAGTATTTGAACTAATATCCAGGGAGGTTAGGTTGTCCTTTTATGAAAATGACATAATCCTTTATATTAGGACCTCATGTTAGTGTGGAAACCTGAGGTCCAGTCCCCAAGTCATTCCCCTATTTGGAATAGTACTAAATGGTGGATATAGTATAAAAACAAGTTTTCCTGAGAACTCTTATAACTAAGAGTATGACCTCTGAAGTCAGACTTTGTGGTGTGAGTTCCAGCTCATCAACTTAATAGAAGCTTTATTTTGGGCACTTTTACATTTCAGTGCCTCAGTTTCCTTTCCTTACCTATAAAAGGTGACTAATAATACATGTTATTCATTAATGAACCCATCCCAAATGACATGCTGTTTTCTAGATCAGGGGTAAAAATCCCTGCTCTCATGCAGCTCTCCTTCTAGTTGATGAGGGATAGATAAACAAATGAATATGTAAGAATGAGTATATCAGGTAGTGATCACCTTATAGAGAGAAAAGTAAAGCAGGAAAGTCCTTTATTTATGGAGAGTGCTATGTAGGGGGCTGTTGTGAACTTAAGTCATCTTGAAGAACATGCCAAATTAAGTAACAGTCAAGTCCATGGGAATTCATATTTGCCTCTTTCGCGACCCTAGCAAGTTAGCATACTTCTTACCCCAGGCAATGACTGATTAAAGGATGAGAACATAAAACCAAATGGTCCAATCTCTGTGAATTCCAGGAGCTGTATTAGAGATACTGGAAAGATTCTGGGGAATCTGAATCTGGAATAACTCATGCTGAATATTTTGGCAGCCATGTTAACACCTTGTGGAACTTGAAAATAAATGCCATATAGAGACAAGCAGAGTCAAAAGCAGAGACTATATCTTTATGACACCTTCTGAGTTTCCACCTCAAATCTTATCTACCTTTGACAATTTTGATTGTATAATGCAATTGTTTCTCTTCACTGATTAGATTAATTCAAGTTGTGTTTTCTGTCATTTGCCACCAGAAACGTTCTCACAAACATAAGTGCAATGAGGAGCGGGCACCATTCCCTGGCAAATAGAACATGCATCTCAATCTTGCCACGGAGATAACTGATATTACTTATAAGGAAATGGAAGCATTTTTCCAAATAGGTCAATCCATGGTATAGGTGAAACTTCTTAGTTTTCCACCCTGGATCTCCCAAGTCATAGCAAGTCACATCAACTTATAGGGACTCTAAAATAAGAAAATATTTGTTCCAAAAGGGAACTAAAATTACTAAGCCCAACATCCTCTTGTTTTGAACAAGGAAATTTAAACTTAGAAAAATGGAGATATAGTTCCCCTAAACTAAAACAGTAGTTTGTGCTAAAACATATTTAGACTCTCTTGATACCTAAGGTCCACAAACGTGTTTCTCTTTCCATTTCAGTATTTTTCTGTCTCCATTTTCTTCCATATTCAGCTCCCCTTTAGAGGGGAGTATGATAGTATTCCTTTTGCTGAATTCTATCTCCGTAGAAGCAAGAACCTTGAAAGGGTAACACAATGGTTAACCACTGCCATCATGGCTATTACTTGTCACTCTATGTTTTGTAGTATAGTCTTAGTACTGACTTCCCCGTATGACCTCTTTATCTGCTAGATTAGCAATCAGCTACACCTTCTTCCTTAAGTTACACTTTATACAAGACAAAGTTTTAAAAGTCCCATGATTTTTCTTCTTTGTTGCTGATTATGTGGTTTAGGAAACTTATCTCATTTCTAAACAATAAGATATTTAACTCTAAATCCTTAAGGTACATAAGTCAAACAATCATATTCATTCTTTTATTCTTTTGATTATGGCATGTGGTACGTTTGATAGAGATGCAACAAGAAATGCATTCATCTTGTGAAATTAATAAAGGGAAAACTAAGATATAGCTGGGAAGATAGAAGGGAAAGTCTTATCACTCAACATCAATTACGGGAAAAATTGTCAATTACAGACCCCAACAGAAGAATCAACAGGAAGGAATGATCAATTATAGGCCCCAACAGGGAAAGATGTACATTGCATCTCCTACAAGATATTGACTACCTGCAACTCAGCCAATGAAAAACTGTAACCCTGGACCCATGCTTTTCTCCAAAGGACTTTTTGTTTAAAACACCTCCTCCTAACTTCTTCCTCCTTCTCCATAAAACAATTGTTCCTCAACTTTGTTGTACTTGCCTATGGTTTTGTCATAGCTAAATTGCATTTCTCTGTTATTTCTAAATTGCATTTCTCTGTTATTTCAAAATAAGCCCATTTTTGCTCGTGAAATAACTTGTAAGATGAACAATCTCTTAATAGTTGTCTGTGTTTGTACATGCTCAATATCTTTGGGGCTCAGTTTTTTTATCTGTAAAGCAGAAATAATGCTTTCCCTGTCTGGTATCCAGGGTTGCTCTGAGTTGCAAAACAAAAACAAAAACAAAAAACAAAAAACCACAAACAAACAAAAAAACCAAAACCAAAACAAACAAACAAAACAACCCCACAAAAAACAGACTCTATATAAGATAGAGCTTTCAATCCTAAATAAACTCAGTGCTTCACTATTATTAATCATTGCAGAATTTCCTTTTTTTTTTAAGATTTTATTTATTTACTTGACAGACAGTGATCACAAGTAGTAGGCAGAGAGAGAGAGAGGAGGAAGCAGGCTTCCTGTTGAACAGAGAGCCCAATGCGGGGCTCCATCCCAGGACCCTGGGATCATGACCTGAGCTGAAGGCAGAGGCTTTAACCCACTGAGCCACCCAGGCGCCCCATCATTGCAGAGTTTCTTACCACAGTTTTCTGAAATGACGAGTGGTAACTAAGGTCTCAATGAGCACTGGGATAACACAGTGGAACCCCTCAGCATTGACAGAAATCTCTGTGCCTATGAATTTTCAATGAGAAAACACCTTAGCAATTTTCTTTTTTCAGCTGTGTTCCTCAGTGTTCTCTCAAGTTGCTATGAGAGGTAAGAGGAAGTCCAATAGGACAGTGCTCTAGGTTCCTCTGTTTCCCTCTACACCCAAGTAGCCCACTTTTATTTATCTTTTTCATAGGGATTCCTCTTAAAATACAGTTCTAAGAAAGAGCTTTTAGGTATTTTACCTATCTTGCCCTCTACTCCCACATGACGGAATTTGAAAACACTGGATGGAGTCCACTTATTCCGTTAATAGAAGATGAAACTAAGGTCCAAAGGAGATGAATGATTTTCCAAGGTCAGTCATCTCCACTTCCAATCAGGGGCCAAGTAAGGATTAAAACCCAAGTCCTAACTCTTTGACCTTACCATCCCATCACCCAGCTCTCATCCTGTGAATGAGAAGTTTTTCAAATTCAGTACTGTCATTTTTGATTTTATGTGTTTGGGGACATGGTATATGAGCTATACTACCAGACTGACCCACATGGTACTAGCAATTCCGAAAGTATGGCCTCAAATTATTCTCTTCCCACCATTACGGGCTATAGCTAGTTACTATGCAGGTTGAGGCATCAATCTTAAATTTCTATTTAGAAACCTCTTTTCTTTCTTTCTTTCCTTTTTTTGGGGAGGGGAGAGAAAGAGAAGGAGTGAATGTAGGGGAGGTGCAGAGGGAGAGGGAGAGAAAGAAACTTAAGCAGGCTTGATGCCTACTGCAGAGCCCAGCATGGGCCTAGATCTCATGACCCTGTGATCAAGATATGAACCAAAATCAAGAGTTGCATACTTAGACGACTGAACCACCTAGGAAGCTCTAGGAAATTCTCTCCAAAATTAAAATTCAGAGACCACCTCTTATTTTCTGGATCATCAGTAATTTCTTCTAATTTATACACAAATAAAATCAAATAGAATTAAACTTTTTTACATTACAATCTTTTTGTTTGAAACTTTCCCAGTCCCTGACTAGTAAAGTGACCACAGAGTTTATTGCCCAGATGAGGACAGTTTTGAGAATTAAAAGAAGCACAGTAATTACTCTAGGAACCTCAGTGTAAATTGGAGCTTTTTTAGACAAAGTGGGAATTATAAAATTGTAATTACCTTGCTCATATAATATCCTACAGAAGTGTTTGAAATCAGTAAAGGTGAAATATCAATTAATTGAACATGACTTTCAGTCGTTAAGTATTTAAGGACTGGCACTGTTGTTTTTCCCCCAGAAAGAACGGAAAAACCAGCAATAAGCAGCTTCAAAATTAAAGCACAAGAAGGGTAAGTGTATTCACCTCCCCCCCCACCCATACTTCATTGTTTCAAGTAATTCCTCCCCATTTTGGACACAAACTCTAAACGAAATTTATTCTTCTGGAGAAATAGGACTACTTTCCTTTCAACAAACCTCTATCAAAGAACATCCTTGATAGAAACTATGCAATAAATTTAAACATGACTAAGATATACCTGATAACTTCCCACACTTCCTCTTTCAAAGAGAAAACAAAACAAGACAAGGCCAAAAATTTTAAAGAATGAAAGACACCTGACCTAAGTGAAGGAAGTAAGGTCTGAAGACATTTTAATATTTGTAGTTTTATAATGGTAACTTATATTCCAAGAGTATGGATACCTTCTTTGACTAAAAATTCTGTTCCATAGGATGAACAATTATCTTGCTGGTACTGATTCATTTCATGTAAACTACTTCATTATTTTTTAATAATAAAAACAAAGCTTATAATAAGGGGTTTATAGAATTTCTTAGCCTATTACAATATATCTGCAGTATTGCTCTTGGTGACTTTCAGTGACTGCTTTGATAAAAAATATGTGGGATAGGAAAATCTAAGCCCACAAAAGGGATAAAATACTTGAAATACTGTAGAGGAATTGCTTCTCATAGTGATTCTCCACGGTTGAACTTTTCAGTGGGAACTTCATGAAAGCAAAGAACTTCCCTGTTTTCTTTACTGTTGCACTTCTTAAGTCTGGCATGGTGCCTGACATTTAGTAGGAAGTCAGTACATATTTGGTAAACACGTACAGTCATTAATGAATGAGGATAATTATATATTTCATATTTATACTTTTTGTGGGTTTCACTATTCCAGTTGGATCTAGAGTTGAGTTGGTTTAACACTTACACAAAAATAAACAAACAAAAAACAAAGCAAGTTTCTAGTATTTCAAAGTCATGGCCTTCTGGCTTATTAATAGTACATTTCTTCCAATTGTAGGAGTTACTTAACTGTAAATTTCAACCTAGGACAGTCAGACTATACTTTTAAAACTATTTTTCATGTGAAAAAATTTCCACTGAAAACTGTCAACTACACATAGCATTTATTGATATTTCTTTACCTTAAATTCTCTGGGCCAAATTCGTTTGTGGGTCAGTGTGCCAAAACTCACCATAAGATCCCCATTTACAAGTGCTTATATAGAATATGTCTTATACTGTCCCAGAAAATGGGGCATCTAGTAGGAATGGCCTTACAGAAAAATAAAACAGTAACTATGTTCTTTATCTACTTAACATTGTTCTTTAATGACCTTTAGCCACTTAAAAATGTTTTCATCATTTACCACTTCCTTCCCTTATACAGAGATGAAGAAGAGAAGCAATGACTTCTAGGTAGAAAATTTAATTTTCTCATCTAAACTTAAGGCACTCCAAACAGACAATGGATACTTCTAGTGGCCCTGAAGATAAAAGGATCCAATCTATTTTTAAAGTAAAATAAATTTCACTGACAATTACTAGCTTGATTTTAACCAGTTTATAAGCATTAATCTTATGTAATTCATCATCTTGTTCAGTTTTCCTTGTTCACAATTTGCAATATTTATCTAGAAATCCCTTATTATATTTAAAGAAGTGGTTTAACTCATGGCCAAGTACATAAAAACACATAAATAAACTCAAAATAGGTTAAAGATCCAAATGTTAGACCTGCAACCATAAAAATCCTAGAAGAGTGCACAGGCAGTAATTTCTCTGACATCCATTGTAGCAACATGTTTCTAGACATGTCTCCTAAGGCAAGGGAAACAAAAGCAAAAAATAAACTATTGAGACTACATCAAAACAAATAGCTTTTGTACTCAGAAGGAAACAATCAACGAAATAAAAAAAAAGGAAACTACTGAATAGAAGACAACATTGGCAAATGATATATCTGATAAGGGACTAATATCTAAAATATATAAGGAATTTGTACAACTCAACAGCAAAAAGCATACAAACAATCTGATTAAGAAATAGGCAGAGGACCTGAATAGATATTTTTCCAAAGAAGATACGCAGAAAACCAATAAACACAAGAAAAGATGCTCAACATCACTGATCATCAGGGAAATGCAAATCAAAACAACAATGAGATACCACCTCATACCTGCCAGAATCGTTCAAATAAAAAAGGCAATAAATAATGAGAATTGGCAAGGAAATAGAGAAAAGGGAGCCCTTATGTATGGTTGGTGAGGATATAAATTGGTGTGGCCACTGTGGAAAACAGTATGGGGGTTCCTCAAAAAATTAAAAATAGAAATGCCATATCACCCAATAATTCCACTACTAGATATTTACTGAAAGAAAACAAAAACACTAATTCAAGAAGATACATACACACCTGTTTATTGCAGCTTTACAGTAGCTAAAGATATGGAAGCAACCTAAGTGTCCATCAGTAGAGCAAAAAGGAAAATGTGGTATATAAACATACACACACATCCAGACACATACATATAATAGAATGTTATGCAGCTGTAAAAAAAAGGATGAGGTCTTCCCATCTGTGACAATATGGATGGATATAGAGGATATTATGCTAAGTGAAATAAATCAAAGAAAGACAAATACCATATGATTTCACTTATGTGTGGAATCTAAAAAATTAAGTGAATGAAAAAACAAAAAGCAGAATCAGATCTATAAATACAGAGAACAAATCAATGGCTGCCAGAAGGAAGGAGGTGGCGGATGGGCAAAATGGGTGAAGGGAAGTAGGAGGTACAGACTTCTAGGTAAGGAACGAGTAAGTCATGGAAATAAAAGGCACAGCATAGGGAATATAGTCAATGATATTGTAATAGCATTGTATGGTGACAGAAAGTAGCTGCACTTGTGGTGAGCATAGCATAACATAGACTTGTTGAACTGCTACACTATATACCTGAAACTAATGTAACATTGCATGTTAACTAAACTCTAATAAAAAAAATTAAAAAGTTAGAAAAAACCATAAAAAAACAAAACCAAAGGTTTCTTCAAACAACACATACCTTATTATATGAAAAACATTTTCATATTTTCTGTTTTATGTATTAGAGCCACCTCAGTCTGATGGTCTTGCTTAATTTAATGGTAGTAAGTACTCTTAGGCATATTTTCTGTTTTATTCTGACATATGACATTCCAATTATTTGAAAACATAGTCTTTAAGTTATTCTATCTAACAAATTGGCCTATGATAATGCTAATGAGTCATTAAAAGTACATTTGACTAGAAAGTAAACTACATATTAGAGAATTTCTAATAGCCACAATATAAAAATAATAGTTGTTTTTATTTTATGTATAGATTATATTGATATATATTACAAAAGTCATTAATATTATTATTATATTTCAGTCCTATAAAAGAATATAACATTACATAATGCTCTTAAATAAAACATGTAATGAGAAATATGTCTTTAATTTTCAGTTGTTTCTGTGGTAGATTTTCCAAAATGACCACAACGTATCTTATTCTCCATGTTCTTCTTATACTTTAACACTGACACTTCCTTGTATTATGATATGGGGTCTCTGATCCATTTGATTCTGTGTAGGCCTATGTCTATGTTGAGAGTGATACTACAAGATGAAGTCCTATCAGGCAAAACAATTTCTTCCTAGAATCTCATTCTAAGAACCCAGTCACCAGTCTCTAAAGAGGAAAAAACATGACATGGGAAGTCCACAAATGAGTGTGCTGGGTGACAGCCCTCAGTGAGGTCTGGCCAATCGCTGACACCAGTGTCTACACCTGTGAGTGAGGAGCTTTACATGACTGTAGTCCAGGCCTCTGACCACATCCAGTCTTTAGGTCTTTCTAGCTGAAAATTCAGACATTGCCAAGCAGATATAAGCCATCTGTATTGTTCCTTTTCCAAAATGTTGAACCATGGGATAGATGAGCATAATAAAATTAGTTTTGTTTTTACATAATTGCCTGGTTTTGTTTGTTATGCAGCAATAACATACAGTAGCAATTTCCAGTTCTATTCTATTTTCAAAATATTGCAAGTTGACAGTCTTTCTGGAAAAAAAAAACACATACTATTGAAGTATGTAAGAAAAGAATTACCATTTTTTAAAAAGATTTTATTTACTTATTAGAGAGAGAGATAGAGCATGAGAAGGGGGAGGGTCAGAAGGAGGAGCAGACTCCCTGACGATCAGGGAGCCTGATATGGGACTCAATTCTGGGACTCCAGAATCATGACCTGAGCCAAAGGCAGTTGCTTAACCAACTGAGCCACCCAGGGACCCTGAAGATTACCATTCTGAATAAAAATTTAGGACTAGATGATAGATAACCTAAGTCTCATTAACTATAAAATATTTCTTTCCAAATATTGTTGAATTATCACATTATCTAGTTATCTTTGGAAGGAATTTCTGACTTTCCTGGAATAATGGAACTATAGAGACAATAGGGCACATATAATGCATGGTGAAAGATTTGATATATAGCCAAGTTTACTGGCAGAAATAAAATGTTTGTGTTCCTAGTATGGACATCTAGGAAGAACAATTGGTTAGTTAAAAAATCAAACTGTGTCTACATACACTTTGAAGCACAATCATTTTTAATTTAATAACAGCACAGGTCTGACTCTATGAGATTATGTCAATCTTATTTGCAGTTATATGCTTAGTAACTAATAAAATAAATATTTATCTGTGGATGAGGACAATACAGCCTGAAGCAATTCATAAACTACTTCTCTCTCTCCCTCAACACTGTCTTGTTCCTGTTAAAAAAATAAAGTATAACATGGATGAAAGCTTAATTATAAAAATTAAAATGTCTAATCATTATTATAAGTGATTCTAAAGAAAGCAGGGTATCGTCTTTAAAAGTAAATAGGTTTTCCTGATTTATAGATGTATAAGGACTTAATTTTTCACTGATTACTAGATTTATTTTACTTTATTACACTTTGCTTAGTCTTTTCCCTCTCTAAATAAAGAATAATCTATAAACATATGTATCACTTTCGTATCTAAATGTCTAGAAGAAAATAATCATAACTTTATCCCTGTGATTCTGGCATTTAAATAAAACATTGCCACTTTATTTTTAAAACATCATAAATTTGAAAGTAATTTATTATTAATTGATTTAGAAGTACAAACACTTCTAGAACATATAGAAATCAGAAATCGTATTTCATTATTCCAGTTTCTTCATAGTCTCTGGTGTTTTCAACTCTTAATTCCTACTATGCAAATATATTGTACTTTTTCTTTATGTTGAAGAATATTTTTGAATATGATGGGAAATATGAAAACACAAGATGTTGCATTACAGAAATACTCTATTTAAAGCATCTTTGTGGATTTAAACACTGTACTCACTGTACAGTTTGTGTGTTAAAAAATTCTGTTTATAGGAACTGTACAAGGCTATTTTAACAACCATGTTTCCTTTTCTCTACTGTAAGTCTTTGAGATGCTCAGTATTCACTATCAAATGATTTTTGAAAAGGGATATGTCTACCTGACACCAAGCGGTTTGTTTTCTGAATTAATTATCTGGATAATTCAGTATCAAACCAGTTATTTCAATAACAACATATCATACTAGCTTATTTAGCCCCTGATCCCTTTGGCCAGGGAGTTAACAGGAGGGAAGAGATGGGAAGAAAGCTCGAAAAGAACTCAGACAACTAAACTATTGCTGTTGATTAAATAACTGCTTTAAATGATTGGAGCCAAACTTATGTGCCAGCTTAAACAGAGTTTATTTTCAACAGAGTTTATTTTAAAATAAATTTTGGAGGTCAGATCTTAAAGCATTGCATCTTCAGATGTACCCTGACCTAATGTAGTCATAACTTGTGTGGTACTGTTAAGTGGAGTAAACGGCCTCAAAGGGTTTTAGTTAATACAGGGTTAGTGAGAAATAAACTTTAATTTATTTATAATACATATAATACATACATATAATAATACAGGGGCACCTGTATTATTTATAATACATATAATACATACATATAATAATACAGGGGCACCTGTATTATTTATAATACATATAATACATACATATAATAATACAGGGGCACCTGGCTGGCTCAGATGGTTAACCATTTGCCTTTGGCTCAGGTCATGATCATGGGGTCCTGGGATGGAGCCCCACATTGAGCTCCTGGCTCAGCAGGGAGTTTGCTTCTCCCTCTCCCTCTGCCTGTGCCCCTACTCATGCTCTCTTTCTCTCTGTAGTTCTCTGTCTAAAATGAATAAATAAAATCTTTGAAAAAAATAAAATTATACAGCATGGATGGTCCATTTATATGAGAAGTAAATAATGGAATGTTGTTATATTTCTATATATCAAGGACAGCAGGGGGAAGATTGGAAGAGAGAGGGAAGAAAGCCCTTTGAATAAGAGAAGTGGAAGCTTCCATCCCAGAGATAAAGTTTTAACTTCTCCCAAGACTGGGGAGAGCAGTAATTTTAAAGAACTACATGGTTAGGATTGGCAGTTGACACAGCATGATATGGTTATAGAAGCAATTCTTTCAAATGATAGCCTCAACAGGGTAAGACTTCAGCCTCCTCTGTATTTAAATCCTTGCTGGTAGATAGCTCCCAAATTACTAAAACTGACATCCCTATATTTCACCAGTAAGAACTCTTGGGCAATTAAATCATATTTAGTGAAAAAGAGAACCATGTGACCTCTTGTATCTTCTGATTTTGAACTAAAATTCATACTGTTATATATATGTATATACATATCTACATCTATATCTCTCTGGAAATATGATAAATAAGTAGGTAGATATGTGGGTATCCCTGAGCTTAGGTAATCAAAATATATTGATAATGAAGATTCTTTAGAGTATACAGGCAAAAAATATTCCAGATCGTAAATGTGTTCATTTTTCCTATTGTGAATGTTAGTTCATCTCAGCCACTACAATATTGTATGTACATATTTCTTCAGATTCACTCTCATACAGTGTAAGGAAATTCTATGTATCTCCAAATCAACTATCTCAAGGCGGCTTGCTTTTATAATTTTGTTGCTTCAGGGGAGGTGCTAGTCCCATATAGGCTACCAAGAAATCAGATTTAAATATCATACCAAACCTAAAAAAATGATATTCTGTTGATTAATACATGCATCTTATATCATCAAATAACATAAATATGTTTTTCAAACTCTGGTGTAGAAAAACACATAAAGGTTTCTTTTGTTATGTTTATGATTATATGAATTAATAAAAAAGATTCCATTTTCTTTCTTTTTTTTTACGATTTTATTTATTTATTTGTCAGACAGAGATCACAAGTAGATGGAGAGGCAGGCAGAGAGAGAGAGAGAAGCAGGTTCCCTGCTGAGCAGAGAGCCCGATGCAGGACTCGATCCCAGGACCCTGAGATCATGACCTGAGCCGAAGGCAGCGGCTTAACCCACTGAGCCACCCAGACGCCCCAAATGATTCTATTTTCAAAGACAATAAATTATTTTCCACATTTCCCAATTGTTAACAATGTGGGTACCCATTTTATAAAAACGAACACTGACATTCATAGACCTGGCTCTTTACAACTCTTACTTTTTCACATATGCATTATTTGACAACTTGAGCTTTCTTTATGCACCCTGAATTAGAACTGAGATTTTACAGATTGACTCAAAAATGAACACTATTACATGTGGCTGCTGTTTTTCTGGCCAATGAAACAATTTAATTAGCATCACCATATTTAGTCATGGTGTCTGTAATCATTCAAATACTTGATTCATGCTTTTCCCTTAAAAATAAATAAAAAGGAAGAATAAAGTTTGAGGTTAGTCATAAAAGAGTAAGTTAGATTATCAAAATAGACACAAGGGTGAAAATCATTAGACTTCCAGAAAAAGGTGATTATTTAGCCTCAAATTCTCACTGAACTCAAGCTGGCTGACATTTGAAGTGTTCAACTTTGGAAACCAAAGAACAAATGATAGCACATGTATGAAAAATTGTTGCTAAACGTTAAAACCAAGGAGAGATTCTATGATTCTATATTTTAATCCCATGTACATAGAAATTCTCTAATAATGTGCAAGTCTTTTGCCTATTTGACTTTGCCACATGATTTTTGAGGCATGGAAAGCACAAAAGCTGCCAGTTTCTCAATATATCTCTTTTAACCTAATATGAACAGTGTAGACGGCATGAACTTTAAAGTCAGGAAAATTTTGGTTGCAAATCCTGACGCCTCTACTCATATGCAACCTTGGCCCTCCAGGACAGTGTCTTAGTGCCAACTTTTCAAGGAGCTGTGAGGGATTAAAGGAAAATTTTAAAGTGGTTTATATGGTACTTATTTATGGGTCAAACCAACATTCTCTTCACACTTCAGACTGTGTTCCATCATGAATATTTTCCTCTTTTTTTCTGCTTCTCTCAATATTACCCATTTTGAAGAGTTTCAGGATCACCCCATCTCATTTTTAAAACTCATCTCAGACTATATGCACACACACACACCTCCTATATATGTGTATACATTTATATATATACATATATAAATACATATTTCCTTTATTTATTTGTTCCCAGCTTTATTGAGGTATTAATTGACGTATAACATTGTCTAATTTAAAGTTGTATATTTATTGATTTGCTATACTTACATATCATGAAATAATTATCACCACAGTATAAAGTAACACCTGTTTCATGTCACATAATTACCATTTATGGTGAGGGTATTTAAAATCTACTCTCCTGGCAACTTTCAAGTACATAATACAGCATTACTAGTTATAATCACTATGATATACATTAGATCTGCAAAAATTATTCATTTGTAACTGTAGAATGTACTCTGACAATATGTATGAATATGACCTTGAACACAATGGGCTTGATCCACATAATTTATCCTCAAATGGTATAGGTATGAACTGTATGGGTTCACTTATATGAAGACTTTTCAATAAATATAATATAGTAGTATAAATGTATTTTCTCTTACATTTTTCTTAACATTTTTTCTAGCTTATTTTACTATATGAATACAATATATAATATATACAATATACAAAATATGTGTTAATCAACTGTTTATGTTATCAGTAAGGCTTTAGGTCAACAGTAGGCTATTAGTTGTTCTGTTTTGGAGGAGTCAAAAGTTACATGTAGATTTTTGACTGAAATAGTGGTCTGTACCCCAACACCAGTATTAGGCAAAGCCACCTGTATTTTAAAAACTTTATAGTTGAGCCTCTTAGAACTCTGTCTACATACTCACCTCGAGTCTCTCTTATAAATGCTTATTTTATGGTTGAATTATCTTTGAAAGTTACATCTTTACAGAATTTATCTTACCGAAAAGACTGTTAGTTCTTTGAGAGTAGAGATTTTGTCTTAGCCAATGACTTATTTTAGGCATGTTGGCTGACTAATCCAGCATGAAACATGGAGGTTAAAGACTGAAGAGCACTTTTAGGGATCAAAGGACTTGCCCGGGGAGGCATAGGAAACATGTTCTCTGTACACAGACTATTATTCACCCAATAGTGGCGATGTGGCTAGATGGGCAATAGAATAACTCCATGTATTTATTAATGAGAAACCCTCAGAGTGTGCTATTATTTTACGTATCGTTTTTCCCACTCTAGATAGGAGCCTGAATAGCTCCAGAGAAAGAAAAGGAGGGCTGAAAGTCTGACTTGACTAATTCAGTGAGGAAAATCACAGTTAAGAAAATCCTTTTTAAAAATACTGCATTTTCCGGTTATTTATCCACAGTATTCATAGGAGGCACAGCTAGACGTCCATTTCACCTGTATCATCAGGGGAGCTGGGCAAGGAGGCAGGGACGTGAATTTAGATCTGATTTTCAAATGACTCAGCCCCAACCTCAGCCTGGCTTTCATGGAGATGCTTGAGTGACTCATTTTTCTGGCATGGTCTTTGTTAACTCCTGGGATCAGAAGAAGTATCCTGTTTACATAGCCTCACATATGGTTGCTCACTCAGTTTTTCATTTTGAAGGAATGGGAGATATTTGCCTCCATCTTTGCAGCTGTTTGGTGGTTTTCATTGACAAGAAAAATGATTTCATTATGGTCCCCCTCCCACTCTATGTCTTACCTTCTCCTTGCCAACCAGCTGACCCTTCTCTCATAGCTTTTCCTGTCATCTCTCAGGGTAACTTTTTATTCTCTTTAAAGAAAGGGTTGAAGGCCTGGAGTGTTTGCATTGGCTCCTGTAGCCCATTTCTCACATACAATCTTTTCCTAATCTGTAGGAATGGATTCTAATAGAATTTTCCATTCTTGCAGTCTGAACAGTGTCCCCCCCCCTTTTTTTTTTTTTTTTTAGAAATCATTCTTAGGCTTAAATTCAGATGTCATAAACTTTGGACCTCTACTAAAGTAATATTCACTCTGGAAATGAGTAATAGGCTGGCAGCATGGGGGTCTCTAAGGACACCTCATCAAAGATCTAGTCAGAAAATAATTAGGATCCCTCCCCCGCCCCACCCCCAACAACCTGCTTTCCCTAAAGCATTCTGATTTTGCAGTCCCTTGCCCCCACACACGCCCTAACAGAATGAAAATGACAAGCAGGAAAATACTCAGAGGCTCACCCACCTATAGCTAGCTGCCTCTGATCACGGCAGCTCAGTTTCATCTAACAGTGGTCTTTGGGGACTTGGTCCCTATTGCAACGTCATTATTGGGACCTGCTGTTGCAGTGTTTCCAAGGTAAGGGAAAGCTTTTTCCCTGATGCTTTGGACAAGCTGTCTTGATTCAGCAGGAGAAATCTGAAAATCATGATGTTTGCACACTTCCTAATCCATTATTCAAATCTATAGACACTCCTAGCATTTAGAGAGGAACCTCCTCCCCACACCCTCTCGAGAGAATCACTTGCTCAAGTCACTGATACAAGAATCAATCCCTTCACTCTTTTTTAAAAGATGTCATCCTGCCCCACCCCCCTTTCTGGCTTCCTGTGCATTCTGACGGTTGCCAACTGCAGTGAGTTAAAGGTATAACTTAAATATAGCATAATGTGTTTGTGGCTGTGGAATACCTTCACATTCTAAAATCCACTCCCCCACACCCCACCACAGCCACCAATGGCCCTTTAATTAAAATCCAAACTGTTATGTTCTATCAGAATGAGAGAGTGCAAGTGTTAATGACAGACTGGTTTTAGCATTACAATCTGAGGAATAAAGCCACACATGTGTGATCACACAACTCTAAACAACCCCTGCACTGGAAAAGGAGAAGCACGTTATTTATAAAAATTAGGTTTCTGCTTATAATTAGTCTTCTCTGTGAGTATAGCTCATGGAGGATCATAATGGTCAAGTGTGATGTCACTGTTGGAGTATTCACGTGGAGATAAATCACACACACCTGCACGTCTACACACATGCACACAGATTTGGCAATGGCTGCAGGGTGGGTGGGTGTCCTTTCAAAGGGTTAAACGATGAAAAAAGAAAGGGAGGAAAACACAGTTAACACTTGTACCTAGCCATGGTACAAGTGTACCACGCTAACTAAGGGGAAATCAGGTGGGTTTCTTTAGTATGAATCTAGAGCACACGATCTCTGTCTCTCTCCAAACCAGCTTCCACAATGGAAGCTGGAAGAATTCATGTTACAGCACACATAGAAAGCTGGAAGAATTCATGTTACAGCACACATAGAAAATACCTCCTGTTTAAGAACCTAAAGGTTTGTTTGGACTCGGTTTCTCTTCCCATTAATTCTACTCCCTTTTTCCTGATCACCCCTTTCTCTAGAAGAATTATCATATGAATCGTATGATTCATTTATTTATATTTTTATTAGGATGACCAGTTTTTGCTGGAGGAGGAGTACTGCTTTCCCAACTAACAATATTATTTCCTTTTATCCTTTGCTACTACTGTCTCTTGTTGAAAAAATAAAATGTCTTGCTTTTACATCACTGACAGGTACTACTCTGAGGTGGTCATGCAGGGCAGATGTAAACTAGTTCTGGGCAACTACCAAGTGGGAGGAAAAGCTTATATGTAATATTTATTTCCTTAGTACAGAGAGTTCAGTAGTTTGCTATGCATTTCACACATGAAACTTTGTTGAAATGAAACAATCACATTTTCTTAAGGGGAAAATGAAGGTAGTGATTAGATTTGAATGTTTTAATTATATTAATTTGATAAAAGGGCTCCCTTGCAGTGACCTAGAGAAAAGTGAAAGGTAAATATAAATGCTGCCTGGGAAAATTAAAATGGGTATTGTCAGAATGTGTAAAGTGAGGGTGTATAAGTGCAAAAAACAGATGCATACAGTGTTGTGTTTTATAACTCTCTATGCATAATGGTCAGGTTTTTGCTACTGTTTACCCCCCTTCCCCCAAAATCAGCTGAATATCAGTTTGTTTAGCTAAATAGGTCTTTGTTATAAGCCTATGGATATATCATTATTTCTGAAACTTTTTTTTAAATAAGATAATTTACTGTACTCTTTTTTATCAGTGTTTCATTCACTTTCTATTAGACCAACCTGATAAACTATAGAATTTTCTTTTTCTATCCCAATTTCCTACACAGCATCATCCTTAGTGTCTAATTGTGAACCTGATTTTTAACTTACAAAGGCAATTTATACTAACCAAATATTTTTAAAAATATATACAAATGCCCACACATATTCACACTTCCCCAATTTTGCCACTCTATACTAAGTAGCTTAAAAAAAGAAAAAAGTCATAGACATTGTCAAATTACTTAGCTAAGTTGTTCTAGAATCTTCTCGTGACTATTTTCTTAGAAATTTTGCAAGAACCCCTCCTTTTCCCCACTGCTCCTGCCTTTCTAGGCTTTTGGGGAGGGAGATATGTTTCTTACTAATCATATTTTCCATGTTAAAGTTTCATTTGTTTAAAGAAAAGAAAACCAGGATAGCAAAGACTAGACCTTAGGGAAACTGACTACAAATACAAGTTGAAAATTTAAACAAGCACTTTAGAAATCAGCTAAGTCTAACAATGGGATAGAAAATGGGCAGTCTCATATCTTGCTGATGGGGATGAAAATTGCATTTCTGAAGAAAGATGTGGCAATACATTATTAGTATATTTGAACTTATATATCCCTTTACTCAGAAATCCCTCCTCTAGGAGTCAATTTTGAAGGGGAAATAAGGTTTTGGTACACAAAGATACAACTATAAGAATCTCACTGTGATTTACTTCTTGTAATAATAAAACAATGAAAAGAAATTTAGTGTCCAGTCATAGAAAATTATATAAATTGCAACAGTTCCACATCATGTAATATTACATAGCTTTTGAAAGTTATTCCATGAAAACCATGTAATGATATAGAAAGGTAAAGTATGTATTATGTGAGAAAACGTTTGTGACATGATATTATTGTTTAATAGAGTTTTGTTGATATAAAAGTTCACATTTGCATAAAGGATTTGATACTTTATATATTGTACTGATTTTTTTTTCAACAATACCTGTATGGAAAAAACTAAAAATAAATCTTGTTTAGATGGATATATGTTTTTACATATATTTTTTAAAGATTTTATTTATTTTATTTGACAGACAGATCACAAGTAGGCAGAGAGGCAGACAGAGAGAGAGGGAAGAGGAAGCAGGCTCCCTGCTAAGCAGAGAGCCCGATGTGGGGCTCGATCCCAGGACCCTGGGATCATGACCTGAGCTGAAGGCAGAGGCTTTAACCCACTGAGCCACCCAGGCACCCCTGTTTTTATATTTCTAAATAAAAAATTAATATCACAATGGTAGTGATAAAATTATATTTGAAAAAAAAAAAACTAGTTGGGAGGGAGAGGCAAGACAATGGAGTAGTAGTAGACTGAAATGACATCAGATTGCAGGAGTTCAGCTAGATAGTTATCAAACTATTCTGAACACCTACAAACTCAACAGGAGATTGGAGAGAAGAGCAGCAATTCTAAGAACAGAATATTGACCACATTCTGAAAGGTAGGATGTGTAGAGAAGTGAATCCGAGGCAACAGGAATATAGACCATGGAGGGAGGGACTGGCTCCCAGCGAGTGGTGGAGCAGTGGAGCACAAAATCAGAACTTTTAAAAGTCTGCTCCACTGAGGGACATTTCTCCAAAAGCTAAGCAGAGGTGGAGCCTCATGGGGACAGTGTGGTCTCAGGTCCCACAGGGTCACAGAAGGATTGGGGGTGTCTGAGTGTGGCAGAGCTGCCAGGTATTGGAGCAGGAAAGTTGACTACAGAGACAGAGCCAAGGAGTGAGCTCTCAGCTTGGGGTTACCTTAAACCGTGATCTGTGGCACAATTATGCCACTGCTTTTTGAGTAGGGACCCCACAAGTGGCAGATCCAGGGAGACTCACCTTTCTCCACTGGAGGCAGGAATCTGCTGAGTTTGAAGACTCCAAATGGGGCTGTGCATCAGAGATAGAAATACTCTGTCACAGACTAGGTGAACACAGAGTGTGGCCAGAGACCAGGGAGACAGGAGTGATTGACCCCTTTCTCTGAGGGTGCACTGAGGAGTGGGGCCCTGAGTTCTGGGCTCCTCTGGGCTGGAGATTGGGAGGCCACCATTTTCATTCCTGTCCTCCAGAGCTCCACTGAAAGCCTTCAGGGAACAAAGACTCCCCAGAGCGAACTCAAGCAGATTTCTTAGCCTGACCTCTGGCAAGGGTGGTGGAATTCCACCTCCGCAAAGACCTTTGAGAATTGATGCAACAGGCCCCTCCCCCAGGAGATCATCAAGAACATCTAGCCAAGATAAAACTCACTGATCAAGGACAAGAGAGGAACTCCAGAGAGAGGCGAAAGCAATGCATGGAATTCATGGCTTTCTCCCCATGATTCTTTGGTCTTGCAAAGTTAAATTTTTTAAATTTCTTTCTTATTCTATTTTTTTAAACTTTTCCTCTTTCCTCTTTTAATGTTTTTTAACTAGTTTATCTTAACAATACCTTTCTAAAATAAAACCTCTTTAAACTTTCTTTATTATAGTCATATTTTACCTTCATTGTATTTAACCTTATTTTTTTGTATACATATAGGGTTTTTTTCCTAAAATTTTTGGAATACAATTTCTTCTAATAGATCAAAATATACCTTAAATCTAGCATAGGACTTTTTTCTAGTCTCCAGCCTGATCACATTCTCTTTTTAACTTTTTTTTCTTCTTTTTTTATTCCAAGCAACTTATCAATTCTGTTTTTAGATTTTTTTAAAATTTTCATCTTTACAGTCATATCTGAACCCTTCATCATGTTTACTCTTATTTTTGTATATAATGCTTTCCTTTCTTTAAAATTTTGGGAGGTAGTTTCTTCTAGGAGACCAAAATACAGCCAAAATCAAGTGGGTGGCTGTGTTCTATTCACCAGACATATATATATATATATATAGATAGATAGATACACACACACACACACACACACACATATATATATATATATATATATGTATGTATGTATATGTATAAAATTTCTTCTCCCCCCAGTTTGGGGTCTCTTCTGATTTGGTTAGCATACATTTTTCTGGGGTCTTTGCCACCCTTTTAGTATTTTAGTCTCTCATTCATATATGCTTATCTTGATAAAATGACAAGGCAGAAAAACTCACCACAGGGGGGAAAAAAAAAGAACAAAAGGCAGTACCAATGGCTAAGGACCTAATCAATACAGACATTGGTAATATCTCAGATCTAGAGCTCAGAAGGATGATTCTCAAGGTGCTACCTGGGCTTGAAAAAAGGCATGGAAGATATTAGAGAAACTCTGTCTGAAGAAATAAAATCCTCTCCTGGAGAAATAAAAGAAATAAAATATAAGCAAGCTGAAATCAAAAAGGTTATTAATGAGGTGCAATCAAGAATGGAGGCTCTTACTGCTAGGATAAATGAGACAGAAGAGAGAATTAGTGATATAAGAATTAGTGATACATACTGATATAGTGATATGTCACTATATAGTGATATATAGTGATATGTCACTGTATAGTGATATATGATGGAGAATAAAGAAGCTGAGCAAAAGAGAGACAAACAACTACTGGATAACGAAGGGAGAATTCAAGAGCTAAGCAATACCATAAGATAAAACAATATTAGAATAATTGGGATCCCAGAAAAAGAAGAGAGAAGGGGATAGAAGGTATATTGGAGCAAATTATAATAGAGAATTTCCCTAATATGGTAAAGGAAACAAGCATCAAAATACAGGAGGCACAGAGAAACCCCCTCAAAATCAATAAAAATAGGTTCACACCCCATCATCTAATAGTAAACCTTACAAGTCTTAGTGACAAAGAGAAAATCCTGAAAACAGCTCGGGAAAAGAAGTATGTAACATACAATGGTAGAAATACTAGACTGGCAGCAGACTTATCCACAGAGACCTGACAGGCCAGAAAGAACTGGCATGATATATTCAGAGCACTAAATGAGAAAAATATACAGCCAATAATACTATATCCAGCGAGGCTGTCATTGAAAATAGAAGGAGCAATAAAATGTGTCCAGGACAAGCAAAAATTAAAAGAATTTTCAAACACTAAACCAGCCCTACAGGAAATATTGAAAGTGGTCCTCTAAGGGAAGAGAGAGCCTACAAGTAGTATACCAGAAAGGAATGGAGGCAATATACAGTTACAGTCACCATACAGGCAATACAATGGCATTAAATTCATATCTTTCGATAGTGACCCTGAATGTAAATGGGCTAAATAACCCAATCAAAAGACACAGGGTATCAGAATGGATAAAAAACTACAACCCATTAATATGCTGTCTACAAGAAACTCATTTTAGACCTAAAGACATCTCCAGATTTAAAGTGAGGGGCTGGAAAACAATTTTCCATGCTAATGGACATCAAAAGAAAGCTGGGGTGGCAATCCTTATATTGGAAAAATTAGATTTTAAGCCAAAGACTATAATAAGAGATGAGGAAGGACACCATATCATACTCAAAGGGTCTGACCAACAAGAAGATCTAACAATTTTAAATATCCATGCCCCTAACATGGGAGCAGCCAAATATATAAACCAATTAATAACAAAATCAGAGAAACATATTGACAACAACAGTAATAGTAGGGGACTAACACCCCCTTCACTGAAATGGACAGATCATCCAAACAAAAGATCAACAAGGAAAAAAAGGCCTTAAATGACACACTGGACCAGACGGACATCACAGATATATTCAGAACATTCCATCCCAAAACAACAAAATACACATTCTTCTCTAGGGAATATGGGACTTTCTTGAGAATAGATCACATCCTGGATCACAAATCAGGTCTCAACCAGTACTGCATATTTTCAGACCACAATGCTCTGAAGCTAGACCTCAATCACAAGAGGAAAGTTGGAAAAAACTCAAATACATGGTGGCTAAAGAGCATTTTACTAAAGAATGAATGGGTCAACCAGGAAATTAAAGAAGAATTTTAAAACATCATGGAAACAAATGATAGTGAAAACACAACTATTCAAAGTCTGTGGGACATAGCAAAGGCCCTCCTGAGAGGAAAGTATATAGTGATACAAGTCTTTCTCAAGAAACATGAAAGGTCTCAAATACACAACCTAACCCTACACCTAAAAGAGCTGGAGAAAGAATAGCAAAGAAAGCCTAAAGCCAGCAGGAGAAGAGAAATCATAAATATCAGAACAGAAATCAATGAAATAGAAACCAAAAGAGCAGTGGAACAGATAAAAGAAAATAGGAGCTGGTTCTTTGAAAGAATTACTAAGATTAATAAACCTCTGGCCAGATTTATCAAAAAGAGAAAGGACCCAAATAAATAAAATCATGAATGAAAGAGGAGAGATCACAACCAACACTAGAGAAATACAAACAATTATAAGAACCTATTATGAGCAACTATATGCCAGCAAATTTGACAATCTGGAAGAAATGGATGCATTCTTAGAGACATATAAACCCCCAAAACTGAACCCAGAAGAAATAGAATACCTGAACAGACCCATAAGCAGTAGGGAGATTGAAGCAGTCATCAAAAATCTCCCAACGAATAGGAATCCATGGGAAGACAGCTTCCCAGGGGAATTCTACCAAACATTTAAAGAAGAATTAATACCTATTCTCCTGAAACTGTTCCAAAAAGTAGAAATGGAGGGAAAACTTCCAAACTCATTTTATGAAGACAGCATTACCTTGATCCCCAAACCAGAAAAAGACCCCACCAAAAAGAATTACAGATGAATATCCTTGATGAACACAGATGCGGAAATTCTCCCCAAAATACTAACCAATAAGACCCAACAGTACATTAAAAGGATTATGCACCACAACACAGTGGGATTTATTCCTGGGCTGCAAGGTTAGTTCAACATCCCCAAATCAATCAATGTGATACAATACATTAATAAAAGAAAGAACAAGAACCATACGATACTCTCAATAGATGCTGAGAAAGCATTTGACAAAGTACAGCATCCTTTCTTGATCAAAACTCTTCAAAGTGTAGCGATAGAGGGTACATGTCTCAATGTCATCAAAGCCATCTATGAAAAACCCACACCAAATATCATTCTCAAGGGGGAAAAATTGAGAGCTTTTCCGCTAAGATCAGGTACATGACAGGAAAGTCCACTATCACCACTGCTATTCAACATAGTACTAGAAGTTCTAACCTCAACAATCAGATAACAAAAAGAACTTAAAGCATCTGAATTGGTAAAGAAGAAATCAAACTCTCACTCTTTGTGGATGATATGACATATTATGTGGAAAACCCAAAAGACTCCACTCCAAAACTGTTAGAACTTGTATAGGAATTCAGTAAGGTGTCAGGTTATAAAATCAATGCACAGAAATCAGTTGCATTTCTATACACCAACAGCAAGACAGAAGAAAGAGAAATTAAGGAGTCAATCCCATTTATAACTGCACCCAAAACCATAAGATACCTAGGGATAAACCTAACCAAAGATGCAAAGAACCTGTACTCACAAAAGTATAAACTACTCATGAAAGAAGTTGAGGAAGATACAAAGAGATGGTAAAACATTCCATGCTCATGGATTGGAAGAATATTCTTAAAATGTCTATGCTACCTAGAGCAATCTACACATTTAATGTAATCCCTATCAAAATACCACCAATTTTTTTTCAAAGAAATGGAACAAATAATCCTAAAATTTATATGTAGCCAGAGAAGACCCCAAATAGACAGTGGAATGTTGAAAAAGAGAGCCAAAGTTGGTGGCATCACAAAGTTCCAGACTTTAAGCTATATTACAAAGCTGTAATCATCAAGAGAGTATGGTACTACCACAAAAGCAGACATATAGATCAGTGGAACAGAATAAAGAGCCCAGAAATAGACCCTCAACTCTAAGGTCAACTAATCTTTGACAAAGCAAGAAAGAATGTCCAGTGGAAAAAAGAGAGTCTCTTAAATAAATGGTGTTGGGAAAATTGGACAGCTACATGCAGAAAAATGAAAGTGGACCATTTCCTTATACCACACACAAAAATAGACTCAAAATGGGTGAAAGACCTCAATGTGAGATAGGAATCCAACCAAATCTTTGAGGAGAACACAGGCAGCAACCTCTTCTACCTCAGCTGCAGCAACTTCTTCCTAGAAACATCGCCAAAGGCAAAGGGAGCAAGGGCAAAAATGAACTATTGGGGCTTCATCAAGATCAAAAGATTTTGCACAGCTAAGGAAACTGTCAACAAAACCAGAAGACAACTGACAGAATGGGAGAAGATATTCGCAACTGACATATCAGATAAAGGACTAGTATCCAAAATCTATAAAGAACTTACCAAACCCTACACCCAAAGAACTAATAACCCCATCAAGAAATGGGCAGAGGACATGAATAGACATTTCTGCAAAGAAGACATTCAGACAGCCAACAGACACATGAAAAAGTGCTCCACATCACTTGGCATCAGGGAAATACAAATCAAAACCGCAATGAGATACCACCTCACACCAGTCAGAATGGCTAAAATTAGCAAGTCAGGAAATGACAGATGTTGGAGAGGATGTGGAGAAAGGGCAACCCTCCTATACTATTGGTGGGAATGCAAGCTGGTGCAGCCATTGTGGAAAGCAGCATGAAGCTTCCTAAAAAAGTTGAAAATAGAGCTACCCTATGACCCAGGAATCACATTACTCACTATTTACCCTAAAGATACAAATGTAGTGATTCGAAGGAGCATGTGCACCTGAATGTTTATAGCAGCAATGCCCACAATAGGCAAACTATGGAAAGAACCTAGATGTCCATCAACAGGTGAATGGATAAAGATGTGGAATATATATACAATGGAATAGTAAGTGAGCATCAAAAGAAAGGAATCTTGCCATTTGCAATGACATGGATGGAACTACAGGGTATCATGCTAAGTGAAATAAGTCAATCAGAGAAAGACAATTATCATATGATCTCCCTGATATGAAGAATTTGAGAGGGAGGGTGTGGAACTTGGGGGGGTAGGAAAGGAGTAAATGAAATAATATGGGATTGGGATCGAGACAAATCACAAGAGATTCTTAGTCTCACAAAACAAACTGAAGGTTGCTGGGGGGAAAGGGGGTATGGGGAGGGTGGCTGGGTTATGGACTTTGGGGAGGTTATGTGATATGGTAAGTGTGTGAAATGTGTAAGCCTGATGATCATAAACCTGTGCCCCTAGGGCAAATGATACATTATATGTTAATAGAAATAATTTAAAAACAAAAAATACAGAAGTAGGGACACAGGGATATGATAAATATAGAGGATAGACTGGTGTACCTAGAGGACATGTGTTGGGGCAATGGGTAAAATGGATGAAGACAAGTGGTAGATACAGGTTTCCAATTTGGGAATGAATAAGTCAAAAGGTTCAAAGGTACAGAGTAGGGAATACAGAGAGTCAATGATATCATAACAGAATTGTATGGTGACAAATGGCAGCCACACTTGTGGTGAATGTAGCATAACATACAGACTTGTCCAATTACTAGGCTGTATAAATGAAATTATTATAACATTGTATGTTAACTATACATCAATAATAATAATTAATTAATTAATTTGGATCCATGATTTAAAACTTCCAGATGTTTTCATTCACATCAAGTTTGAGGTTAGAATACAGGTTAATTAAACTGAGGAATTTACATTACAGGGGAATAAGATTGCTGAGAGACTGAAAACTGTGTGGATCCTGGATTATTTAGTAAAAGAATTAGACGGATTTTTTTTTTCATTTCTAATATCTCCCTATTAATGTCTTGCCTACTGAATTTTCAGATTATTTTAGTGGAAAATAATATAGCATTCCCAACCTATCCAAAAACCCTAAGGAAGTTTCTCAAATAATACTAAAATACTCTTAAACAGCAGGAATTCAGCATAAAGTACAATATTTACATGGGCAATTATAAAATTATTTAATATTTAATTAAATCTGTACTGTAAGTTACAATACTGAAGAGTATCAGGTATGTTCTTAAATATCAAAGATATTTAAGGAATTAAGAGATGTTTAAATAAACAATGAAATAAAATAAAAGATAGGAAAAGGATTATGAAAATTGGAACTGGTTGGTAGTGTCCCTGGATCTGGCAAAAGGAAACATTTGGGACCCATGGAGAGTTAAATCTTGAGAGAAAAGGTGGGAAAAATGATAGAAATAATGCAAACATGTTAAACAACTGAGCAGAAAATGATACCCAATGGGAATCAACAACTCTGTTATGACTGCAGAGGACTCAACATCCTTCTGTATGAACTTGAGGGCAACTGAAATATTTTTTCTACTGTGACCATGTGAATCTGTTAAAGCTGATCTTCTTTTCAGATAGTAAATATTGAATAAAAACTTGCACTTGTTTATTTGAATTAGACTAAAACATAGGTTTTATACACATGAATCTTAATAAGACACCCTAATAACTGAGTTTTTGGACAAATTCTGGTCCTTAGTTCTTCATTCATAAAAAAAGAATAGCAAGGATTCAACCATAAGGATCCCCTTTAGTATATGGGCAATAAAATAATGTGCTTCAAATATTTCCCACTTAAAAACTCACTTCATGTTCTCAGGCTTTGGCTTTCTTTTTACTGAAAAGGAAAAATGTGATGTCTAAGATTTGTGGTAGTTCCAGAAGTCCAGGAGAATTTCACACAGAGGTAAGTCTTGATGAGACCTGATGATGAGGATAGACCATATATTTTCAATTGGAGTTATTTATTTATTTATTTATTTATTTATTTATTTATGTGTTTATTTATTTACCGAGAGAGACATTTCCCGATATCTGCAGATATTTTTGACAACTCTCACAAGAAGTGGAGATAGAGTGGGGAACTCAACTGGAGGATGGGGGACGCTACTGACATCTAGTGGATACAAGATAAGGATGCTGCTAAATAGCCTACATTGCACAGGGCAGTCCCCACAACAGTTACCCAGGCCCTAATGTCAGTAGTCCTGAGGTTGAGAAACCCTGGTTAGAGGGCTCTTGATAGAGAATGTTGATAATGTTGAGGGCAAGTTTTACTTTACAAATCTGCGATTCATTTTTATTGGCATAGTTTACAAGTCCAAAAAGATGAATGAATCTTAATCTTGATTCCAGTCTGGGTTTAACTTGTTTACAAGCTTTCTCTTTTAACGTCAATGTTTTACTTTCTGTCACCAAAAAGATTGGTGATGGTGTACAAAGAGGTGTTAACTGAGTATTCTTTATGTTGCTTTATGTTATGTTTCTGCAACAAAGCAGAAAATGGTTACACGCGTAAATGCCAATGTGCTTGATGATCTGGTTAAACAAGTTCAGTTGGAGCTTGTCAGATGAAAGTTATTCAGCTGGTTGACCTGTCCATAAACATATAGAGGCTGAGAGACTGTGGAAGGCTGGCCAAATACTAACACCAGCTGGGGAATGACTTAATTAGATGACCGAAGGGAAATCCTGAGAAATGAATCTTTAAGGTAATGATAATTCTTTGTTCATTTGCTGGTCTGGGGAGCAACCATAGAGTGACTCTGAGTAGAACTTGCTTAGAACAGTTACTGGCTCTATAGGTGTTTTCAGCACAGTGTCAGAGAAAGCATTAGGTCTGAGGACAATTGTTTAAATTCCAGCTTGACTACAGACTAACTTTGCTTTCCTCAATGTAAAATGAGGTTAATAATGAATAAAACCATACAAGGTATTGTATATATTAAATGATATAATAAATGTAAAATGTTTAAGTTGTTCTCATGTTCCTGGCACATAAACAAGATTAAATAAATGATATCATCTCACACATATCAGGCATGTAATGAATATTAGTTCCACCTGCCATTCTTTAAGAAACTCTTTTTCCTCAGGTCTCAAATTATTAATTTAAGATTTTCTGATCTGACTAAAGTCTTCTAAATTATGCTGGAATAATAGATTCATTGAAATACTGTCATCACTAGTCTTTTCTTATTTATTGAGAAGTATGTGCACTTTGTTCATCTACAATGCATTGAAAATATCCCTATTAAAGAATTGAAAAAATAAATGTTTTCTAAATTCAGTTCTGTGTAGGCTCAGGAACATAATGATATAGCATGGTATTGGCCTAGTGGAAAAAGGGTAAGCTTTGAAGTTCCAGAATAAAATTTCAAGTCCAACACCACATTTAATTAACTCTGATTATAGATCAATTTCTTTATGTTCTTCAAACTTTTCATTCATACATTATAGATAACATCTGCTTCATAATGTAATTTTAGATGTTATATTTAGTATAGTATTTAGAATGTTTTGTACAGTGGCAAGCACAAAAGCAATATCAAATTAACTTGATTTCATTAACTGATGTGGGAAAAACAACAAATACATAAACATGTAAAACTTTTAATTAATACCTGATATCAAGTGTGCAACAACTATCAATTCCTTTTTTTATCAAATCTAGATATTATTTAAATCAAGCTCTTGTTATTCTCTATATTGAAGGATAGAAATTAATCTATAGCTAGGGTTTTACTGTGCCTGTGTGACCAATTCAAGGTTCAATGAATGCAGAGGGAGGATAAAACAAATCTAATAACATATACAATGTATTTACTAAAGAGTCATCAGTTGACTAAGTTTTCACATTTCAGTTGGAGGTTTTAGCATCATATTGACCCAGATAAGCATGCCTAGATTTATTTAAAATTGGTTCCTCTTAGCCTTTTATTTACTTTATGATACAAGAATGATTATGATTTTTTTTTCTTTTTGACACTTGTAAAAATTAACATGGAACTACATAAAGCAAGAGGGAAATAAGTAAAGCCATGTATAAACTGGCATATGTCCCTCAAGAGGACATGGCAGTATAATTCAAAACGTCTAACAGATAAGGAAGTGAAAATATTGGGGGAAGGTTTTATATGTTTAAATTATATTTCCTGAGCACCTTAAAAAGCCCATTTACTTAGAGACAAAGGAAAGCATGAGATTGTTTTAGACATTAACAACTGAACACTAAAATATTGAACCATTAGAAACCAGAGACAACTTGCAAGGAGCCAGTTGTCATATTATGTCCAACAGGAGAGTATAAAGCAGATGATGGAACATTTGCTATGTATTTTTAGTGGAGGAAGGCATCAACCATGCCAGAGGAGACCTAAAATGCCCCAACTGTAAATGGATCAGGTTTTGTTATCTCCCTCTTTCTCTCTTTCTTTCTCTCTCTTTCCCACCCCCTTTCTTTTCTAGTCTGAATCTGGAGAGAAGGTACACAATCTGTCCCAGCATCTGTTACTCTGTTTCCCCTTTGTTCATTGTTTTTCTGTTTTCTTTTAACCTTGTGAGCTATAAAGCAGTTTTTATATTCTATCTCAATTAAGGAAATAATCTATTTTATTAACCCACACAATTTATGTTAAAGATAGAAGCCTCAGCAAGATGGCTTTACTGCCTACCTCTTCCCTCCTATTAAGACGCACTGGAAATGAGATGGAGTAAGGATGGCTGTGCTTCAAAATCACCAAACGGAATTACACGAGTTTTAGAGTCAAACAGTTCTGGTTGAAATTCCTGGCTTTTTTCACTTAATAGCTGTGTAACTTAAGCAACTTTCTTAACCAATGTGAGATTTGGTTTCCTTATCAGTCATCAGGAGTCAGTAGTTCCTATCTCTCAATTTTATTACAAAGATTATAAATTAACAAGTCAGGAAATAACTATTGTTGGTGAGGATGTGAAGAAAGGGGAACCCTATTACACTGTTGGTGGGAATGCAAGCTGGTATAGTCACTCTGAAAAACAGTATGCAGGTTCCTCAAGGAATTAAAAATAGAGCTACTCTATGACCCAGGAATTTCATGGCTGGGTACTTACCCAAAGATACAGATGTAGTGAAATGAGGGGGAACCAGCACCCCAATGTTCATAGCCACAATGTCCACAATAACCAAACTGCTGAAGGAGTTGTGATACATACTTTAACATATGAATGGATAAAGAAGATGTGGCTCATATATATAATGGGATTTACTCAACCATCAGAAAGGATGAATACCTACCATGTACATCGATACAGATAGAACTGGAGGGTATTATGCTAAGTGAAATAAGTCAATCAGAGAAAGACAATTATCACATGGTTTCACTCATATGTGGAATATAAGAAATAGTGCGGAGGAGCACAGGGGAAGGGAGGGAAAACTGAATGGGAAGAAATCAGAGAGAGAAACAAACCATGAGAGATTCTTGACTTTGGGAAACAAACTGAGGGTTGTGGAAGGGGAGGTGGGTGGGGAGATGTGGTAACTGGGTGATGGGCATTAAGGAGGACATGTGATGTGATGAGCACTGGGTGCTATACACAACTGATGAATTACTGAACACTACATCAAACATCAAAAATAATGATGTAATATATGTTGGCTAAATGAATTTTTTTTTTAACGTTTTGTATGTTTTTTTATTTGCTGCAGGTGGGGTTTTAACGGTCGCTTGCCCACACTCTGGATTATTTCTGATCCCACCACAAGGAGCCCTCAAATCGACTAATGTGAGAGATTGGGAATGAAGACCCCCTTTCCTGCCATCTCACCGAGGAGGTCTCCTTTTTGACAAAAAAAAACAAAAAAAAAAACAAAAAAAAACCGTCTCAAGGTTATTGCATGAGCCTGGATGAATCCCACTGTCAACTCTCCACGGGCCGAGCCGGCTCCTCTCGCCCCCACGGTGGGCAGGGAGGAGCGGGAGAACGCGGCCCCAGCTTCTCCCCCTCCGCTCTGCTCAGTACCGGGGGAAAGCCGACGGCGGCAACCGCTCACCTTCAAGTTGTCTCCCCTCTCCAGCCTCGGTTAAAACCCTTTGCGCATAAGGCAACGTGGAAGCTGATGTTTTTACTCGTCTCGCTGTTTTAAAGCACCATTATGAATTCGAGTTGCACAGTAGTTAACAGTACCTTTTATATATACATCTCCTATCATATATATATAAACTGTAAACACGAGGTAACAGCGGCTTCTAGAAACTGATTTTCTTCAAGGTTTCCTGTATGGTAGGCACCTGAAATACTGTGTAAAAGGGTCTTGTGTGTTCTGTCTCCCTGCTGCTAGTTGGGCTCTGTTCTGCAGGACCAGGAATGGTGCTGGCAAGACCGCTCAGTGGCTGGGAGGGAATTCTGCCGCTGAGTGTCACTGTTTCTGTCCCCTGCTTGTGCTCCTATCTGATCAGGCTAGAGACAACAATGAAAAAAAAAAAAAAAAAGATATATAGTTTAAAAAAAAAATCCAATATATAGATTTCTATAGAATTTCCTTTTTTCCTTTTCTCCGATCCTTCCTCTCCCGGTATTGTTACTATTTCTTGTTACTGATTTTTTAAAAATGAATTTTTTAAAAAAGAATAAAATAAATGGATTTCTGGAGAAGATAGCAAACTAGTAGGATCCTAAACTCAAGTTGGTTCATGACTAGAACTATATAACACCCACATCAGTGTATCTAACTTAGAAGATAACCTGAAAATTGACAGAACATACTCTCCACAGCTAAACATAGAGAAGAGGGCACATTGAAGAGGGCAGAAAGTATGCAAATGAGGGAAGGAAAAAAACAATTATCTGAGACTGTGGGAGGGAGGGCTACTGCAAGTGTGGAGAAGGGAGAGGAGCAGACTGGTTCCGCAGGCACAGAGGACCTGCACTGGGAAGATGAATCATAACATCTGACTTTGAAAACCAGAGGGGTTTAACTTCTTGAGTTCTTACAGTCAGTTGTGCTTAGCACCTAGAACTTTGAAAATCAGCAGACTTGACTAAGATTATACCCTGTGACCATGCTCTTCTATAGAATTGCCCCCTCCAATACTACCTTGGCAGCTCTCCAAGTTGGTTCTAGGTCTCCTCCAGCAGCAGACTTGAGCAAACTTTGCTGACATTGAAAGTCCTACCCCCACACTTTTCAGCGGACTCACCTCCTCCAACCCAGCCTTGGTAAGAGTACATCCAAAGGGCTTTGTGCAAGCAGTCCTGAAAGGAGCCAACACCACTCCAAAGTGAGTCCTGCCCCAGAGAGAGGGGAAGAAAACCACACATATCAATTAAACTGCAGGTCCAGCAGTGGGCTGTGGGCAGACATCTGGTAGGGATGCAAGTCCTTTCCAACAATGAAAGCTTCCCAGAGGACAATACAGGTTGAATGTCTTGCAGTAGAGTGCAATTACAGCTCTGTCAAATTCCTGGCCTGACCCAGCTCAAACCCAAAGTGGCCCAGAGTGACTTATTAACAAGACAGGGAATAAACCCTATCCACAGCAGGCAAAGAGAGCCATTGTAGATGACTGGATTGAAGGCAAACATGGCTCAGCCACAACAGTAAGGTACATGCAACATATAAGAAATACCCCTGAAGTGCCAGGTTCTGCTTGACAAGGAACATTGCATTTCAGGACACCACAGGTCATCTTTTTCATAAGGCCACTACTTTCAAGACCTGGAAGTGTAGCCAACTTTCCCAATACATAGAAATAGAAAAAGTGAGAAGACAGAGGAATATGCCCAAATGAAAGAATAGGACAAAATCACAGCAAGACAGATAAATGAAATAAATATATGGAATATGCCTGAAAGAGAATTTAAAGTAATGGCCCAGAAGATATTCACTGGACTTGAAAGAAGAGTGGAGGATCTCACTGTGACCCTCAACAAATAGAAAACATGAAAAAGAACCAATTGGAAATGAAAAACTCAATTGAAATTAAAAATATACTAGAGGAAGGGCGCCTGGGTGGCTCAGTGGGTTAAGCCGCTGCCTTCGGCTCAGGTCATGATCTCAGGGTCCTGGGATCGAGTCCCGCATCGGGCTCTCTGCTCAGCAGGGAGCCTGCTTCCTCCTCTCTCTCTCTGCCTGCCTCTCTGCCTACTTGTGATCTCTCTCTGTCAAATAAATAAATAAAATCTTTAAAAAAAAAATATACTAGAGGAACAAATAGACTAGAAGAAGAAGAAAAATGGATCAGTGACCTGGAGGACAGAATAATGGAAAGCAATCAAGCTGAATGCAGAAAGAAAAAAGATTAACAAAGAATGTTAATAAAGGGAAATCAGCAACACTGTGGAGCATAATGACATTCACATTCATAGTGACCCCAGAAGGAGAAATGAAAAAAAAAGAGGGCAACAAATTTATTTGAATTAATAATAGCTAAAAACTTCCCAAAACCTTGGGAAGGAAGTAGAAATCCTGATCCAGAAGCCAAAGAGATTCCCCAACAAAATTAACTTAAGGAGGTCCACACCAAGACACATAGTACTCAAAATGGCAAAAAATAGTCATAAAGAGAATTTTAAAAGCAACAAGAGAGGAGAAAACAGTCACATACATGGGCAACCCCATAAGGGTATAGACTGATTTTCCAGCAGAACTTTGAAGGCTAGAAGAGAGTGGCATGATACATTCAAAATGTATCAAAATGGGGGGAGGAACCCTGCAATCAACAATACTCCATTCAGCAAGGTGATAAGTCAGAATAGAAGGAGACATAAAGAGTTTCTCAGGTAAACAAAAGTTAAAGGGAGTCACAACCACTACTCCACCCCTACAAGAAATGTTAATAAGGACTATTTGAGGGGAAAGGAAAGACCATAAGCAGGAGCAAGAAAAGTAGGAAGCAAAAGGAAAAAAAAAAGCAGTATAATTAAGTGTATCTATAAAAACCAGTCACGGGATTCAGAAAATAAAAGGATATAAAGTATAGCATTATATATTTAAAATGTGTCAGGGAGAGGAATAAAAATTAAGTGCTTGTAGAATAGATTCAAACTTAAGTGACTATCAATTTAATATAGATCGTGATATGCAGCAGATGTTCTATATAAATGTAATAAACGAAAAATCAAAAAACCAGTAATAGGCAAAAAATAAGGAAGAGGAATCCAAGCATATCACTAAAGAAAGCCATCAAACCTTCAGAATAGATAGCAATAGAAGAAAGCAACAGAGAAGAACTACAAAAAACCATAAAACAAATAACAAAATGGCAATGAGAAAATATTTACCAATAATTACTTTGAATATAAATGGATTAAATGCTCTAATCATTGTATAAATAATGAATCTTGGAACACTGAAAAAATAAAATAAAAAAAATAAAGACAAAAAACAGCAACAACAAAAATAAATCTAAAAATCTAAATTCTAAATCTAAGAAAAAAAAAATGCTCCAATCAAAAGACATAGGGTGATGGACTGGATGAAAAGTTAAGACCCATCTATATGCTGTCTACAAGAGACTCGTATCAAATACACAGACTGAAAGTTATGGGATGGAAAAACATTTATCATGCAAATGGAAGTCAACAGAAACCTGGTGTAGTAGTATTTGTATTGGACAAAATACACTAATTTTTTAAAGGACTTATTTATTTATTTGCTAGGGAGTGAGTGAGAAAGCCCAAGCAGGGAGAGCTGCAGAGGGAGAGGGAGAAGCAGGCTCTTCTCTGAGCAGGGAGCCCAATGTGGGGTTCAATCCCAGGATCCTAAGATCATGACCTGAGTTGAAGACAAACACTTAACTGACTGAACCACTCAGGCTCCCCCAAAGTATATTTTTAAAGTAAATACTGTAATAAGGGGCAATGACAGACACTACACAAACATAAAGAAAACAACAACAACAACAAAACAATAAGATAAAACAATTGCAAAAATGCACCCAAAATGGGAGCACCCAGATACATAAAGTACCTATTAACCAACATAAAGAAAGTAATCTATTGTAATACAATGAGAGTAGGGGACTTTAAGACTCCATTTAACACTATCTATCAATAGATAGATCGTCCAGACAGAAAATCAACAAGGAAACAGTTGCTTTGAATAACACATAGAAGCAGTTGGATCTAATAGTCATATATAGAACTTTCCATCCTAAAACAGAGGCATACACATTCTTTTAATATGCACATGGAGAATCCTCCAGAATAGATCATATTAGACTACAAAATAAATCTCAACAAACTCAAAGAGATAAAAGTCATACAATGCATCTTTTCTGACCACAACACTATGAAACTATAAATCAACCACAAGAAAAAAAATCTGTAAAGAACACAAATACATGGAGGTTTAATAATGTGTTACTAAATAATGAACCAAGAAATCAAAGACAAAATAAAAACGTACACAGACATAACTTAAGATGAAAACACAATGGTCAAAAATATTTGGGATGCAGCAAAGGCAGTTCTAAGACGGAAGTGTATAGCAATGTGGGACTACCTCAAGAAGTAAGAAAAATATCAAATAAACAACCTAACCTTAGACCTAAAGGATCTAGAAAAAGAAGAACAAAGGAAACACAAAACCAGTAGTAGGAAGGAAATAATAACAATTATACTGGAAAAAAATGAAATAGAAACAAAAAAACCCAAACAAACAAACAAACAAACAAAAAATCCAAAAAAACCCATAAAACAAACAAACAAACAAACAAAAACCCACAATAGAATAGATCAATGAAACCAGGAGCTTGTTCTTTGAGAAGATCAAGAAAATTGATAAACACTTAGCCAGACTCATCAAAAGAAAAAAAAGAAGAGATAAAACAAACCAATAAACAAAATCAGAAATGAAGAAGGGGAAATAAACACTACAGAAATACAAAAACTTATAAGAATATTATGAAAAACTATATGCCAACAAATTAGACAACCTAGAAGAATGGATAAATTCCTAAAAAAAACATGCAACTTTCCAAAACTGAATCAAGAAGAAATGGAAAATTTGAGCAGACTGATTACCAACATTGGAATTGAGTCCATAATAAAAAAAAAACTCCTAAAAGACAAAAGTCCAAGACCAGACAGCTTCACAGATGAATTCTACCAACAGTTAAATAAGAGTTAATGCCTATTTTTCTCAAATTATTCAAAAAAAATAGAAGTGGGAGGAAAGCTTCCAAATTCCAATGGCTATGAGACCAACATTACCCTGATATCAAAACACTCCGAGAGAGAGAGAGAACTACATGCCAATACCTCTGACACACATAGGTACTAAAATTCTCAACAAAATATTAGCAAACCAAATCCAACAATACATTAAAAATATCATTCACACTATCAAATGGGATTTAGTCCTGGCATGCAGGGATGGGGTAATATTTGCAAATCAATCAACACGATATATCATACCAAGAGGACAAATGATAAAAAGCATATGATTCTTTTAAAAGATGCAGAAAAAGCATTTCACAAAGTACAACATCCATTTATGATAAAAGCCCCCAACAAAGTAGGTTTAGAAGGAATATATATCAATATAATAAAGGCCATATATGAAAAACTCACAATTAACATACTCAATGGTGAAGGACTGAGAACTTTTCCCCTAAGATTAAGAACAAAACAAGTATGTCTATTCTCACCATTGTTATTCAGCAGAGTACAGGAAGTCCTAGCCACAGCAATCAGACAACCAAAAATAAATAAAAGGTATACAAACCAATAAGGAAGAAGTAAAATGTTCACTATTTGCAGATGACATGAAACTATATGTAGAAAACCATAAACACATGGTGCTGGGAAAACTTGACACCTATATGCAAAATAATGACACTGGGCCACTTTCTTACATCACACACAAAAATAAATTCAAGGTGGATTAAAGACTTAAATGTGAGACATAAAACCCTAAAAATCCCAGAAGAGAACACAGGCAGTAATATTTCTGACATTAACCATAGAAACATTTTTCTAGATATGTCTCCTGAGGCAAGGAAACAGAAACAAAAACAAACTACTGGGATTCCTATAAGGAATAGGGCAAAAGACCATATGGGAAGGGAGGGAGACAAACCATGAGAGACTCTTGATTCTGGGAAACAAACTGAGGGTTGCAGAAAAGAGGGAGGTGGGGGAATGAGGTAACTGGGTAATGTGATGAGCACTGAGTGTTATACACAGCTAATGAATCATTCAATACTACATCAAAAACTAATGATGTGCTATATGTTGGCTAACTGAATTTAAATAAAAATATTTAAAAATTATAAAATAAAAAATAAAATTTAAAAGAGGAAAAAAGTCTCTTATACATTAAAGAAACCTCAAAATAAAAAGACAATATACCTAATGGGAGAAAATATTTGCAAATCATACATCTGATAAAGGGTCAGTATCCAAAATATGTAATGAATTCATATAACTCAATACAAAAATTAAAAAAAAAAATCTAGTTAAAAACTGGCAGATGATATGAATAGACTTTTTTTTAGAAGACATATAGGGCCAACAGATATAAAAATATGCTCAACATCACTAATCATTAGGGAAATGCAAATCAAAACCACAATGAGATATAACTTCACATCAGTCAGAATGGCTAAAATCAAAAACACAAGTGTTGGCAGGGATGTTGGAAAAAAGGGAGCCCTCATGCACTGTTGGTAGGAATGCAAACTAATGCAGCTGCTGTGTAAAACAGTATGGAGTTTCCTCAAAAAAATTAAAAATGTAATTACTATGTGATCTAGTAATTCCACTGCAGGGTACTTACCTAAAGATAATGAAAACACTAATTTAAAAAGATATATGCACCCTTATGTTTATAGTAACATTATTTACAATAGCCAAGTTATGGAAGCAACCCAAGAGTCTGATAGATAAATAAATAAAGAAAACATGGTATATATGCATGTAGGTACACATGTACACACACACACATGATGGAATATTACTCATCCATAAAAAAGAATGAAATCTTGTTATTTGCAACAACAGGGATGTATCTAGAGGGTATAATACTAAGTGAAGTAAGTGAGTGAGAGAAAGACAAATCCATATTACTTCACTCATATATGGAATTTCCAATACAAAAAAAATGATCACAGAAAAAAAAAGCAGATTCTTTTTTTTTTAAAGATTTATTTTATTTATTTGATAGACAGAGATCACAAGTAGGCAGAGAGATAGGCAGAGAGAGAGAGAGGAGGAAGCAGGCTCCCTGCAGAGCAGAGAGCCCGATGTGGGGCTCGATCCCAGGACCCTGGGATCATGACCTGAGCCGAAGCAGAGGCTTTAACCCACTGAGCCACCCAGGTGCCCCAAGAAGATTCTTAAATACAGAGAACAAACTGGTTGTTACCAGAGGGGAGGGGAGGTGGGTTGGTGAATGGATGAAATAAGTGAAGGAGATTAAGAATACACTTATCATGATGAGCACTGAGTAAAATATAGAATTGTTGAATTATACACTTGTAACTAATATAATATGGTATGTTAATTATACTAGAATTTAAAAAAATTATATATATATATATATTTAAGAGAATAAAAACAATCAACGTCAATAGTCTTACATTGTATATGGGATAGTACAGTTGCTTAATAAACAAAATCTACCATTCTTATGTGATAATATATGGTCAACATATTATCATTTTAATCTTCAGTTAAATCCAAAAATATTGATATTCCAGCTAAGAGTGGAGGTGGACCCTGAGGAATTGAGAAGGAAAATGCTAGTAGTAATTAAGGAATCAACTACCCAGATACATTCATTTTCATGTTATGTTACTCATCTTAACTTTTTATTATCTATTTTGGCTTTGCCATTTGCCCCAACTGGAGATGCCCTCTTTCAATTCTGAACTCCACCACTCTCAAAAATGTTAGAGAGAAATTTCTAGGCATGTGCAGCAGCTTATTTCTAAGAAATAATTATTTGGAGAGGGAAAGCTCTTTGTTAGCAAGAATGTCCAGTCAAATGAATTTGGATATGGAATTGAGGTGCTAAGTCATAATTAAAAAAAAAAAAACATAGCAATTGAAATTGTGTATTTAAATTACTCTGTATAGCAAATAAACATGAAATTCAGAGGAGAATGTAGAAGAGGAGAAAGGATGTGAGAAAGTACAGTGGAAACCAACAACAAGACAGGTGGTTATTCTGCAAAGCAAGATGGTCCATGGGAAATTTCTGGTGAAGAACTAGAAGAAGAACTTGTATTAAAAAAGAATCTAATGTTTGATTTTATGTTATCTTCATTGCTTAAGGACATTTTCCATCATTCTAAAACTTCAGCAAAATCTATGCACAACTTGTCTTCTGTCAGAGGTTTGTACAAATATCACAAAGAGGTCGATTTATATATTTGAGCTGGCATTAATCAAAAAGAAGAGATAATTCATGGAAGTGAGAGAATCCAAGAAATTCAGTAAATGAAACACAACCCCATGAGGAATTTTGGAGAGGGTATTAGACTTCTCAGAGAAAGTGAAAAAAGGGGGTCATATCATTTTAATTTAAAACTGAGAAGACAGAATCTTAGCTGGATTCTAAAATATAGACATAATTCTTGAGAAAATAGTAACCTTTGGGGAGCAGAACACCCCACTTCATTCTCAGATGAAGATTATATATGATTTTATATATATATATATAAAATCAACATTAAAAATCACTAATCTAAGAAAAATAACTTTTTCCCATAAAGAAGTAATTCAATACTGATTCAGATATACTATCTGAACATAGGCAAGTTCTTTAAAATTCACCAAATCTAAAAATCTCTTTTTTCAAAGGATACCATTCCATACTTTCAAATGGGAATGGTTACAGTGAATAAATCTAGAACAATAGACAAGATCATTTGTAAAAGATTGTGTAAGATCATTGTATAAGAACTATACGCAAGATCATTTCTGGCACTTAAATATCTGGTTTTGTAAATTTCCATCATAGAAAGGATGATTATTTTTAGTTTTATCTCAACCAGTGACATCCAAATCCATCACAGAGAAGAACCTGTACATATTTTACAAACTATTTTGATAAATTCTGGGAGCAGAAAATGTGATCTTTAGGACATGGAGTCTCAAAAAAACCAACACAGTTAGAGGCTGTAGTGACCAAGTTGGCTAATTCAGCACTGACACTAACTGTATTTTCTCTTAAGCAATATTTCACTTAAATTGAAACAGTCTAATTATGAATGTATAATAATTAAGGAGCTTATTTTGCTTGTCAAAATGATTGCTCTTGGTGCCATTTATCCCATAAAAACATGAGATTAAAATGTTTCTCTGTATCTATGAAACTTCTGAAATGTGACATTTGCTTTACCCAAGCTGAAGATCAAAATCAAGTGAAAATATGGGCATAATACTCTGAAAATTACTAAGTTTGGTTGTGACCAACTTTAATTCAGGGTCTATGGAGAAATAAAATAACAAAACAAAAACACAAAACATCATAGGAAACACCCTGCAGCTTAATCAATGATCAGCTCTTGCACATAAGTCAAAGATGCACTTAATTGCACCAAATCAGGAATAACTGACGTCAAGCGCTGGCTTGACTTCTTACTGGTTTTACACCCTGTTGCCTGCAGTGACAAAGCAATAACAAATTCTGTTCCTCTCAAGGCACAAACTTTATTTTGTGTTATCCTTTTCTATTTGTATGCTTCCCTAATTTATACCAAAAGCTAACAGATAAGTCTAGAGAGACTTTAACAGCAGAGTTGATTTCTATGTTGTTATTAGCTAGAGATGACAATACTGTAGTAATTGATCCTGCATCATTCAGTTCCTGCTCTTTATACAACTTGGAGTATACGATGTTATATATTCTATCACAAGGGAAAAACAATCATTTCATATAGCACTGAACCAAGGACTTTATACTTTTAATTCTTATTTTCTTCATTTGTGTATTTCTGTGTAATACCTCTGTCCTTATCTTTGGATCTATCAACTCTAAAAATGAAATAATGATTTATTTCTAGAGTCTGAACTTTTGGAACAGTCTTTTAAATGAGTACTGGGGAAGTTAGGTGAGGTTCAGTAATTTTACACTGAGAGGGAAATGATTATATAACTTTTACCCTAGTTATTCAAAATTGTGTATGAAAATATATGCTCCCCTTTTCCCCATATGTAATAACCAAGAAAGAAATACATTTAAAAATATTAATTTGCTTCTATAGCAAATAGATATGTAGCCAGAGAAATCAGAAGTTAGGGAATAGAAGCAGAATAATACTGTGCTTATTTTTAAATTTTTTATTATTATGTTCAATTAGTTAACATATAGTACATCATTAGTTTTTGATGAAGTGTTCAATGATTCATTAGCTGTGTATAACACCCAGTGCTCATTCACCACATGTGTCCTCCTTAATACCTATCACCCAGTTGCTGTACTGATTATTATAGTTACTTCTTTAACAGTTTCTCAAGTTGCTGAGCAGTATTGACCTGTTCTTCAGGCTAGCAAGGAAATACTATTATGGAAGAGAAGTTGTGTATTCCATGTACACCATCAAGAATTATCCCTCTTACTTCCTACCTGTCACCTATGAAAGTTAATGTAAGAGCTCAGAAATCTTAAAATGGGATTTTTTTTTTTGACTCTGGAAGGCAGATCCCATTTGTTTTTTAAAAAAGAAATGTCTAAAGAAAAGCATTTTGAGAAAAGACTGGAGCTAGCAAAGAATGTGGGTTTGAGAATCTGATGTAGTGTTTCTGAAAAATTGCTAAGCATTGAAAGTTGAAGTTGTAGAACAGAACTTGTAGGTTACATAGCAGATGGAAATTGCTACCAACTTTCATTCTTCATGTTTTCTACATGTTGATCATTGATGTTTTTGAAATACCAAATGATTCTGATTTGTCAAACTGATTTTCATGGTCAATATCTGAGTCATCTGTTTATATTCTTACCCAACAGTAAATTCCTTGAGAACAGATCTATCTCATTCATATTTCTAATATCCCCAAATAACTATCATTATATATGAAACAAAACTAAATAATACATATTTGTTGAATGAATATATGTTTGAATCAAGAGTGAAAAGTTTGGTAATGTTAAATAGAACTTTCATGTTTTGTGTAGCTGATGTACTCCTATTCTTGGAAGGTTGGGAAGCCTTATATAGCATATGTGGAATGTTGACTAACCAGAATGCTCTATTACCTTGCCAGATAACAGAGTTAGACAGATTTTACAAACTGGTGACCCACATGCCACATTTGGCCTACAGACATGTTTTGTTTGGCCTAGAGAGGGTTTTTTTTTAAATTTTCAAAGTAGTTGCCACATGTAAAATTTGATAGATTTTACACTTTAAAGATCCAGATTTCCTACTTTTCTTGGAAAATTCAGAATAGCTGGCAGTTCTGGGCAACGTTTTTGCATAGTGATAATTGCTGAGAGCCCTATGACAGGATACCATCTACTTAAGACACTTCATGAAACCCCAGGTTCTCCACAGCCTTATTCTGGCAAACACTCATTCTTTTTCTAGGTTATGAGTGTGTTTATAAACCTCTCAGGTAAAAGCTGTGTATCTTTCATAAAAAGGGAAAGTGATAGTGGAGAAAAAGAAAACAAGGGGAGGACTTTTTTTTTTTTCTTTTTTTAAATTTCACAGCACACATTAAAAAATACAACCCAACCCTTATTTGAACTGTTTTGCTTGGTAGTTTGATGTGTATGTTCATTTCATCTCCTACTGTTTTTGACCTAGTAAAGCTCTCCTGTACATTCAGTTTGAGTTATGCAGAAATCTCCTGGATGGTGTTTCTAATTCCTCTTTCTTCCCTCTACAACCTGTTCAACAAGATATAGCTTCCCACGGGCCCTGAGAGAGTCCCTGTTGCTGACTTAATCAAGTTTATAGTCTATGGATTGCTATTCAAGCTCTTTCATGATCTTCCTTAACCTATATCTGTAACACTGTACACTCACTATGTCGTCTCCTATACCAGCATTGGAACTACAGTTTATCCTTACTTTCGTTCACATTCTTTCATAGACCCATAGGTCCTTTTTTTTTTTCTTTTAAAATTTTATTTTTTATTATTATTTTTTCTTCTCAACTCTCCTGTCTCTGTACTCCCCTACTTCCTTGAACCCCCTCATAATTTCTCATCCTAAAATATTCTCTTTTACAAAATCCTATAGTAATTTATCTTCAGATTTCTAAGAGAGCACACCATTTTGTGTTGTGTTATAGCCATTTTTGCCAAGATCACATTCGATAACAACCATGAAAATGACAACTGTTTTCATTTATAAAAATGAAAGAAACATGCAGGTAGCACAAGGTTGAGCAAGTCAGTATTTTGAGTCCTTTGCATACATTATCTCACAGAGTACTAGAATTTCCCTGTGAACTGGTATTATCACCCTCATTTTACAGAAGAGAAAATTGAAACCCAAAGAGGATATATATTTCCCCCCAGCTTCATTAAGATATAATTGACATATAACATAGTGTAAGTTTAAGGTGCAAAATGTGAGGATTTGATATATGTATACATTGTAAAATGATTACCACAATAAGATTAGTTAACATGTCTATCACCTCACATAGTTGCCTTCTTCTTCTTTTTTTTTCTTTTTGTAGTGAGAATATTTAAGATCTCCTCCCTTAACAACTTTCAAATATACAATAGAGTATTGTTAACTATAGTTCACCATGCTGTACAACAGATCCTCAGAATTTATCCATCTCGTAACTGGAAATTTGTACCCTCGACTAACATCTCTTCTTTCCCCCCATGCCTCTTATTCCTGGCAACCATCATTCTACTCTTTATGAATTTGGCTTTTTTAGATTCCCATAGACATGAGATCATATGGTTTTTTCTTTCTCTGATTTATTTCACTTAGCATAATGCCCTCAAGTTTCATCCAGGTTGTTGCAAATTGCAGAATTTCTTTACTTTTATGGTCAAATAACATTCTTGGCATGGTATATGTGTATACACATGCAATGCACACTTTTTTCTTAATGCATTTATCTGTCAGTGGACATTCATGTTAATTCCTTGTTTTAGGTATTGTGAATAATACTGAAATGAACATGTGTGTGCATTTCATTTGAGATAGTCATTTCATTTTCTTTAGATATACTCTCAGAGGTGGGATTGTTGGATCATATGGTAGTTCCAGTTTCAATTTTTTGAGGAACCTCTATACTGGTTATTGTAATGACTGTACTGATTTTCATTGCCACCAACAGTGCATGAGGGCTCATTTTTCTCCACATCTTAGCCAACACTTCTTTTTTGTCCTTTTGATAACAGCCATTCTAAAAGGTGTGAGATGATATCTGATTGTGGTTTTCACTTGTAATTCCCTGATAATTAGTGATTTTGACCATCATTGCATGTAACTGTTGTAAATATAAAAAACATTTGTTTTTCAGAAAAATGGGTAGTCAAGTCCTTTGCCCATTTTTAATCAGATTGTTTTATTTTTCTCTATGCTACTATGAGTCCCTTATATACTTTGTTATTAACTCTTTATCAGATATGTGGTGTGCAAATATTTGCTCCCATTTCATAGGTTAGCTTTTGATTTTGTTATTTCCTTTTCTGTTCAGAGTCTTTTTAGTTTGATATGGTCCCACTTACTGATTTCTGCTTTTGTTGCTTGTGCTTTGGTGTCATATCCAAAAAGTCATTGCCAAGACAACATCAAAGAGGTTTTTCCTTATATCTATTTATAAGATATCCAGCTCAGAGTAGCTGTTATTTCCCGAAATGCTTATAAACTTAAGTGATAGAGCTTGGATTTGAACTCAACTCTGGGGGGCGCCTGGGTGGCTCAGTGCGTTGGGCTGCTGCCTTTGACTCGGGTCATGATCTCAGGGTCCTGGGATCGAGCCCCACATCAGGCTCTGTGCTCCGCAGGGAGCCTGCTTCCCTCTCTCTCTCTCTCTCTCTCTGCCTGCCTCTCTGCCTACTTGTGATCTCTGTCTGTCAAATAGATAAATAAAATCTTTAAAAAAAAAAAAAAAAAAAAAAAGAAGAGTCTGAACTCAACTCTGGGGTCATGAGTCTAAAGTATAATAAATTTCTTCACAGAACTTTGTCTGTTGCTTCTGTGTGACCAAACATCTAACAGAGTTTAATATGTATTTTTAAGTTAACAAGTGAATAAATAAATGAATAGATAAACACCTAAAATATTAAAAAAAATAAAAGTTTGCCCTTCACATTTCCTCCCTATTTCCTAATTTTCAGCAATATGGAAAGACTGTAATAGAGAGGCTTTATCTTCATATCTTTCCATCTCCGGCTTAGGTTTGATGACTATTTTTTCTTCTGTGCTGATTCTGAAAGGTTGAGAGGATCTGCTATCTCTATAGTACCAGGTTAATTCCTCACAGCTACTAGAGAGACAGAAATACTGCACATATATATATTTTTTAGAACTAATAGGTAATTGCTAATAGTTAATAGGTAAGATAGGTAAGTATAAGACACATATCAAACTTTACTGCCAAGAATTCGTCATAAAAAAGAAATTCTCAGAAGTCAAGAATATTAAATATGCTTATTGACTGACCCCCTGAATTAAGGCAGGATTAGCAAAGGAAATATCAAAAGTAGTTATCATAAAATGTCATAGCTGTTTGATGTATACATAATAGTTCCCTTTAACAGTAAACTATTTCTTGGCTACTTAGAATGACACCTTTAGAAATATATTGTTATGATTTTAGACTTTAGAAGACCTTTGTCCAACCTGAAGATCATATGAAATATTTAAGACATTTTTGATGATTCGCAGAGTATGTTAATGGACCATGAGAGAGAGGGATTGACTTGGCTCAGAGAAGTGCTTAAGCATAATGGTCTTGAGAGAAGACTCAAGTAGAGAAGGTGGGCATCGTGAAAAATATTTAATAGAGGAGTGCTATGAAGTGGAGAAAATGGGTGAAAGTCACCTGAAAGGATGCCAAGGGCAAATGACTGATTTTCCAATTTTGGACAAATTAAGTCTCTGTAAGGTAGAGAGCAAACTCAAGCCAAAGTCTGTGGTGATTTATATGTGAGCAAGTTTCACTCTATCTTTTCTACCATCACAGACTCTCAGAAACTTCAGTTACACACAAAAAAGTTTATTCTATTCCAGCACATTGCAAAAGTTAATGCTTTAAAATAGGAATTTATTATTCCTGCTTTTCCCCCTGGATTCATTTATAATCTCAAGGCCCACATTTTTCTTTCCCTGACTTCTAACACATCTAAAACATCCATGTGGTAGCCCATTACCATCTGGGTACTTGCAATTCATAAAATGTGCATATAGTTCACTTCTGGTTTTCTCTATTATTTTTTAGAAGAATTTTCCTAAAGACTAGCAGAGAGTTTGGGGGATTTAACATGTGTGATAAACTTGTTGCCTCTTAGCCACAGGTTCAAATGCTGCCCAGCCTCTGGGGGAGGGCAAATCAGCAGCAACAGATGCTGTTTTCATCCCACTCATTCCAGTTTTGACACAATGATTCAGAATATGTGCCACATATTAACCATTAGCTTACCTCCACTCCAAATCAATGGTTACAACTTGAAAACTCTACTCTTTAGCAATCTTTTGTGTAAGGCAGGTCCCCACCCCCCACACTGGGAGAACAGGAAAAAGTAACAAATCTTCATGGTTTCCTTTCTTACATTACAGTGTTCCTTCTTTAATATTCTGTCAGGTTCTAATCTATGCAGCCTACATTCTTAAGTTTATTTTTTCATAAAAAACCTGATATATAGAAACATAGTTGTATTGCATTAGGTATTAAATCTGAGGTGATAATCAAAAGACATAGATACAACTATGTAAAAAAACAAAAAAAAAATCCCTCAAGCAGAAAGGCTCTAGTATAGTCATATGTGAAATATATTCAATTTTGATCTTCCATTTCTACACTCCATACTTCCTCATCATGCTCTATGCTCCAGGAAAAGCTGCCGCCAGGAAGCTGAACTTTATGGACTGCTTCAGTAAAATCATTTGTCACCCCATTTCTGTCTGAGATTAGCCCATGGGAAGCACAGGCATGGGATTATAAAGTTGGAAGACATGTGGTTAGGGTAAGTATTTTCATAGTAATTCCCTCTGCTTATTTACTATGGGATGGCTATATCCCTCTCTCAAAATGATATTTGTAAGATAACGGCTAGATCTATGTAATAAAAACTTCTACTTCCTTTATCAAAGTGTTTCTATGTTTATCTAAAAACCTTTCCTTCATCTAGTTGTTTTAATGGAAAGCTATATAATAAAATAATAAATTACTGACCCATAGTGTCAGAAACCTTGCTCTATCACTACTTGATTGTGTGGGCTTAAAAGTGATGTGTGACCAGTTAAGTTTTGGGGAGTTTCATTTTCTCAAGGAATTGGAGAGTAGGATAGAAGTTTTGTAGACCACTTAGTATTAAGATTATATGGTTCTTGGTGAATCCCTATGATTCATATGGTATGGGTCAATTTGTCATACTAAAGCTATCAGAAAAATTCAAGGCTGAGTGTTATCATAGAATCCTCTTGTTTCATGGAGAATCTGAGGAGAATTTTTGAGAAATTTGCTTTTGAAATGAAGACATTTTTTGGTGAGTTATTTTTGGGCTTAACTTCACAGCTACTCTTCAAACATACCAGATGAAATTCATTTGAACATATCATAATCCAAATTGATTATTATATTATGGAACTAATAGAAAAACATTAGATGATATCACCAAAAGAGTGAAAAAGATAGTTGAGGTTTTTTGAGATCTCATAGTAATCCTTACTATAAAATTGGCTGGCAAAAATAGATTTTGTGTAGGTTACACAGATTTAATTCTATAATCAAGCCTGATAACTAATCCTCTGCCTAAAATAGATGTACTGCTAGTTATCCTAGAAAACATTCCAATTGATTTTATTGTTTTTTGTAAAGATTTTGGCAAATGACTTTCAGTTAAAAATAAAAACAGCATTTGTGACATCAAAACAGAATATAAGTCTTTCCTTTTTAACTGAAAGTTTTAATTGTCTCTTTTAAAGATAGGATAATAGTTGATTTATGGAAGAGACGTTTCTTGATGATAGTATTTAGGATTAAAAGCTTTTATCAGAGTAATCTAAAGGAACAATTATACTAGTATTTGAACCTTTTCTATACTGTCTCTGTTTAATTGCTATACACTATAAATTTGTGTAAGTAGAATGTAAAAAGAGTTCAAAACCAAATGCCTCGTGATAAATTATTTTAAATAGGATATAGATGAATTTCTGGAAAATTCTAAATTAGTGTCACATATAATTAATAAAGTAAGTCAACTGAAATTTGATTCATGTCAATTTGCTCTTACTTCTTCATTGGTAAACATGATGGAAATACATACCTGCTTCTCTGAGAGGTGTCTGTAAATGCTACTCAAATGAGTAAATGTCTATGACTAAGAAAAGTCTTAAATAAGAACACATTTGTCATTTATTTAGTATAGATTTATTTTGTATATTTCAAACTGGACTAATTGTCTGATCATGTTTTAAAACTAAAATATAAGCCCAGTCCATTTTGGAGGGTGGTACGTATTACTGAAATTGACAATAATTAGTCTAGATTTAGACATATTTTTAGATTTAATATCCTAAATTCCTGTTTCCATATTCCAGCCCAGTCACCTTAATCAAATTTTGCAACGTAAATTTGCTTCAATTTTGACCTCTGTGAAACAGTCATATCAAATAGTACCTACTTGACAGAGTATTCTGACCATTAAACGAAAAAATGCACATAAAACACCAAAGAATACAATACTGGACACATAAGAGATACTAAAATATTGGTTGTTGTTTCTGTTTTTGTTATTCTGGTCCTAGTAATATAAGCAGATTTTTTAAAAATTGAAAATGGTTCCATTTCCTTATCAGTCTGGTAACACAAAATTATTGAAAATCCTTTGTGTATCAACTCACATATTTGATATTGACTAGAGTGTGGTTTTCTTGCTGGGCAGGACAAATGTAACATATTCTGTAATATATCTTAGTGGGAAATTAGTTTCAAGGGAAAGATCTATCTTTATGTATAAGAAGGTCTGGCCAACATTTGAGCTCTGTGTAAAATGCATTCATATATCTTTAGCTAGGACAAAGACTACAGAAAATGTTAATAGCAAACTGCAAGGTCATGGAAACTTTAGGACTTGCACATAAATATGCAAAATGTTCCTAAGAGACAACATATTTGGCAGGTTCAGTTTCTTGAAAATTAGACAGAAAAATATAAATATCTTTATACTTACAGATGCAAGTGGGCCTTGGGAATTTGATTTCTATTGCTAGAGTAAAGGTAGTGATAGGATTAGATTTTTCTCTATTGTTCACTTCTGTTTAATGAAACTGCTTACAAGACTCCTTCTTTATAACTCTCCTTTGGAGTTAATGGGGTTTTCTCAGAAAAACAAGCTCAAGAGACCATGTTAAGCAATTTAACTTAATTTTGGAAAGAATTTGGAAAGAATATACTATGTAAAAATGAAAAAAAAAATCATTATAGAAATAAAATATTGCACCTTCTAGTTTTGGAAGGATTGTAGACATTATGGATTTTATGTTTTTCAAGTAAGGGAATAACTAGAGATCCACATGGGTTTCTCTTATGAACAAAGAAAGAAGGGAATAAACACTTATTTCATAGCCTGTGCTAGGACCTGAGGTGTGAAGTATTGTGTTATTTTGTTTAAACATATAAGCAACCATGTTGGGTAGGTACTACTATCACTAATAATATGGATATTTCTAAAAATAGAAAGATGAACTCACTTGCCCCAGGTGCATAGCTAGGGGATGACTGAGCAGATACTCACTTGGGTTTATTTTATTTCATAAAATCTTTCCATTAGAAAAACACCACCCTACATTTAGGGACCCTGCAGTCCAATCTCCCTGAGGAAAATCTTGATAAATACTAATTTTCCCTTCCCAAGTTACATTTGGAAATATGGTGAAAAAAGTATAAAAAATTATACATGTGTACATGCACACATACACACATCAATAAAGGCTATTCAACTGGCAAATTTATATGACCAAGAGAAAAGTTAGTTTTTGAAAACTCCCTTTAGGCATTCTTTTCATCATTTTGTCTGAGAGAGACAGTGATTAGAAAAAGTTAAACTTTAGAGGGTAATCACTAAGAACGAAAACCAGTAGCCAGGAGTGGCCCTGAGGTGGTCCAGGCCTCTGCCCATAAAAAGAGTGCCCTGAGGGCATGGCTGTCTGCTCTGTCAGGACACTTTGGCTACAAGTGACAGAAAATCCAAATCAAACTGGCTCAAAAATTTAATACTGTTTTGACTAATCTAACAGAAAGTCCAAAGGAACAGACATAATCAAGTGGTTCTGGCTCTGTCTCCTATGAAATCCTTGGCTCTGTGTGTTTACTTCATTTTCAGAAGAGGGAGAGAGCCTTTGCAATTCACATCCACTTCTCACAATAGGCCAAAGAAAGGCTCTCTCTTCCCACATTTTCCTTAAGACTATTTCTACCAGAATCTCCCAGCAAAATCTAGGTTCTGGTTGATTCCAGCTGGCTCAAGGCTGGTACTGGAAGGAAATGTTAAGGGCATAAATCAAATAGGGCCACCTCTGGAACAAAATTAGAATTCTTCTAGGAGGGAAGAAGGGATTAGAACATCAACATTTTCCACTGCACCAACTAGTCTGACACTAAGACCACTGCATATGTTCCAGAATGGTTTTAAAAGAACTTTAAACTCAGTGAATTTTGATGGACTTTCTGATCAAAGTCAGTATGTAAATGTAGCGTTAGAGTACATGATTAAAAGAAAAGTGATTTATTGGTGAAGATAATAGAAAAAACTCTCTTCACTAAAATAATAGTTTTAAAACATTACCTTCCAATTTAGAAATTATTCATCAATTGTTTAAATTTAAATGCTTTAGCAAATGATTATTTTTATTAATATTATTTTAAGTATAAGATAAATAATAAAATTCTGCTTGTTTTTTAGAAATCCCACTTTCTGAATCTTAGGAATTTTGTAGTGGCAATGCACCTAAATTTCAGAGACAGTACTTTAAAAGTAAACAAAACATTTAAAGACAAAATTTATAAACTCAAAAGTAAAATATTTATCACAGAATAATAACATAGAAAACAAAATTTATAACCCAGAAATCCCCTCCAAATTTAGGAACACTAGTCTGTTGGAATTCTTTTTCTAAAACAATGACCCACTAAATCATGTTTGTTGTTAATATTTTAATTTTGGATTTTTAACTCTGATTTTATTATAGATTTTATTTTAATTTTAGAAAGATCCTAAATACCTAGACAGGTTACATGAAAAATATAATCATTTGTTATCTTATCATCCCAGTAATAAGCATTGGTAATATTTCAGTAGTATATTTTAAAATTTATGCTTAAATATGATTCTTCCTTATAAAGAAGTTCTCATCACACTTTATATTTTCTGTTTTGTAACTTAACAACTATATTATGATTATTTTCCCAAATAATAAAATGTTTGAAAATATATTTAAATTGTTAAATTTTCATTAAAGCTATTGTTAGATTCTCAACATCACAGAACTTTCTCTGAATTGGTAAAACCAAGCAATTTCTAAGAGCCATGTGGTATTGCCACTTATAATATGTGATAATAATTTGACACCACAGGGCAGATCTGATTTTCTATTTTTTTTTTAAGATTTTATTTATTTATTGGACAGAGAGAGAGATCACAAGCAGGCAGAGAGGCATGCAAAGAGAGAGGGGGAAGCAGGCTCCCTGCTGAACAGAAAGCCCAATGCGGGGCTTGATCCCAGGACCCTGAGATCATAACCTGAGCCAAAGGCAGAGGCTTAACCCACTGAGCCACCAAAGTGTTCCCTGATTTTCTATTTAAACTTTTTCTTTTTCTTGTAATTTAATTGTTAGATTTTTTTCCCTCCTCACAGCAGGATGGAATATTAGTTCTTTCATCTCAAAAAATATTAATTTCCACTCACAACTCCCCTGAAGTATGGAAACAACAATGGGAAATCTATCTGTGTTCATGATGTCCTTGAAATATCTTATAATTTAGCAATTGAAAAATAGTTTCTGGACCAAATTGGGTACTGTTAACACATTTTCAAATAAAGACCCACAGATATTTTCAAAATTGTATTCTGTCTATTTTATATGACACTCATTAAGACATCCACAAATGGAGCAACAATTATCAAGACAATTTGTAAGTTCCATTACTTTTCCTATCTCAGTCTAATATTTTGCTCCTTTCTGTATCCTGTCTCTCCTTTTTACAAATAAGCAATTAGGATTATCTCTGAAACTGTGTACCTTTTCATCTACTATAGAAAAAGATATTAGATCTTCTAAAGGAAATACCTCTGCTTTGATTCGCAGGCTGATTCTAGCCATGAGTCATGAAAATTGCTTTCATATATGGTAAAATAAAATACTATTGATAGGTTATCTATATATTCTATGACCTTATCTCAATTTACTTTACATTGTTGATATTTCTTAAATTTCACCTTCCTGCTTGACTGTGAACAACTCTAAAACAGTGATAAGGTCTTGGTTACATTGCTAACCTTGACTGTGTTTTTAATTCAAGATAGTAATTTTTAAATTAGTAGCATTCAGGAACAGGGAAAAAAAATAAATAGTCACAGGAATGTAACAAACATCTGTATGATTCTATAACTCTACCTTTAAGAACAACTTGCAGATCTACTCCATCTAAAATCTCAACACTTAATCTCCTTGATTTATTTTTACCATCCCTTCAGCATTATTTTAATTGAAATATAAACTCTACCAAACTTTTCTTTGAAAAGAAAAATTCAGTACACACACAGTAAGGCTAAACATGAAATTATCTGTCGCTCTCGACCCGCAAGAACGACCCGTAGGCGAGGTGAGTGGCAAACTTCTTTATTCACAATCTTTAGCCGGGGACCCCCCCCAGTCTAAGACCCCCAAGTATATCTCCACCAAGTGCGAACTATATCCAATCAGAGTATACCACGACTAACAAAACTACCAATCAGAAGGACTATCTATGTGTACGCATCGTGCTCGTGAGCACGTACGTGACTCCATAGGTTTTCTTTGTTCTACAGATCATGCGCCTTTCCCTTGACTCCTGGTATCTATCAAACGTCACCCGCGAATGCACTCATAGTCCTTGGGTTAATCTTTCACTCCTCCCACTCTTCTGGCCTTGCTTAGTGCGTGACTCCCTGCATCTGCTGCATTCCTTAGGCAAACTATCTACAGCCTTGGCCTCTCATGCCTTGCTTAGTACGTGACTCCTTGCTCCTGCTGCATGGCTCTCCACAATTATCAAAACATAAGACTTCAACTTCTAGCCATGAGGGAATAATTGATACTGGATTTATTCTTGAAAATAGGAACAGAAAAAAAAAAAAAAAAAAAAAAAAAAAAAAAACAACTGGTAGGAAAAAGAGAAAGCTTGTTCTTTGAAACAGATAAATCTTTAGCCACACCAAAGAAAACCCCACCAACCAACCAATTACTTTCAGGAATGAAAGAGAACTTTACTAGAGATCCTACAGTTGTTCAAAGAACAAGGCAATATAATAGACACCTTTCTGCCTATATGTGTGTGTGTGTGTGTGTGTGTGTGTGTGTGTGTGTGTATGAAAGATATGCAGTCTTTATTTTTTTTTATTTTTTAAAGACTTTATTTATTTGACAGAGAGAGAGATCACAAGTAGGCAGAGAGGCAGAGAGAGGGGGAAGCAGGCTCCCTGCTGAGCAGAGAGCCCGATGTGGGGCTCGATCCCAGGACCCTGGGATCATGACCTGAGCTGAAGGCAGAGGCTTAACCTACTGAGCCACCCAGGTGCCCCGAAAGATATGCAGTCTTTAAAAGATACAAGCTATCAAATCTCATTAAAAAAGAAAAAAAAAGATATCTAAAGAAATCTTAAGGTAGAAGAACAAAGCTGGAGGTATCATAAATCCAAATTTCAAGATAGACGACAAGCTGTAGTAGTCAAAGCAGTGTGATACCTGTACAAAAACAAACATGTACATCAAGGGAACAGAGCAGAGTCCAGAAATAAACTCATAACTATATGGTCAATTAATGTACAACAACAGATATAAGAATATACAATAGGGAAAACAGAATCTCTTCAGTATATATTGCTAGGAAAACTGAACAGCTATATGCAAAAGAATGAAACTGAATCACTTTCTTACGCCATATGCAAAAATAAGCCCCAAATTGATTAAAGACTTAAATATGAGACCTGAAACCATAAAACTCCTAGAAGAAAAGAGAGGCCACAATTTCTTTGACATTAGCCTTAGCAACATTTTTCTAGATACAGCTCCTCATGCAAAGGAAATAAAAGCAAAAATAAACTATTGGGATCATGTCAAAAGAAAAATCTCTTGCATAGCAAAGAAAGCCATCAACAACAAAAAAGACATCCTACTGAATGGTAGAAGAAATTTACAAATGATAATCCATAAAGGCTTAATATTTAAAATACATAAGGGATTTATATAACACTAAAAAAATCCAAAAAATGGGAAGAAGATCTGAATACATATTTTTCTGAAAAAGACATACAGACAGCCAACAGACACATGAAAAGATGCTCAACAACAACAGTCATCAGAGAAATGCAAACCAAAACCACAATGAGATACTATTTGACACCAGTCAGAATGGCTAGAGTCAAAAAGACAAGCATTCAGTGACGACAGGGAGAAAAAACAGCCCTCATGAACTATTAAGAATGTAAATGGTGTAGCCACTGTGGATAGCTGTATGGAAGCTCCTCAAAAAATTAAAAATAGAAATAGCATACAATCCAGTAATAATAGTGCTGCTTAGTTGTTCAAAGAATATGAAAACACTAATTTGAAAAAAAAGTGCACCCTGTTTTTATAGCAGTATCATTTATAATAGCGTAAGTATGGAAGCAACCCATGTTCATTGATAGATGAATGAATTAAAAAATGTAGTGTGTATGAATTAAAAAATGTAGTGTGTATGAATAAAAAAATGTAGTGTGTGTGTGTGTGTGTGTGTGTGTATCATACACACATACAATGGAATATTATTCAACCATAAAAGAATAAGATCTTGCCATTTGTGACAACATGGATGGACCTAGAGGATATTATGCAATGTGAAATAAGTCAGACAGAGAAAAACAAACAGCAAATGGTTTTATTTATATGTGGAATCTAAAAAAAACAAAACAACTGAACACACAAAGAAAAAAACAGACTGTCATATTTGGAGAACAAACTGGTGTTTTCCAGAAAGAAGTGGGTGGGGGATGGGTAAAATATATAAAGGGCATTAAGATGTACAAACTTCCAATTCTACAATAAGTAAGTCATAAAGATGAAAAGGACAGCATAAGGAATATAGCATATTGTATATTTTAATAAAATTGTATGGTGACAGATGGTGACTACACTGATTGTGCTAAGCACTGAGTAATGTATAGAATTGTTGAATCAATATGTCACACATCAGAAACTAATATAACACTGTATCACTGTATGTTAATTCTACTTCCATAAAATTAATTAGAATAGCTCCATACCTATTAAATAATGAATTTATAGTTTAAAATGTTCATATCAAGAAAACTTAAGGTGCAGATGGTTTGTTGGTGACCTCTCCCAACATTTTATGAAAGAAATAATTTCAACTCTATACAAATTCTTCCAGAAATTGTGAGACTTCCCATCAGGCATATCATGAGACCAGGATATCCTGACACATAAATTAGACAAAACTATTATCAGAAAGAGGTGCCTGGGTGGCTCAGAGGGTTAAACCTCTGCCTTTGGCTCAGGTCATGATCCTAGGGTTCTGGGATCCAGTGGCATGTCAGGTTCTCTACTCAGGAGGGAGCCTGCTTCTCCCTCTCTCTGCCTGCTTTTCTGCCTACTTATGATCTCTGTCAAACAAATAAATAAAATCTTAAAAAAAAAAAATATATATATATATATATATATATATATATATATAAAACCAGAAAGAAAATTTATAGAATAATATGTTTTGAATCTAGTAATATAATATTACATTAACAAAATAAGGAGAAAAATTATATAGTAATTTCAGTAAATGCAAAAAAGACATTAGACAAAATTCAATATCCATTCATAATATAATATTAATAAACCTTTCAAACTAGGAATAATAGAGAATACCTCAAATTGGTAAAGGTCATCTAAGAAAAATCTATACCCAACACCTTAACAATTCACTAGAGAACTAGAAGTACTTTGATTTATATAAACTGCAACATTTTCCAGAATAAAGATGTGTCTCAGAATACAAAGAGTGGGGGCACCTTGCTGGCTCAGTCAATAGAGCATAGAGCATGTGAATCTTGATCTTGGGATTGTAAGTTCAAGCCCCATGCTGGAGATAAAGCTTACTTAAAGAAAGAAAGAAAGAAAAAGAAAGAAAGGAAGAAAGAAAGAAAGAAAGAAAGAAAGAAAGAAAGGAAAGGAATGACTGACACAGAATGACCAAAAGGATATTATTTTTCACAGTCTGCTCTGGGTGAATACCTAATATGGTTATTTGGGTATGATGCATCACCAGTGAAGTGGCTTTAGTGTTCCCTATTGTCAGAGGTAGCTCTGAAGTCTTCAGTCCTAACAGGCTTTCCCTACTAACTTTGTTAATGTCAGAGACTTAGAAAGGAAACCCCAACAGGTGCTTTCACATTCATACTTGTCTATTTATAAGATTAATCACACCTAAGTTTTGTCTGCCTGGATGCGTTTTGAGCTTGGTTACAGTCCCTGAATAATACTCATAAAAATTATTGTCACACATTCCAAGACAAAAGAGAAAAGTTTGTGTTACACTTGGTAAATTGTTTTCACCTATGACCCAGATCTCATTAGCAGCACTACATAAGCATCTTCTAATAGCCATTTCTCCTGTCTTGCTCCAACAAGACAACATTTTTGTTGGCAAGAAAAAGAAGGATCCAATCTGATCCTGACTTGCCTTTGCAAATTCCATTAGTTGATTTTCACTTTAATCTCCATTTCCTATCAGTCCATGTAAATACAATTCACAAAACAAATACTTTCCACTTTTGGGAAGAAATGTCACCTTATATTCTTTCTTGCACTTCTTGTTGTTTTTACCTTTTGTTCCCAGTCAGCATTCCTGGACTCTCACAAACTGATACACAGATTTGAACTGTTAAATTACTAATTCCTTCATTTGGCAAACATATATCAACAATCTATGCTCTATGCTGCATATTCAAAGATAAATATGGTCCAGTTCCTATCACTAAGAAACAGGGAGACAGACATGGGAATAAATACTTAAGAGACCATGTTGCAATGTTCTAACAGATACTTCTAATAACAGCATGCTAATAAACAAAAAGATATTGCAACACAACAGCTAAATGAATCTATAATTTTCTGAGGGATCTAGAGGTTTCACAAAGTAAGTAACAACAAAAAGTCTTAAAGTCTGAGGGAGTGGAGATGGCTCACCAAGCAGAAGAAAGAACATGTGTGCAAATAGCTAATAAGAAAAATACCTAGTATGTTCAGATAATAAGAAAGCTCATATAGCTAGAGCTTAGGGCAATTTGTTCATTTATTTATTTAACTAACATTTATTGAGCAACTACTGTGTATCAGGGATCTTTCTTGTCACTAAGAATACAATAGTGAACAAAATTGAGAAAAAAATTTTTTTTTTCTGCTCCTGTGGAGTTAATATTCTAACTAGGGGAGAAAAACAATAAGCAACAACAAAAAATCCAGAGTGTATCAAATGGTGAAAAGCTCTATGGGGAAAATTGGAATAGAGACAGTGTACACAGGAATGTCGGATACAATGAGTAGGATGGTCTTGAAGGTCATACTGGTGACGTGATCAGAGACTTGGAGGAAATGAGAAAGTACATTTACATATTTGGGGGAAAACATGCCAGAGAAAACTACCCACAAATATTGGGGTTAAATCATGTTTATTGCATTGGACAATACTTAGGGGGCCAATATGGCAGGAGCAGAATGAAAACATTATTAAGCAGAAGAGGATGAGGTCAGAGTGAAAATGAGGACCACGTAATGAGGGACTTGGATCTAGTTGAAAAGACTTACTCTTTTACTATGAAAGAGATGGGCAGTCATTGGAGAATTTTAGTCAAAGATATCTACTGATCTAGTGATCTGTGGGTCCTTTGAAGAAACTCTGAGGGGACATGAGAGTTTGCTATGCAGGGAACAATGGTGGCTTAGACTAGAGTGACAGCAATAAAAGAGACAAAAAAAAAAAAACCCACAAAAAACAAAAAACAGTGGGATTCAGTTTTGTTTTGTTTTCTGTTGCTTGTTTACTTTAGATAGTTCTGTTAAGATCTGCTGATGGATTACTTAAAAAAAGAAAAAAAAGAACTCAAGGATGACTCTAAAAGGTTGGGCCTAAGCAAATGGAAGAATGGAATTGCCATTCTGTAAATCGGGTGTACTTTAGGAGAAACAAATTTTGGGTAGGGTACTATTGAGAATTTTGCTTTGAACTATTGAGTTTTTCAATATCTACTAGAGATGCAAGTGAAGACCTTGAGCAAAGAGATGTAAGATATGAATTTGTGGGATTTCCATATTTTTATCGCACTTTAAGTCATAATTGTTGATGAGATCATTACCTGATATGAGGCAGTGCCAGTGAATGAATTTAGAGAAAAAGGGAAGAAAATAGATATAAAGAATGGTACCACAACTTGGAATTTGACCATAATCCCATTAGAAAAGTAAATTTATTAGAGATTTAAAGCCAAAGATTTATATGGCTTAACTTCATTTTTAAAAGAAAACTGTGGGTAATGAACCTCAGAAGGGCAAAAAATTAGAGGGAATACACAATTATGTTATAGATGATGTAGTAGTCCAGATGAGAGACAGACAGAGTTAGTAGTAATGGAGAGAAATTTCTGGTTCAGGTGTTCATTCTGAGGTACAAACAGAACTTTTGGTAACTGACTGGATGTGGAGAGAATGCTGTAAAGAAATATTTGCAAATATTTGCAACTTAGCATTCCATAGTGATATTATTATTAGTTATGAATTTATTTTTTATTTTTAATTTATTTTTTTATTTTCAGCATAACAGTATTCATTATTTTTGCACCACACCCAGTGCTCCATGCAATCCGTGCCCTCTATAATACTCACCACCTGGTACCCCGACCTCCCATCCCCCCGCCACTTCAAACCCCTCAGATTGTTTTTCAGAGTCCATAGTCTCTCATGATTCACCTCCCCTTCCAATTTACCCCAACCCCCTTCTCTCTAACTCCCCATGTCCTCCATGCTTTTTGTTATGCTCCACAAATAAGTGAAACTATATGATAATTGACTCTCTCTGCTTGACTTATTTCATTCAGCATAATCTCTTCCAGTCCTGTCCATGTTGCTACAAAAGTTGGGTATTTGTCCTTTCTGATGGAGGCATAATACTCCATAGTGTATATGGACCACATCTTCCTTATCCATTCATCCGTTGAAGGGCATCTTGGTTCTTTCCACAGTTTGGCAACCGTGGCCATTGCTACTATAAACATTGGGGTACAGATGGCCCTTCTTTTCACTACATCTGTATCTTTGGGGTAAATACCCAGGAGTGCAATCGCAGGGTCATAGGGAAGTTCTATTTTTAATTTCTTGAGGAATCTCCACCCTGTTCTCCAAAGAGGCTGCACCAACTTGCATTCCCACCAACAATGTAAGAGGGTTCCCCTTTCTCCACATCCCCTCCAGCACATGTTGTTTCCTGTCTTGCTAATTTTGGCCATTCTAACTGGTGTAAGGTGATATCTCAATGTAGTTTTAATTTGAATCTCCCTGACGGCTAGTGATGATGAACATTTTTTCATGTGTCTGATAGCCATTTGTATGTCTTGATTGGAGAAGTGTCTGTCTATATCTTCTGCCCATTTTTTGATATGATTGTCTGTTTTGTGTGTGTTGAGTTTGAGGAGTTCATTATAGATCCTGGATATCAACCTTTTGTCTGTACTGTCATTTGCAAATACCTTCTCCCATTCCGTGGGTTTGTTTCTTAGTTATCAATTTTATGTGCCAACTTGACTACCTTTAAAGATACCAAGATAGCTGGTAAAACATTATGCAGTACAATATGGTGTGACTATAAGATTATGTAAGTCAAGTATATCAACAAATATCCTAAAAACTATATGGTCCAAATGGTTCATCAAGAAGTTCCCATGACTTATTGTTGGAGATGAGAAAAATAAAAGCAGTAACTGAAGATGATTATATAAAATTCAATGGAAAAATGCTTTTACTGGGGCTCTACTTTGTTCATTGCTGATACTTTGATCCCAACCTCTAAAAGTAATTTAAGCAGATGTCTGACCAGGTTAGTCAATGTTTTGATCTCATTTTCTGCAATCAAAACTATCATGCAAATAAGAAAGTAGGGAAAGAAAAAGTGAAAAACAAAGGGATGGAAGAAACATTGTAAAATTAATTCATTCATATATATACATATATATGTATATATACATATATTGGGATTTATGTATATATAAATAAAATTATATATAAATCCCAATATATGTATAAATACATATATATATGTGTATATATTTATATATATATATATGTATATAAATCCCCAAATAAAAAAAATACAGACTTAGATAATTTTGCAAGGAGTCAGGATTATTCAGAAAATATTTTCAGAAGAAAGGAATGATGTTGCTTGCTCTCTCAAAGAAGATGAGGAGCAAATTTGGGAAGGAAAGAAAGGAGTGACGGATAGGCATAATGATTTCACAGACATTTTCTTTTTTTTTTTTTAAAGATTTTATTTATTTATTAGACAGAGATCACAAGTAGGCAGAGAGGCAGGCAGAGAGAGAGGAGGAAGCAGACTCCCCGCAGAGCAGAGAGCCCGATGCGGGGCTCGATCCCAGGACCCTGGGATCATGACCTGAGCCGAAGGCAGAGGCTTTAACCCACTGAGCCACCTAGGCGCCCCTTCACAGACATTTTCAGTGATATTTGTAAACTTAGCACATCCCAAGAAGGTTTTTTCAGAGAAACTGTTTGGAAATTGGATTTTAGTAAGTTTTAATCTTCAAGCATACCCATTTGTTTTGTATGATGTAAGGGAGTAATATATGACTCCTCTTTTAGCATCAGTAGCTATAGCCTGGTAGCAATAGTGCTGGTTTTCAAATATGGCTACAGGTTAGAATCATCCAGGGAGCTAGAAAAACAAAAAAATAAACAAAAAACAACAAGCCATGCCTGGGAGCAATGCCAGAGCACTGAGGTGGGGTAAATCTCCCCAGGTGCTGCTAATCTGCATCCAGTTTTAAAAACAACTATGCACTAAAGAAACTCAAAAGATCAATCAGAGTTTACTGGGCATCCGGCTGGTTTCCTTGAAGATATTTTTCATGTAATACCTCCAATGTTAATGGTGACAATTAGAAGGATTCACCCAATTTCGTCAGGGAGTTGAAGAATAAGGAAAGCAAACTTCAAAATCTTTTGTAAGTTCTTTTGATGAACACAAATCTAAACATCTAAATGCCAACCCCATTATTACCTCTGCTGTTCAGGTCAGTGAATATGTTGAACGTTTTATGTGCACAGATGTGGCATGAAGCAGGCAGAGAGAACAGATGCAGACAGAAGAGGTGTCTCATATTCTTCTGAGACCTGAATTTTCATCCCCAAGGTTAGAGGCAATTTCCATCAGTTGGCCAACTTCCTACAAATCCAGATGACAGCTGATGCCCACTAACTTATCACACACAAAGGCTTGTTCTTTGGTATTCAGCATTTGTGGAAAGAACGCGATTGAAACAAAGACAATGCAACTAAAAAGAATAATGTTATTAGTGGTATGTTTCTTTGGGGATTTTTTTTTATTCAACAGGAAAGGCAATATCTTTTTCCTACTATTTCAACATGATCTGGCACCCATAACCTCTGTGATGTCATTTCTTCCCACTTTCCTCCATTATATTCTAGCATACTGGTTGTACTTTTTCTCAAATGTCAAGTGCCATTAGACTTCAAGGCCTTTATCCATGACTCCATTTAGAATTTTATCATCAAGTCTTAATTCCTCCCCATTCTGCAAGTGTCTGTTCAAAAGTCACCTCACTGGAGATTATGTCCCAGATCATCCTGTATAAAATAGTGATTCTCCAAACCTCACCTTTCCCTTTCCCCATTACATTGTTTTATTTTTCTCCCTAACATTTAGCGTCTGACATGACAGGTACTTGTTTTGCTCATGATTTCTTCTTCTGTAATACAAGCTCCACAAGGGCAAGTACTTTACGTGTTTTCTTTATTGTTTAATTCTGAATGCTGGCACACAGTGGTCATTCAATAAATATTTTTTGCATGAATTTACAAATGTATCTTTCAAACTGTTTGGAAATAATCATGTGACTCTGGCAGATTGTTCTTTCTAAAAGTGGTCGTAGATCTCTCATTTCACATATTCTTCTTACAATGAAGCTTGGATATTCCTCCTTTCAAGAGGTAGGATCTGTGATCCCTCCCTTAAATCCGAATGGCAGAAGTGATACTGTGTGATTTTGATCGTTAGCTTATGAAAAACAGGACAGTTTCCACCAGCTTCTCTTAAGAGCTTACATTTAAAACACAGCCATTATGTGGTAAGGAAGTTTAGCCAACCCATGAAAAGGCTCAGGAGGAGAGGAACTGAAGCTGATGCCCCACAGCCATGATGGAGTCCTCAGAAGACAGTCAGCACTGATTTGCCAGCCATTTGACTGAACTGAGCCATTGTAAAAGCAGATCCTGAAGCTCTAATCAAGCTACTCAGGTTATGAGCTTGAAACAGGGAACAGCTATCTCTGCCAAGATCTGGCAAATTTCAGGTTAATGAATAAAATCACTTATTATTTTAAGTTAATATGTTTTGGGAAAATTTTTTAAAATATTATTTATTTATTTATTTATTTGACAGACAGAGATCACAAGTAGGCAGAGAAGAAGGCAGAGAAAGAGGAGGAAGTAGGCTCCCCGCTGAGCAGAGAGCCTGATGTGGGGCTCGATTCCAGAACCCTGGGATCATGACCTGAGCAGAAGGCAGAGGCCCTAACCCACTGAGCCACCCAGGCATCCCGGGAAATTTTTTTTTTTTTAAATAACACAAGTCATTAACACACACTATTATATACACACACTATTATATACGCACATACACATTTCATGGTATATATTCCACAATCCAGCTTGAGTGTTATATGCACACTCATAAACCAGTGCTTTATATTACCATTCTATATCTATAGTTCTATAATAAAAAATATAAATGTGTATTTATGTATGCTTCCTTTATAGTCAACACATACAAATAAAAGCATTGTATACAAAATAGTACAGTCACTATAGAAAATAGTATGTCAGTTCCTCAAAAATGTAAAAATGAAATTACTTTATGGTCAAGCAATACCACTTATGGGATTATATCTAAAAAGATTGAAGGCAGGAACATGAATAAATATTTGTACATACATGTTGATTGCAGTATTATTCACAATATAGATATGCCTCAAATATTGTGGGTTTGGTTCTAGACGATAAAATGAATATCACAAGAAAGTGACTAATGAATTGTTTTAGTTTCCCAGTGTACATGTAAAAATTATGTTTATACTATACTATAGTTTGTGTGATAACGTTAGGTTTAAAAAACCATATACAAACCATAATTTAAAATTTTATATTGCTAAAAATGCTAACCATTATCTGAGATATCAGCAAGTAATAATCTTTTTGCTGGTGGAGAATCTTGCCTCAGTGTTGCTGGCTGCTGACTGGTCATGATGTTGGTTGCTGCAGGTTGTAGTGGCTATAGTAATTTCTTAAAACAAGACAACAGTGAAGTTTGTTTTATCATTGACTCTTCCTTTTACAAAATTTTTTTTGGTAGCAAGAGATGCTGTTTGATAGCATTTAGTCCACACAACTTTTATCAAACCTCTTACTGGGTCATTGCTTTATCAACCATGTGTTATGTAATATTCTAAGTCTTTTGTTGTCATTTCAGCAGTCTTCATAACATTGCCACCAGGAGTAGATTCTATCTCAAGAAACCACTTTATTTGCAACTCCTTGTCCATTAAAGTTTGATCATGGGAGTACAGCAGTTCCTCAGGTTCCATTTCAAATTCTAGTTCTCTTGCTATTTCTACAACATACACAGCTACCTCCTCCACTGAAGTCTTGTAATACTCAAAATCATCCATGAGGGTAAGAATCAACTTTTCCCAAATTCCTGTTAGTGGTGATATTTTGACCTTTTCCCATGAATTATAAATGTTCTTAATGGCACCTAGAATGGTGAATCCTTTCTGGAAGCTTTTCCATTTACTTTGCCTAGATACATCAGAGGAATCACTCTCTATGATAGCTATCTATGAAATTTTAAATAATAAGACTTAAATAATAAGACTTTAAAGTTGAAATTACTCCTTGAGACATGGGCTACAGAATCAATGTTGTGTTTGGAGGCATGAAAACAACATTAATTTCATTGTGCATCTCCATCAGAGGTCTTGGGTGACGAGGTACATTGTCAAAGATAAATAATATTTAATTTTTTTTTTTCTGAGCAGTAGGTCTCAATAGTGGGTTTAAAATATTCAGTAAACTATGGGGTAAACAGATGTGTTGTCATCTAGGCTTTATTTTTCCATTTGTAGTGCACAGGCAGAATAGATTTAGTATAATTCTTCAGGGCCTTAGGATTTTTTGAATAGTAAATGAGCATGGTCTTCAACTTAAAGTCACCAGCTACATTAGCTCCTAACAAGAGAGTTGGCTGGTCCTTTGAAACTTTGAAGTGAAGCATTGACTTCACTCTAGCTATGAAAGTCCTAGAAGGCATCTTCCAATATAAGGCTTTTCATCTACATTGAAAATATATTGCTTAGTGTGGTCACCTTCATGAAATATCTTTGCTAGATCTTCTGGATAACTTGCTGAAGCTTCTGCATCACTACTTGCTATTTCACTTTGCACTCTTCTCTTAAGAAGTGTGGTGCAAAAATAATGAATACTGTTATGATGAAAAAAAAAAAAAAAGACAGCTTCTTTCCTTAAACCTCATAAGCCAACTGCTTCCAGTTTCAAACTTTTCTTCGGCAACTTCTTCACCTCTCTCAGTCTCCATAGAGCTGAAGGGAGTTAGGGTCTTACTCTAGATTAGACTTTGGCTTAAGGAAATATTGCCAGCAATGAGGTTATTTTACTTTCTTATCATCCGTGTGTTCACTGAAGTAACACGTTTAACCTTCTTCAAGAACTTTTCCTTTGCATTCATAATTTGGCAGCTACCTGTTTCACATGAGAAACCTAGATTTCAGCTTATTTTGGCTTTCAACATGCCTTCCTCACTAAGCTTAATTATTCCTAGCTTTTGGTTTAAAATGAGAGATGTTTGACTCCTCCTTCTGCTTGAACACTCAGAGGCCATTATGCAATTATTAACTGGCTTAATATTAATATCATTGTGTCTCAGAGAATAGGAAGGCCCAAGGAGAGAGGGAAAGATGGTTGATGGGGTAGTCCGGACACACACATTTATCAAGTTTGTTATTTTACATGGGCATGGTTTCTGGTGCTCCCCCCAAATTATGATAGTAACACTAGAGATCATTGATCACAGGTTACTGTAACAAATATAATGAGAAAATCTGAAATCCTGTGAAAATTACCAAAATGTGACAAAGAGACACAGAGTGAGCAAATGCTATTAGAAAAAAAATAGTACCAACAGACTTGTTTGAAGCTGGGTTGCCACAAAACTTCAATTTGGGGGGGGGCGGGAAGCAGTATCTGAAAAGACTAATAAACCAAAGCACAATAAAACAAGACATATCTGTAGTCAAAAGGTCAAAGAAACTTAAACATCCATTGACAGATGAATGGACAAACAAAATATGGTATATACATTCAATGGGGTATTATTCAGTTTTAAAAAAAAGAAGGAAAACTCACACCTATGTGGTCAATTAATCTATGACAAAGGAGATAAGAACACAATGAGGAAAGGACAGTCTCCTCAATAAACAGTGCTGAGAAATGGGCAGCTATATGAAAATGGATGAAACTGGACCACTTTCTAAAATGATACACAAAAATAAACTCAAAATGAATTAAACACCTAAACATAAGAGGTGAAACCATAACACTCCCAAAAGGAAAAATAGACAGTAACCACTTTGACATTGGCCTTAGCAACATATTTATGGATATGTCTCCTCTGGCAAGGAAAACAAAAACAAAAATAAACTATTGGGAATATATCAAAATAAAAATCCTTTGCATAACAAAAGAAACCCTCAGTAATGTAAAAAGACAATTTTTTGAATGGGGGAGGATATCTGTAAACAATATATACAATAAGGAATTAATACCCAAAATATATAAAGAACTTATACCACTCAACATACACATACACACACACTTTAATTAAAAATGGGCAGAAGACCTGAACAGACGTTTTTCCAAAGAAGACATGCAGATGGCCAACAGATGCATAAAAAGATGTTCAATATCACTCATCATCCAGCAAATACAAATTAAACCACAATGAGGTATCATCTTACACATGTTAGAATGACTAGAATAAAAAAGGCAAGAAATAATGACTGTTGGTGAAGAAAAAGGAATGCTTATGCAAAGTTGGTGGGTATGTAATTTAGTGCAACCATGAGGGAAAACAGTATGGACACTGTTGGTAAGCTAGTACAGCTACTCTGGGAAACAGTATGGAGGTTCCTCAAGAAATTAAAAATAGAGCTATCCTATGGCCCAGCAATTGAACTATTAGGTATTTACGCAAAGGATACAAACATGGTCTGAAGGGGCACCTGCACCAAATGTTTATAGCAACAATGTCCACAATGGTCAAACTAGAAAGAGCCCAGATGTCCATCTAATAGATGACTGGATATACATAATGGAATATTACTATATCATAAAAAAATGAGATCTTTCCATTTGTGATAATATAGATGGAATGAGAAACAAATCAGCAAGAAACAAATGCCACATGATTTCACTCATATGTGAAATCTAAAAACCAAAACAAACAAAAATATTTAAATACAGAAAACAGGGCGCCTGGGTGGCTTAGTGGGTTAAGCCGCTGCCTTCGGCTCAGGTCATGATCTCAGAGTCCTGGGATCGAGTCCCGCATCGGGCTCTCTGCTCAGCAGGGAGCCTGCTTCCTCCTCTTTCTCTCTCTGCCTGCCTCTCTGCCTACTTGTGATCTCTCTCTGTCAAATAAATAAATAAAATCTTTAAAAAAAATAAATAAAATAAATACAGAAAACAAACTAGTGGTTAACAAAAGGGAGGTGAGTGGGAGAATGGGCAAAATAGATAAAGGAGATTAAGTGGTGCAAATTTCCAGTTATAAAATAAATAAGTCACAGAGATGAAAAGTACAGTAGAGGGTATATAGTTGATAATATTAGAATAACATTGGATGATGACTATAGTTAAGGTGGTAGGTATCAAGTAATACATAGAATTGTTTAATTCCCATGATGTACACCTAGAACTAAGAAATTTGTAGATCAATTATATAAAAAAGGAAGAAAAATCTGATACATGCTGCAACATGGATGAACCGTTTAGATTGTGCCAAATGAAACAAGCCAGTTTGTTCACAAATGAGCAAATACTGCATGGTTCTACTCATATGAGGTACTTTAGAGTAGTCAAATGTATAGAAATAAGAATTACAATGTAGGATTCCAGGAATTGAAAGCTATAGGGAAAGGGAAGTTATTGTTTAATTGGTTTAGTATTTCAGTTCTGCAAGATGAAAAAGTTCTGAGATAGGTGGTGGTGCTGATTGTACAACAATGTGAATGTACTGATGCACTGAAATGTACACTTAAACATTATTAAATGAAATTTACTAAAACTAATAATTTTTAAATTTTATTTTAACTTATTTTAAAATTTTAAATAATATTTAATAATTTTCAGATAAAATATCTAATAAAATTATTAAATTAAAAATTATTGCAATGGCAAATTTTAGGTTATATATGTTTCACATAATTAAAAAACATTACATGGAAATGACATGCATCAGTAGTGTGCATACTTCCTGTGTGGTAAATATTTGCATATTTATCACTAATATTATGAACATAGTCAAACATATCTTCAGTATGTATCACATACTTACCTTGTTAGATAGAAATTCACATGAACAACATTTTACAGGTTAACATGTACTTACAAATACCTCGAGTGTTTTATGCAAGACTGCTGCTTCTCTATTCATGTGTATATTCACATCTACATTTTAATATATACTATATATCCTATTTTTAATGTACATATATAATATATTGCATATTATTATAATAAATATGCTGTATATATTGTAATAAATGTATTATTGTGTATAAAATATATACATGCCACTTGCATACATCCATATAGAATTTTGTATAGACATAAAGTACATACAAATCACCCCCAAGATCAGCATAGTCCTTCTCCAAAATTGAATACACACACATTTATGCATGCATGTATCTGTGGAAAGAGCCAAGATGCCCTTCAAGCCCTTCAACAGACAAATAGATTAAGAAGATGTGGTCCATTTATACAATGGAATATTACTCAGACGTCAGAAAGGATGAATACCCAACTTTTTTATCAACATAGATGGGACTGGAGGAGACTATGCTGAGTGAAATAAACCAAGCGGAGAAAGTCAATGATCATTTGGTCTCACTTACTTGTGGAGCAGAAGGAATAACATGGAGGACATTAGGAGAAGGAAGGAAAATGTAATTGGGGGATATCGGAGGGGGAGATGAAGCATGAGAGACTGTGGACTCTGGGAAACAAACTGAGGGTTTTGGAGGAGAGAGGGGTGGAGAGATGGGTGAGTCTGGTGGTGGGTATTGCATGGAGCACTGGGTGTGGTGTGTAAGCAATGGAACACTGAAAAATAAAACAAAAAAAAGGAAGAAAATATAAAGCACAGTTCTGTACACACAGCTACATTTCCAGGGCTGCATATACATGCATGATTCCAATGTTGTCCACACATACATGTATACATCTTCAGTGATGGATATATGTATATGAATCTTCAAAGTTGTTCATACATATGTAAACATATATATGAACACACAGCCATTTGTGACTATACCCCTATATAGCCATAAATATTTAGAAATATATGTGCATATATATCTCTAATGTTATATTCAAACTCACAGTAACATCCGCTACCACGTATATACACAGGCATCTTCAGGGTTTTACACACACACACACACACACACACACACACACACAGAGACTAATCTCATATACACAGAGAGAGAGAGGTTGGGTCATGAGACCCTTCTTGAGATTTGTGGTATCAGCTTTATTATTTTATAACCTTAACTTGTGTATTATAATTTTTTTGTCCTGTGGTAAAGGGTTTTAATTTAATCAAAACCTTGGAGATTAAATAATTAAACCTGTCACCATCCACAGTTTTTATTGTTAATTAGTCATGGTGAGGTGCCATTGTCATAGGATGCAAGGTCCCTAAATTTAGCAGTGGAATATTACACTGATCACACACAAAAACAGCCTGGAGTCTCTGGGGATCAATTGCACGTCAGTAAGTGCGTTGTGGTTGAGTCCACCCTTCACCTATTAAAGGGGGTGGTCCTGAAGTTGTCAGCAACAATCTGCCTGTTCTCTGGCTGTGCATAGCAACAACAACACAACAAATCTGCCATCCTTAACCCCTTGAGAGTCCCATGATAGCAACTCGGAGGAGGATGATTCTCTCTATCAGCTCTGGGCTGCTTGCCTGCTTGCCTGGCTGAACTAGAGCTCATCTCCCCCAGAGAGACAGCTGCTTCTCTATCCAGAGCCACAATCTCTCTCCCAACCCTTTTCTTACAGGCTGGTGAAAGGGAACCAACCAAGCATGTTTTCTTCTCACTGTGCCAGGTCAGATGCCTCTTTCTGTTCTTTAAAAAAAAGAAAGAAAGAAAGACGAGTAAAATGCATAGCATGATGTTTTCTAGCACTCCAGCTGCCATATTCCTGTGTATGCATATCCTGGGCCTGAAGACATATCTGCTAAATATCAATATTAATTAGCACAGCCGCAAGATTCCTCCTAATGCCCTTTCCTCCATTTGGACTCACCCTTGAAGTGGCATCCTGCTGTAACTGAAAGAGTTCAGGTTTTGGAGACAAGTGCTTTTGGGGATTCAGAACTCAGCTTTGCCACTTAATTAGAATTATGATTTTCTCTTATTTTTCTTCTAGCTAAAATCTCAATTTCCTCATATGTAAAACAGGATGTTTTGAGCATGAAGTAAATTTTTACTGATTGTCCTTTCTATGCCTTTCCCCATCTCAGTGAGGTGGAAAAATGTCCTCCTTTGTTATTCTTTTATCTACTTTCTCCTTAGGGTGAAGTGACTTGATTATACCATCTCACCGCTATTAGTACCATTTAATAGTGGACTGAGCCCTTAGATACACAGGGGCAGTGGAAATACTGACAACATTTGAGGCAGGAATAATAGCTTAAAATCATCTCATTAAGAGCAGGTGTTGGGGCACCTAAGTGGCTCAGTCAGTTAAGAACCTGCCTTAGGCTGGGGTCATGGTAACAGGGTCCTGGGATCTAGCCCCAGGATCTGGCTTCCTGCTCAGCAGGGAGTCTTCTTCTCTTTCTCCCTCTGCCCCTCCCCCTGCTCACTCTCTCTCTCTCTCTCTCTCTCTCTCTTTCTTTTAGTAAACAAATACAGTATTTGAAAGATAAGAGAAAAGCCAAAATTGCATGAGTATTGAAATGTAAGTAAGGAAGGAAACAAATTTAATTTTAGTAAGTTCAGTCTAAGTCTTAGAAGATGGTAGTGAGGAAACCATAGAAAGTTTTGAAGAGCTGTTAACAAAGGTTTCGTTCATTTTTATATTCACTAACTCATCCATTCATTCTAGAATTTCATACCGTGCTCTTCACTCTGGGCTGAATATGTATAGATGATGAAAATTCAGAGATGAACATGACATGTTTTTCATTTTTATGGGAATGATACTTTAGAAGGAATATGTGAAGTGAAGATTAACTTTGCCTGAACAAAGGTTTGCAACTTTGTCCTGGATTCCTGAGAGTTAACAACCACCACCACCACCACCATTACTACTACTACTACTACTATTACTATTGCTTCCTCTCCTCCTCCCCCTCCTCCTACTTGTTATTATTATTAGGATTAATTAGTTAACATATAGTACATCATTACTTTTTGATATAGTGTTCAATGATTTATTATTTGCATATACCCCCCAATGCTCATCACAACACATGCCCTCCTTGGTACCCATCACCCTCCTCCCTTCTATAACATTCAATTTGTTTCCTGGAGTCCTGAATCTCTCATGGTTGTTTCCCTCTCTGATTTCTTCCCATTCAGTTTTCCCTCCCTTCCCCTAGGTCCTCCTTTCTATTCCTTAAGTTCCACATGAGTGAAACCATATGATAATTTTCTTTAAGCCCTTGGAATATTCTGCTTGGCAAGAGCATCTTTATTTACATGAAGACCTTTGGCATGACAAATAGTCTATGTTAACAATGTGATTTATATGTATCAGCTCCACAGTTGGAGGGACTGGAGAGTAAAGTCAGTCATGTAGGTAGTCATCTGTGTCTATGTGGCTGACCGCTGATAAAAAATCTAGACACCAAGGCTCAGATGAACTTTTCTGATTGGCAACACTCTCTGCGACAGAAATAAATGCTGTCTGTATGACTCTTCTACTGGGTAAGGACAACCGGACGCTCATCCCTGGAATTCTTTGGTATAATGTGCCATGTGCTTTGTCTCATTGCTTATTTTAATTTGCATCATTTTGTTTTAATAAACCATAACTCTAAGTATAATGGATTTTATGAATTCTGTGACACCTTTCAGCAAATCATTCAACTTGAAGGTGGTTGTAGACTTACTGAACTCTCAGAAGAATAAATAGCTGATTACAGAGAAGTTATTAATTGAGGAAATGATGCATGCTATAAGATCCAGAGGAAAGACACATAACCTACTCTGGATGGTCCAGGAGAAATTTATTAGAATTAGAGAAGTATAAAATTAGTCTCACATATGACAAAGAAAGAGGAAACATGTTGCAGGCAGGAGAAAAAAAAAAAAGTGATGTGGGGGAAGGGTATGGAAAACTAAGAAGTTGCAAGCAATTCTAGTTAACTAGGTAAGCTGACAAGGGGTATAGCAAGACATGACTCAAGAATGAAGGAAGACAATAGTAGAGATCTTTGGGATCCTTTGCCCCATCAGTGGTGGGAAACTATTATATGATGTTAAGAATGGAAGTAGCAGGGCACCAGGGTGACTCACACTGTTAAGCATCATTCTCTTGGTTTGGGCTTAGGTTATGATCTCATGGCTCATGGTGCTGAGCCCTGCACTGCACCTCTGTGCTCAGCAGGGGGTCTGTTTTAACATTCTCTCCCTGCCCCCCCATTCTCTCTCTCTTTGTTTCTCTAAAATAAATAACTTTTTTATATAAACAAATGGAAATAGTATTGTCAGATTGCATTTCAGATAGATTCCTTTCAGAGTAAATAGAGAAGAGTGGAGAGTAAATACTTGAGACAAGGTGATCCTTCAAGAAGACATTATAATATTTTACTCTAAAATGATGAAGGTTTGAAAATAGTGGTCATGCGTATAAAAAGGTGGCATGGGATGCAACATATGTGAACATCTAATTAATTAGAACTGGAGGTTGATTGATCGATTGACTGATTTTTAAGCTAGATCTAAGAAGAAATCCAGATTGTGGGCTAGTGTGATCTGGGGATGGTAATACGACTTCCCAAGACAGAAATGCAGGAGTAAAAGCATTTTCCAGAGAAATGAGTTCTGCTGTAGAAGTGTTGAGTTTACAGCTCCAGTGGAATCTCAAGTGTAAATGTTTAGTGGCACCTCATCATAACAATGAAGAACCCAGAAAGTGGCTTAACCTGTATAGCATGCAGAGGAACACTAGTCTAAAAAACTGTGATTTTATTAAATATTTCAAAGACATAATGAAATAATAGTTTTTCAGTATTACAAATTCAACATCTCTGTTCAAAATGGCTGTGGAGTAAGTAGAAAGCGCGAAGTTATTTAAAATATGTATTATATTGTAATTGTTGGTGGTAAGACAGATCTCAACTATATACTAACAAAGAAACCAGCAGATATTTAAAAAATTCTATTCATAAAGGGACCAGATGATAGAAAAAGGATGACTTAGGAAAGGTTTATCCCCATAACTAGCAAAGCAAAATTCTCTCTAGTTCCTGCTGTTGCTGGACTAAGGCTATCATTTTATTATACTACCTTATCTCCCTAAGAAATAATGAATGTTTTCCCTGAAATTCTAGCAAATTCGCATTTAGAGAGAAAGTGTATTATATTGAAGAATGCTGTATGGAATCATGAGACAGGCTTTAGTATTAACTGTCGGAAGTGAAGTTCAAAGAAGTACAAGGTCTTTCTCTGTAAGTACCAGTGATTTATACCTTGTAGGAATTAGGCTTTGGGTCTTCAATGAACAATTCTGACTGAACAAATAAATTAATCTAAAGAACCCAGAATCTATATTATATTATATTATATGTTACAACATATATATATTATATCATATTATATAAGTTAATTCTATTTTTTAATCTATGATTTGACTATGGCATTGCTGCTTTTCCTTGTCCAATTCCCATTTTGAGTAGTTGGTCTGTGGAAATTAATATGGGACTCCAGATAAACTGTACCTGATTCTTGGGGGAACAATGCCCAAACTATTTCTTCCCAGGTTTACAACTCCTAATCCAGTTCTGACAGCTCATAGGAGCCTTACTTATCCTTAATGTGGTCCAGTAAGGGTCCTAGTTCTAGCACTCCCTTCCATTGTGACTCTGGATAAGTTACATTACCTCTATTAAATATTTCTCATCTAAAAGATATTTGAAGCAGAATAGTTACTGAAATCTCTTCCAGCTTGTTATTTTATAAGTCAAGGACATAGATAATGACATTTGAGTTGAATCTTAAAGAGAAATTCAATTTCATCAGAGAGAAAAGAGAAATGATGATTTGGAATCTCCATTCAAAGAATGGAGAATTAAGTTGATAGGATAAATGATGATATGTAGGCGAGAGTTAGTGGGACTGGATGGCTGAACCGAGACAAAAGATGAGGGTTACAGGAATGGAGACATGAGGGACATGGGACTTAGAACACCAACAGAGCCAAAGATTCAAGTAGGTACCTGAATTCATTCTTTCTTTTCTTTTCTTTACCTGAATTCTTAACAAATCTATGGTCAGGAGTTCAAGAGATCAAGGAGGGATTCCAAGAGAAGCCTCCCAAGAAATTTTACATCAAATAAAGAATTCAGTGGTCAAAAAGCCAAGGTGGGGCTGTAGCTATTTAATGGTAAAACATTTGACTACAAATAAGCCGAGGATATGAGCATTCATTATCTTCTTCCTGAAAATGCAAAATGCACTTTAGTATTTTAAAGACAGAAAATTTCTACAGCAGGAAAACCGTCAATTTTGTTTAGCTCAGCATTTCTCAAATTATTTAGCCTTGCAATAAACCCTAATTATTTGTATTCCATCAATTTACACACTAGGGTACGTGTTATTTTAGTGTAATAGAGAAGATATCTAAGGTTTAGGAACTAGGGCATCAAAATATGTTGAGAAGCAGAATCGGGTCTCCGATGTTAGGGCAGGGAAGGGTCAATGTCTAGCTGTCCAGGGCTTTTCCTCAAAGGCAAACCCTTAAAGGTGGGAACCCACCCAAGGGAGTTTCTTCCCAAAACAGTTATGTTTCTATACTCTCATTCATTCTATCTTTCCAGTTAAAGAATCACTGACAGTTCAGGATCCTGTAAATAAATAGCATTAGCTGTTTAAAGAAAGGGTTTATTGAGCCTAAAGCAGCAGGTGGAGTCCCGATAAACACATCTCAAGCCAACTTAGGCAGACCAAGAAGAGATACGCCTTTTTCAAAGTTTTAAAGTTTGCTGGCCTTTCTCTGTGCACTAACATAACAGGTTTGACTCACCAGGAGATGACGCATACAGCACGGGGAGTTTGAAAAGGCACTGCTTAACCTTGCTAAGAAATGCTGGTTTTAAGAACAGCTGGAATATTGCTTTCTGATCCTCGACCATCAGCCTAGCAAGGACGAGAGATGTTTTGATGAAGAACAAAAAATACTTCATTGGGCAAATAAATCTAGTGGGTGTCGACAGAATTGAGAAAACAACTTGACTTAAAATAACCCTTTTGTAGGTAAGTAAAGGTGGCACCATAGCTGCAGGAATCTGGAGATGAATATTGTATGAAGAGACCATTTCAAAGTGTCTTTTTCCACTGACATTTTAAAGAAATATTTTAAATCTGCTCTTGTAAAATCTAGTATTCATGCTTTATCACAACACTAAAACAACAGGTTGAAGTTGCACATTATCAATCTGGTGACTCAACCAAATATAGGGACCATTTCTATTTGTTGTATGAAGTGTAAGCAGTAGGAAACAGATAATAATGACCTTTGTGGACAAATACTGAACTAATTATTGGGTAGGGGAAGTGTAAATTGTAAAAAAAGATAAACACACTGCCATAGATTTATTGAGCTCCTACTATGTATAAAGCACCTGGAGAGATTTGAAGGAAAAAAATCTAGTTTCTTTGGTTTCAGTTAAAGCTGATTTCTGAAGAACCAGAAATCCAGTTGAGCTAGTTCAAAAAAGGGGATTCATTGATGGGAACATGGAAAAAAAAAAACCATATAAGCCAAGGGCTGAAAACAATGGACAAATCAGCCTTCTAGAATTAAAAAGAAATGTTTAGGAACAAAATAACCACCTGTCTAGGTAGCCTCAGTTTTCCTTTTATGCCCCTATTCCATAGTCTTTTTTGTCCTATAACATTCTTTGCCTTATAATGGTACTGATTTCAGTCTTGGCTTCACAAGAATGTTAAACCAGAGGGGAACGCATCACAGTCTCTCAGTTTAAATTTTCTCTTCAGAGAAAACGTGATGGTTTCTGAACCAAAAAAAAAAAAGAAAAGAAAGAAAAAAAAAGAAAGAAAAGAAAAGAAGAAAAAAAAAAGGACTTTGGACTAGGAGAGTAAGAACTGAGTTCAGAGAATAAGAACTGAGTGGCAAGTTGTGCCTGTATGTAACATGTACGCCTGGTCCTTCTCTGTACTATGGAAAGGCTAAGTTCTTACAAAGAGGTATGGAAGGAGCAGACCACTGAATGTGTCTTTATAACTATACTTAGAAATCTTATATTGAGATAAGAAAGGACTACAAAGGAGAGCAAGGAAATCTGTGCTAATTGCCAAATAATCAACAATGACATCTTCTGAGGTGTAGACATGAATTTAATCTTTGGTTTAGGGAAATAAATTCAAACAGAGATGGACAAGGTAAGGGAGATTATTTTAGGCAGAAGAAAAGGTATGAGAATAGTCATACAGATGCTAATGCATAGAGAGTCTTAAAGGAATGTATTGGTTCATTTAATCTAAAATACTAAAAAAAATATGTTTGAGATCTTGTTCTGTTCTGGGCAATGCAATATATGTGGATATTACATTTGTTCAAAATATACACTGAGCATGTACTAGATTCCATGGACTATTTTAGGAGCTATATACACTTAAGCAAAACAGTTTTTGCCACCAGGGAGCTTTTAGTAGATCTTGCCACCAGGGAGATTTTAGTAGATAAGGAGAGAATTTTTTTTTTTTTTTCAGGTGATGTTGAGAAGTATTCAGTGAATAATTAAATAAATAATTAACAAAAACATCAGATTTATTCTTCAAACTAGCTTTCTCCATTAAGCTAGAACCTTGATTATATCTGAAAATCTGGGTTTGTATCTTCACATTTTCAAAGACTAGAGATGATAATCTCTTCTGAAAATTCCAGCAAGAAAATATCTAAAGAAAAACTTAATAACCTTCTTAAGGTCATGCCTATTCCTTCCCTCTCTCTCTCTCTTTTAAACCAAACACTATAGTCAAGAAAGTAGTGTATTAGGTCTGCTAATGTTGTGGCCTGGGAAGTTTTCTGGATTCATCTTATTTTACTAGCCCCTCAAAATATTGGAGTACTCCACTGCTCAATCCTGGGATCCCAACTCCTCTCCAGTTTTACATTCTCTTCCTTTATTATTCCATTCAATTTGAGGGTTTAAAATAATGTTTTGATGCTGCTAACTTCAAATTATTTTTTAATCTATCCTTTTATGTGAGGTCTGTATCTCCTTTAACTCTACGGGCTATTTTATGGGCTTCCTGAACTTGAGTCCTGAATTGTACCACTGAGACATCTCCCACACCTGTCACATCCTTCTGTCTTCCCTTTATAAATAAGTGGTTATACTTTCAATCCTAATAGCTAGACAAAATGAAGGAATATATCCTTGATTTCTAACTTCACATGATATTTCTTCAAGCCACAACCGATCCATTAACAAGTCTTATTCACTGTAATTTCAAAATACATCCTGAACTCATCTATTTCCATCCATCTCTATTAGACCATCCTATTCAAAGCCACAGTCATTTCTCAAATGGAATACTGCTGAATATTCTCTATGTTTCTGCTCTTATTCACCTATATTCCATTGTCTCACTATAGTCAAAGCAATCATCAGGTCATATCATTTCTGTTTTCAACTTGTCATGATGTTCTTGTAACACTTAGAATGAAATCTAAATCCTTTACTCTGGTTTACAAAGCCTGACAGCATTGCTGTTAGGCACACAATATTGATCAGAAAGGAACATCACTGTATTGGAGAAGGAAAACACATCAACATGAGTTGGTAGAAATAAAATAAATTAAATAAATAGGGAGATTCATGGAAAACTGTACTCTTCTCTAACAGATTGTAAAGGAACTGAAAAATAAGAATGAATTATATTCTTCTCAACACTGAATGGAGACTGACCAATTAAATCTGGGTTCTCTGCAAATATTGAACTGCTCATGCTCCATTTAATGTTGCCTTGGTGATGGAGCACCTGTGTAATATTTATACAGTAGTTAGGAAAGCCACATGTACATTCAAGGGGGACCAAAGCTTGGCCTATATAGCTATACTTTAGAGGAAGGTGTGTGAAAGAGTTTGCAGAGGTTCTACACCAGAAAACAAAACAAAGCAAAACATGAAAAGTAATGCAATTTATAGCTTAACTGAGACTTTAATAGCACTCCCATTGACCTTAGTTGCAGTATTATAAATAAAGTAAAATTTTTGAGCAAGTCTGTTGCAATTTTGCTTTCTGATCTGTTGCCGAATTAAACCTTGGAAGGAGTATGTAGGGAATCAACAACTTTGTTTTTGAACTTGTGTGCTTTTCAGATTTCATTTCATACCTTTCGAGGGTATCTCTATCATTTGTTGTTCAAATTAGAGCACTACCAAATATAAAAAAGGGTATACTAAAATTACATAAAGATGACAGGTACAAACTAGAACTTCCCAGGGGAAACCAGAATATCTACATGATCCCACATTCTTGCTCTATGGTTATCTTGTTTAAGGCATATGTACTTTCTTCTGATTTTTCAAACCTATCACATTCATTCTTATCTTGGGTCATTGCAACAACATTCCTTTAAGTTGGAATATTCTTCCTCCAGGTTATTATATGGAAAGAAGTTTTTTGATATTTATGTCTCAGCTTAAAGTCTCTTTTAGGATGGTCTTCACTGTCAGCCTAACCTAAAGTATACCAAGTCATTCTTCAGCACACCAATATTTCCATTATATGCTTACTGTATCTTAATTTTTCATATTTCTTTTTTTTATAAATACATGTATAACCTATGAACTAAATTCCTTAAAGGCAGTGTTCCAGCTATGAGAAGAGTAGGCACTTAGTATTTGTGGAGTAAGTGACTGAGTAAACAAAATCAAGTAGTTATCATGTTAGATCATACTTCATATGATAGTTTGTAATTAGTTCATAATTTTTAGATTCAGTACTCATACTCTAATTTCATGCCACAAATCTCCATTCCCTTTTTGTTTCTGGATGTTGCTCGGATTTTTTGTTTGTTTGTTATTATTATTTCTGTTTTGCCTGAAATTGCCCTGTGTATTTGTTGTTCAAGAAGGAATATGTTTGTTAAATTTCTTAGTCCTTGTACTTATTAAAAATTTTCTTCTCAGATGAAATAAAGCTTAGTTGGGTATTAAAAAAATCACTAGGGTTTACTCCATTATCTTTTGGAGTTCAAATTTTTGGAGACAAAGCTTTTATGCTTTGGCAAACCCAGTTTTTCTTCTACACTGTCACTCCCACTCCTTGGCCTGAATGATTGCAGGTGAAGTTTTTCTTTATTCTTGATCTACAAAACATTCTTCTTTAGGCTATTCCTAGGTTTGTCTTAGTCAGTTTGAGCTCCAGTAACAGCATACATATAAGACTGGGTGACTTGTAAATGACAAAAATTTGATTTCTCATAGTTTTGGAAGCTGGAAAGCTTAAGATCAAGGTGCCAGCAAATCCAGTGTCTCGTATAATATGGCGATCTTCTTGCTGTGTCCTCACATAGCAAAAGGAAAAGGGAGCTCTCTGGCATCTCTTTTTTAAGGGCATTAATCCCATTCATGAGGGCGCCATCATAATTTAATAACCTTCAAGAGGACGTATCTCCACATACCATCTCAGTGGAGAATAGGATTTCAGTATATGCATTGAGGGGAAGGGGCACAGACATTTAGTCTATAACAGTGTGGTTTATTTTATACTAATGTTTCAAATGGATACCTATAATTTAGAGATATTCTTTTTCAACTCAGAAAAGTTTCATTCTATTAGAATTTATCACTAAAAAATTAAAAACATCATTTAAAAATTTTGTGACTATCTCACATTCTCTTCTTTTGAAATACATATTTTTCTTTTGTTGAAATTCTGCTCTGTTCCTTTATTGCTACCTTTCTGTTAGCTCAGAGCCATTTTGGTTTCATTTCGTATTTTCCCTCCTTTTTTTGTGGGAGCCTCATAGACTCATTATCCATATCATTTTCTTTTTTCTTCTGGACTGTTGATTCTGAACCTTACATTTTCTAATGCTCATTTTAACACTGTGAATAAATTTTTAGCTTCTTATATTTCCTTTTTACATCTCTTCTATTTTATTACCTTCTGTGTTTAAGGTAGCTTCTTTACTTTCAATCACATCACACTATGCAATTCTTAATTTATTTTAGAATTTTTTTATTTATAACACACAGCAGAAACATTTAAAAATCCATGTATTCTGCAGTAGATATTTTTGAAAATATGTTCTTCCTCTATATCTCAGTGCTACCGTAACTTCTTGTATTCTAATCAAAACTGTGATATCAACCTAACAGACTAAAATGATAGTAATGGAAACCAGAGTAAAGATATAAGAAACTGAAGGAAAGGTAGAGAAAGAAAGACTAGTGACCTGTAAATCCCTGAATCTATGGATTAACTTTTACGAGTTCAGAGAGAGTGTTCAATTAAGTTGCTTTATTTGTTAAAGTATGAGTGAAAATATTAAAGTTGAAAAAAGTGAAAATGGAACAGAAGTCCCATAATGTCTGGAACAGTGGAGGACCATTAGTGGTGAAAGGTTCTGTTTTTTACCAAGATTTGTTCAAAATCAAGTTTCCAGAGTCAGAGCAAAGCTCTTTGTTCCTGGTAGTCTCAACTTTATCAGGAAAGCAAAATGTGAGATTAAATACAAAATAGAGTGGAAGTGGGGTTGATATCTGGGTATCTGGAGAGTTTCCTATGGACTGTTGTTTCCATGAAGTTCAGGTAAGGCAGTGCTTTAATTTTCATTTCAAGGACACACTCATTAATTGATAATTAAAGCACTTTGCCCTAAACATTTTTTTCTTCAATTCAAAGTACTTCACAATGGATTTCATACCTTAATATCTGTGGACAAGATTTAAAATAATTTTATATATCTCCCCAGCAGCTATGTGTAAGTTAAATATCTACTATTTAAGTTGTCATAACCCTTAGAAGGTTGCACATAATTTATAAATTATTTCATAATTTAAAATGAACAAAAAAAACTTTTGTTGGTTTCATTAAATAATTCATCCAAATGACATCCATTCAACAAAAACATGAAAGTTGTTAGTATCAGAGAATTCCTTAATTAAGTGCCTTAGAGATACAGAAATTCCTGCCCAGCAGGAAATCATAGCCTATTACGGAAAGTATAACAAGCTTAACAGGACAGGACAGTTTGTGACTCTTAAGCTGCAACTAGTATATCTCAAACAACAATTACATTCATTTCTTATATCTCATACAACAATTTGTGCAGTGCTCAGAACATAACTGGCATTGTATAAATAGTGGCAGAATTTTGTTTATTTTTGTTTAAGGAACTCATGTTAGCTCTTTGAGGATAGAGGATTAATTTTGTACTAATATCTTTACTTTTCCCCAACTAGCAAAGTGTTAGGTACACAGGAATTTCTCATTAAGTATCTTTTTATGGATTGCATGATCTTATAGTATATACTCAGCTTTCCAAAGGAGATCATTCCTACAGCATTAGACGTACTCTAAGAAAAAATGTCATGTGAATACACCAAACTACCATAAGCAAAAAAATCTTAAGAAAATTATTAGATATCTTCCCTTTATTATTTTTAAATATTAAATTTAGCATGAAGATTTTAATCATTATAGTAAGAAAAGTAGAAAATAGATGAAACAATTATCTTTGATATGTGAGATCTAAACACCAATTTCAATAATAAAAAATGTTTCTTCCATTGCTAATTATGAAGAAGGTTATTGGGATGGTGTTGATGGTGGTAAAAATGAAGCAGATGTTGGTGACAATGATTATTGTGATGTTAGTGTGGTGTCAGTGTTAAAATTAACAATGACAATTGTGTAGCAATACAAGCCATGATGAGGTGTTGCTGATGGATGATACTGGAGATAGGGCAAGGATGATTATGATGATAATGCCACTGGCAGGTGATCAAATAATGAGAGATGATGTGAAGGTAAAATCCCTGAATAACAACAATGAAAATGAGGAAGATGATGAATATAATGACTGCAAAGCTCTATGACTTGGAGAGACAAAGTGGGCTGGACAACATAGGTCTTTTTTTTTTTTTAGCCAGGAGATACTAATAAGTAATGGATAAAGAAATATCATCGTCTTGAGATTAAATAAATCCTTGGGATTTTTGTATAGTCCTTGAATCTCCAAATTACATATAGAATTTCTTACTAAATATGAAGTTTGTGAACAGATAAATTAACTTGCAATGAAAAATGAGCCATTTCTTGCATGTCAGTGATTTTGAGCAATGATTCTTTACACAAAGCATTTCAGAAATTTAGAAAAACCTCGGGATGCCTGGGTGACTCAGTCAGTTAAGCATCTGCCTTCAGTGCAGGTCATGATCCTAGGGTCCTAGGATTGTTTCCTATATCGGGCTCTTTGCTCAGTGGGGAGCCTTCTTCTCCCTCACCCTTTGCCACTCCCCCTGCCTCTGCTCACTCTCTCTCTATTAAATAAATATCTTTAAAAAAGAAATTTAGAATAACCTATACTTAGTTTAACTAATCCTCCAAATTTTTAGTTTGGTGAATTAAGAAACTTAAGTGACATACTGTTAGGTCTACCTATGTTTAAAATTAACCATTCAACAAATATTCATAATCTTAAGTCACTATTTTGGGAAAGTGAAAGAACTTACAAGGATTTACCTTAAAAGTCAGTTTAATGAATTTTTAAAAAGACAATATAACTTCTTGAGCACCTTACTATTGCTTGGAATTGCTCAAGGGCTATAATTAATAAGACTGCATCTTTACAACAATACTAATGTATAATCAATCTCCTTCATTAAACTAGCTTCTATGAGAAATTACTGGCATCATAAGTTACTGAATGCCTATGTTACACCCAGCATTTGGAGAAAAAGACAAGACATACACTGCATCTCTTAACAAAAGAGCTTTCGACTAGGAGTCAAATAAAATGGGGTTTGGCTCTTTTTACGATGAGGATGTTCATAAAAATTACTCAGTTCTCTTATTTAAATAATGCATATAAAAATACTTGATCTGCCAAATCATGAAGGCATAGAAGTTTCAAGTAAGATTACATATGAACAACTCCTTTATGTATTTTAAAATATTCCCAATTTTAGTAAGTACTGATAGAAGGTAATTCCTTCCCTCCAAACTTTAAACTTCTAAGGCAAAAAATATGTTTAAATCTAGTCTTTGCCTGTTTTTACTACTTTATTCTCACTGCCATGGGAAAGCTGAAGTGACTGGGGATAGGGAGAGCAGGGGTGGTTGGCAGAAGAAGAGAGAGACAGAGAATTATAAGCAGGTTCCACACTTAGCATGAGCCTGACATTGGGTTCAATCTCATGACCCTGTGTTCATGACCTGAGCCAAAATCAAGAGTCAGATCCTTAACCAAAGGAGCCACCCAGGGGCCTCATCTTCCATGTTTCAAAAATAGCTCTGGAATAATGTAAATAAGACATGCAATTAACACTATGGAACCTACCAGTCAAAGAAATGAGTCCAAAAGCACAGCAAATGATTATTGTTGTATAATAGCAAGTATGCAGAAGCTATAATAGGGGCATAAAAGAGAATTATTAACCCTAAAGAGGTTCATATACAAGAGAAAAGAAAAGCATTAGAAACTAAAGTAATAACAAGTACAAATGTTTGCAGTGGATAAAATAAAATGATGAACCACTTATATTTTGGTCTTGGTAAAATATAACATGAAAGACAATGGATTTGGAGAGAAAATCAGGGTCCAGGTTATAAAAGGTTTTGTCTATAATACTAAACAATTTGTAATGAGGTGCAGCCATGGGATGGGTTTTAAGCATAGAAGTGGTATCATATTTCCATTTGAGAAAAATCATTGCTAGGAAGACTAGAGAATGGCATAAATGGGGAATAGAGTGCAACTAGGAATACCAGTTACATGTTGTTAAAATGGTCCAGGTGAGGACAATCATGGCTCTTCATGGAGGAGATTAAATTGGAAGCCAGCTATTGAGGCAAAATATTAATTGGGGAAAATAAAGTAATGAATTATGGGTAATGCATCTCTGCCCAAATGGCATCTCCATATGCCCTAATTTCCACATAAATACATACATACATGCATACATGTCATTGTTTTCCCCCATTTGTATTTTTTTAATGTGGGTGATAAAGTAAAAGGACAAGTGACTTTATGATTCTTTATGACAAAGTCTGGACTTGGAAACCAAACTGAATTAGAAAGTAAAAGTAGTGAGTGCAATATCTGTGGAGTTTCACTTCAAGGACTCAATAAGTCAAACAACTGTAGTTCAAAAGTCAGTTTGGGATCATCTGATCCATGACTTTTGATTGTCTGACCTATGATTTATTTATCCTGACCTGGGACCTTTAAATAAGGAGATTACCATAACATCAGTTTCCATAAAGTGCCTAAAAATAAGATCTCTCGGCAGACTTTAGCTTCTGAAAGACTTCATGTAAGAGAGATAGATAGATAATAATAATAATAAATAATAATAAATTTAAAAAAACCCTCACACTACTGGCTGTTCTGAATCATATTTCCAAGTAGGTGACCCTACTCCTTTTTTTTTTTTTTTTTTAACCTTACCTTTGGAATCTGTAGCTATCTGCCAAAACATTTGCCATACTTTACTATCTGTGCGGTCATCCTCAAAGAGGTACTTTGGTCTCCCGCTAATTAGAGTTCACTTCCAGATGGTTCCCTCACCTGGCCATGGCTCTCCTTAGTGTTATTATGTTGTTACAATGCTATAGAATATTACATGAGATTGTTATAATTATTATATTGATATATAGTATTTTATTGGTATAATGTTTTGGGTTAGGTGGCTCTGGTATCGATTTAAAGAAGTTCAAGGCTTACATACAGATTCAACAGAGATCAGATATATACTGATTTCTTTTTAGCTGTGGGATTTTGTGTGGCCAATGCCACTGAGTCTATTTTTCACATGTGAAATGAGAGCAGGAATACTTATCTTGGGGAAATAGTGTGTCTGTGTGGGTGGGGGGCTAAGTTGTTGAGCATACTACCTGGCACATTTTATGTTATTATGTTAATTCATATGGTTATTTTACTTTAACTTTTCTCCAGTGGGTTAAAAAAATAATACTGGAAGCATTATGTTGAATGATATGAAAATAAAGCATTTAAATTATTACAGTGTCTTATGCTATGCTGGATATTACTTTGCATATGAAATAATATGCTCTAATATAGTTCCAAGATTTAAACAAAAATAAGACACTCCATTTCATGAAAACTGCATATTTATCTGCATTTTTCAAGGCTTTAGAAACACTTCATATATTTAGAAATGCGCTTGTTGACTGAAAATACATATTAGCTATAGGATTAAACCTTTCACATCATTCTTTATTTTCATTCTTTAAAAGTGACACTTTTTAAGGAGTTCAAATCATTAAATCATATTCCAGTGGTGGGATAGGATTTTGAAAATATTCACTTTTTTCCCCAATTGCAGAGATAACTGGGAAAATACTAAGCACATCTATTTGTTCACAGAGAAATACTCGATTTTGCTATGAGATTTGCAACTAACAACAAGGAATTTCAACTGAAAGAGCCCCTGGGAAGCTACAAGAAAGGTAAACATAACAGGGAAATGTGAGCAAAAGGTTTTCCAGTTGCAAGCTTTTAAAAACCATTTCAGGAACATAATATATTTCCCTCTTCAAATTGGGATGTTTTGGAAATGTTAGTGGTCTCGCTCTCTCACTTTTTTGCTCATCACAAACTCTCGTCTTTGATATCAAATCTGTTTCAACTTCCGGTTATGGGAAACAGGGAACTGAGAACCAATGTATGGAAAATTCTGGCTATCAAAAAGAAAAGCTACAAATGGCCCCAGAGCCCTCCCAGCCCATAATGCTCAGGATGAGCATAAACAGGAAAGCTGCTTGGATGACAGCGACTGACTCACCCTGTGCGCCTGGGACTTGTTTTGCAGTTCACCTGGCAGGTGCAATTATGTCGGCAAAGAACGGGATGAAGAAATGACCTTTGAAGGCAGCTCTGGGGTGTGGGAGTTATGTGTGGAAACCTTATTAGACATCGGAAGCAGAGCTTCTGAAATAATAGTCCAAGTGTAAAATAGCACCTCTAGATAATTGTAGCATAATATAATAGTTTTGGCAGGAAAATTTGAAAAGAGATACTGGATAAATGTGAACTGAAACTCCACATTTGTACAGGAAGTTCATTGAACTTCCAAAGACTTTTCCTATTTGAAAATCCAAGAAATTTAGTAGAATTTTAATTAGCTGCATTTATAAAAATTTGTAAATCATTTGTATTATATCACATAACTCAAATATTAGGTTGAGTTAAACAATATGTGTTGCATGGGCATGACACAAAATACACTTGGTTGGTCATACGGTAGTATAAAGGTAAATTATTTATAAATTTTACCTCAACTACTTCCAAAATATATTTGCAATAGATACAAGCATCTAGTTTCCTTGATAAAATAGAAATATAGCATCCAAATTATACTGAAAGAAAGGAAACAATTTATACTAATATCGTAGAAAATGTAACTATTGCTTTTGAACACTAAATTTCACCTGATCTTTCTGGCACATCTAACATAAAGAGTGAAAAAGAAATGATATTCACGACAAGATAAAAAAAGTACAAGTTTTTCAGTAGATACCAGGTTTTCTCTGATAGTTCTTAAAAGATTTTACTGTGTTTGGCCCCTCATATAAGAACAACAACAAGTCATCTACCCTCAAACCAGATTTAATGTAGTACCTGAATTGCATAGTACCTAAGACTCTACTCTAACCAATATATCAGTTTCAAGTTCTTGCTCTATATCTTACTGCTAAGAGACCTGTGATAATTGCCAAACCTGTTTTCCCTTCTATAAAATGGGATACTACTACTATTTAAAATTTGTAGAGAGCTTACAATGTGCTAGGTTCTCTCCTAAGTGCTTTCCGTATATTAATTCACTTAATCATCACAAAAACGCCTATGTAGTTAGAATTATTATTATACTATTTTAAAATGAGGGAACTGAGGTATCGCCCAATTAACTAACTAACACAACTGATACAGCTAGCAAGAGATGGAGAAAGGATTTTAGTAAATATTTCAATTGTGAAATTTAAATGGGAAATGTTCAATAGGTGGAAACATTGAATAAATGTTAACTGTAATCTTCATTTTTATTGAAAAGTAAAAATAAACCAATTTAAATTATAATATGATACAAGAGTAAAAATCAACTAAACATTCTGGTTCCAAAAATACTGGAACTAGTTGAGAAAGAGATTAATGTGCTCATAATAGTGCACAAGAAATTGACAGAACTTGAACTTCTCTGCAAATGGTGTCAAATATTGAAAGTCAAAGCAAGGTGGTCATTGTGGGAAGGAAAGTAGAATGAGCAAACCTCAGGGGTGAAAAATCACTGCAGGTTCTCCAGAGAAATAATCACAGAGAAATAAGGGTAAGAATATACCACATGTATCACACAGATGGTACACATACAATGCACAGGCAGCATAAATACAAAACATACATAGCACACATCTACCAGATAAATAACATGTAGATCTCACTCCACACATCCACTACACACATGTCTCATGCACAACACATATACCACATACTCTATGTAGCACATAGACACACACATACCACACCACACATGTAACACACACAAAACACACATAGAAGACACACATACCACACTTATACATATGTACACACACATATGAAGAATATATTCAGGGAAAAATAGGTGACTTTGAACTTCAAGTTAAAAGATTTAGATGACTTTGGGTCAATAAGAAGCCACTGAAGTTTGCACAGGACTTGACATAACATAGGGATAATCTAAAAGATTAAGTAATTATAGGATATAATAAATATGAGTAGGAATTTGATAGGTGGGTATGTGGATGGAAGGATAGAAAATTTAAATGAAAAGTTAAATTTTCCAAATCTTAGTCCAGAGCCTTCTGATGTGTGTTTTGTTTTTCCTTTGTTTGTTTGTTTTGTTTTGTTTTGCTTTGCTTTGCCTTTTTTAACTCATGATACTCATTTACTTTTTCACTCGGCATAGGTAGTATTCCATAGGACACAGATGTCATGCTAAAATGGACAACTGAGGAAAAGTTAATAAAAGATCTATTTATCAAAGTGTGGGCAAGGTTAGGGAAGTCATAAAAGAATTGTACAATACTCTAGGCCTAGTTAGAACAGGAAACATATGCTATGTCTTGTCCTCTATAATGAAGAAGAATGAATCATTACCAGAACCTGGTGCAAATAGTTGTAGCTGAGGAAAGGGCTGTACACTGGAACTCTGGCCCTCAACAGAGGAATGCCTTTACCCCAAGGCCACCTGTAAGGAAGAGAGGTGAGGGATCCAATATCCCAACTTCACTTCTCTTCCTCTTACCAATCTTGTCAGTGCCTTCTATTGGATGAGCCCAATCAGAAGACAGTCAATGGGGAGACTTGGGAGGGAGTCTTAAAGATGGGTCTTTTGGGACATAGAGCAGGGTCAGAAAAGGCGAGGAATAGATCTATAGATCTGTAGGGAAAAACAGAAAGTATCTAGCACAAAAGATAAACCTCAAATTCAAGTTGATGTCCAACTTTGGGAATGGCAATGGCCATCAAAGTTAGAGCTATTTTAAAACTGGAACAGGCCCTAAAAATTATCTGGTTTTCTTTTTCCTATTTTCACTCCTATCTCAGAAATAAGAAAAAGTTAATATTTAGGTCCCCCCCAAAGTTACACAGTCTGTGTAAGTCAAACCACAATTCAAGAAACAGAACTCTATATATTTCCTTCAGAAAGATTTTACAGAAAAAGCTGGGTATTCACAAAATTGAAAAAGCTGGAGGTGAAGGTCAGGACTCTTGGACTACTGAATTCAAATACACACAGACAAGGCTGATAACTAGAACCACCACCATTATCAATTCTCAACACCCACGAAAACACATTTGCAATCCCAGATGCTAGAAGTGTCTCTCATAGTTCAAATCTCTTTGATTTTGCTTCTGGAATTCTAACTGAAGAAAAAGCTGTCAGAATGTAATTCCCATCTAGGACTGTAACTACAAAAGAAACTTAGAAAGGTAGCTTTTGCTTTTCTAGACTGGGAAGCACGAGACTCCTAGAAGAAGAATGGATGCTGAATGCCTGTCTACCCCCAAATCACAGCTTATATCAAGTAAAGCTGAACTACCTATTGTAGCTCCATGAATGGGCCCAAATTCCAGAGAACACTAAACTAAATTAGCACAACTAATATTCAGTGATATTTCAAAGGGTTTCTACTTCAGGAATATATTAATTTATGGATAAAATGATAACTATTCATTAAAAGCCTGCGATACAATTGTTTCAGGGAAAGCTATCAGGAGATACTACATTATACACCATAGAACTCTAGTTTCTATGCCAGAAAACCCAGTGCAAAGAAAAATGAATCACTAAGTGCTGTGAGAATACAGGCCCAATCTATGGTTGGGCATCTCAAGCTTAAATCTTTTTTTTTTTTTTTTAAAGATTTTATTTATTTATTTGACAGAGAGAAATTACAAGTACACTGAGAGGCAGGCAGAGAGAGAGAGAGAAGGAAGCAGGCTCCCTGCTGAGCAGAGAGCCTGATGCGGGACTCGATCCCAGGACGCTGAGATCATGACCTGAGCCGAAGGCAGCGGCTTAACCCACTGAGCCACCCAGGCGCCCCTCAAGCTTAAATCTTAACAAATTGCTAAGCACTTAATTTATGTTACATAATTTAATTCTTACAAAAATCCTATAAAGTAAATGTGTGTGCTATTCTCAGTTTATCTGTTAGAAAAATGAAGCTCAGAGAAATAATTTATCTTAACTCACACAGCTAACAAGGGACAGAGCTATAAATCAAGCCTAGTTTTGTCTGATGCCACACATAGCATTATTTTATTTTTATTTTTTCCCCGTTTGGCTGAGAAAATGTTTTCCTGTCACTTTACTGCTGTCCAAAGGCACTGAGCAATCAGAATATCTGTAATAAGTGTTACATCAAAAATGTTCCAAGAATTTGACCAGTGTTGACATTAAAGCACTTCTCTTTTCAAGCTGATTTCTTATACAGACCCTATCCCAGTTTCCACTACCCTTGCCAAGGTGCCTTCATTTTTAATGAGATGGGATTCCCCTCTTTTTTTCTTAAGTTAATAATTTGATATTGGTTTCAACATTTGAATGAGATGATTTTGAGTCCTACCCACATACTTTACTTTTAATTCTATTGTGAAGGATTATGGAATTAGAAAGTGAAACAAATGATGTTGACAAATGTATACCTAAGAGCCTCAAGCAGCCAGGCAGTCCCCTTTCACACAGAGCGGCAGGTTAATGGGGGTGTTGGTAGGTAAAAAGGAATTCAACAGAATTTTTTTTCACATTGCACAATTCAATCTCCAAAGCCATGCCAAGTGAGCCACCCACGCTATTTAATATTTTCCTTCTGTTCAGCTCTACAACTTTGAAAACAATGACAAGTGATGTATAAAGAACTGTTTAATATACTAACATGAGTTACAAGTAATTTAAGAGTGGAGAGGAATCTTAAAGTAATATTAAGAATACTTCTAAGTGACTGAATTAATTGTGTTACTACTAGTACTAATGAGGACACTTGCTTTCCCTTGGCTTCTCACTATTCTCTTTTATAACCTTTTTGTGAAGTCTTGATATTTTGATACTTTTGTTTTTGCAGTTTTATTGTTTATATATCCTTTATTGTAAATCCTCTCAAATTTTTTAAAGAATGTTACATAAATTATGATGATTTATATTTATTTTTTCAGATTTTATTTATTTATTTGACAGACAGAGATCACAAGTAGGCAGAGAGGCAGGCAGAGAGAGAGAGAGAGAGGAAGCAGGCTCAATCCCAGGACCGTGGGATCATGACCTGAGCCGAAGGCAGAGGCTTTAACCCACTGAGCCACCCAAGTGTCCTGATGATTTATATTTTAAGTGAGGATGATTTGTAAAGAAAATTCAGTCTAATAAATGTTAAGCTGTGAAATATTAACTCTACAAACTGTAAATGGAAGTGCTAATGTTATAATGTCTCTTAAAATGACAAGAATGTTAATAGGATATTTTTACTTGTAGAAGCTGAACATAACATTTGCTATATTTACTTTTTTGAAATAAACTTTTAATTTTAGAACAGTTTTAGATTTAAACACCAATTGCAAAATAGTTGTTTCCATATGATGACTGGCATCTAATTTCCTCTATTATTAATATCTTACATTACTATAGTACTTTTACTACAAACAAAGAAACAATATTGATGTACCTGTATTTCTTTGCCTATTTTTTAATTCCAGCATAGTTAACATAAAGTGTGATATCACTTTCAGGTATACAATAGAGTCCTTCAACAATTGCATACATTACTCAGTGCTCATCGTAAGTGTAATTTTTTTTTTCATTCTTTTTTTTTTTTTATTTCCAGCATAACAGTATTCATTATTTTTGCACCACACCCCGTGCTCCATGCAATCCATGCCCTCTATAATACCCACCACCTGGTACCCCAACCTCCCACCCCCCGTCCCTTCAAAACCCTCAGATTGTTTTTCAGAGTCCATAGTCTCTCATGGTTCACCTCCCCTTCCAATTTCCCCCAACTCCCTTCTCCACTCTAAGTCCCCATGTCCTCCATGCTATTTGTTATGCTCCACAAATAAGTGAAACCATATGATAATTGACTCTCTCTGCTTGACTTATTTCACTCAGCATAATCTCTTCCAGTCCCGTCCATGTTGCTACAAAAGTTGGGTATTCATCCTTTCTGATGGAGGCATAATACTCTATCCCCAAGGGTACAGGTCTATGAATCACCAGGTTTACACACTTCACAGCACTCACCAAAGCACATACCCTCCCCAATGTCCATAATCCCACCCCCTTCTCCCAAACACCCTCCCCCCAGCAACCCTCAGTTTGTTTTGTGAGATTAAAAGTCACGCACCCAAATGTTTATAGCAGCAATGTCCACAATAGCCAAACTATGGAAAGAACCTAGATGTCCATCAACAGATGAATGGATCAAGAAGATGTGGTATATATACACAATGGAATACTATGCAGCCATCAAAAGAAATGAAATCTTGCCATTTGCGACAACATGGATGGAACTAGAGCGTATCATGCTTAGCGAAATAAGTCAAGCAGAGAAAGACAACTATCATATGATCTCCCTGATATGAGGAAGTGGTGATGCAACATGGGGGCTTAAGTGGGTAGGAGAAGAATCAATGAAACAAGATGGGATTGGGAGGGAGACAAACCATAAGTGACTTTTAATCTCACAAAACAAACTGAGGTTGCTGGGGGGAGGGGGTTTGGGAGAAGGGGGTGGGATTATGGACATTGGGGAGGGTATGTGCTTTGGTGAGTGCTGTGAAGTGTGTAAACCTGGTGATTCATAGACCTGTACCCTTGGGGATAGAGTATTATGCCTCCATCAGAAAGGATGAATACCCAACTTTTGTAGCAACATGGACGGGACTGGAAGAGATTATGCTGAGTGAAATAAGTCAAGCAGAGAGAGTCAATTATCATATGGTTTCACTTATTTGTGGAGCATAACAAATAGCATGGAGGACATGGGGACTTAGAGTGGAGAAGGGAGTTGGGGGAAATTGGAAGGGGAGGTGAACCATGAGAGACTATGGACTCTGAAAAACAATCTGAGGGTTTTGAAGGGACGGGGGGGTGGGAGGTTGGGGTACCAGGTGGTGGGTATTATAGAGGGCACGGATTGCATGGAGCACGGGGTGTGGTGCAAAAATAATGAATACTGTTATGCTGGAAATTTAAAAAAAAAAATGGAAAAAAAAAAAAAAAGAAAGAAGGATTACTTAAGTTCTCAATAGTTCATTGTGAGGAGTAGAGATTTCAAACATTTATGCTACATATTATAGCTTTTTAAAATATTAGGTTATAAACATGTTAACATGTAACATAAAACAAACAAAAAACATATAAAACATACATGTTACTCCAGAATTTTTTAAAAAAATGGCTAAACTAAGAGAAGTCTAGATCTTTAATGTGTCACAAATATAAGCCATGAGAAAATGAACCTGTTATGTAGAATCTGGATGTATATTCTAAACACTATAAAATCACACCACCCACAAAGTTAAATGAATTTTTCCTTTTTTTTTTTTTTTTTGTTTCAGACACTGCATCAAGAGAATCCAACCACAACATCAAAGACTGTGTATCTATACTCATATATACACTCAGTCACACACATTTATGCAGCTACTGGGATAAAAATGTTTTAGAATTTCTTTTAATAAAAATAACCTTATAAGATAATTATGGTTAATAATTATTTTATAGATGAGCAAACAAAGCCCAGAGAAGTGACATAAGCTTATTTGAGTTGTTCTGACAACTGATCTTAACAGATTTTAACATTAATGTCTGCTTTACTCCAATGGCCAGATGGTCACTATATTTACTATTTCATTAACTTTTGAGAGAAATAATGCCAGTTACTTGCCTTTTAATTTGAGAACCAACACACTAGTTAGCTATTTTGTGGCTAGGAATAAGGATAACCTTTCTATGGCATATAAAAGAAAAAAAAGATGATTTTCTTTTGATAATGGGAACTTAAGCTATCACTGAATTGTCTTTTCAGTAACTTCTTTTGGAAATGGGGTCTTTCATAGAAGTAAGTAAGTGCTTTCGTTACATTTTCTCATTGATCTAGGAAGTATGAACTTCAGACTCTTAGCTCCTTAAAAGAAAACTTCTAAGTTAAATAAAACTTAAAATAATGATATAAGAGAGATGAATGGAGAAAGATGTGGTATATATACACACAACAGAGTATTACTTAACCACCAAAGAGAATGAAATCTTGCCATTTACAGTGACATAGATGGAACTATCCCTTATTATGCTAAGTGAAATAAGTCAGTAAGAGAAAGACAAATTCCATATGATTTCAGTCACATGTGGAATTTAAGAAATAAAACATGAGTATGGGGAAGGGAAAGAAAAATAAAATCAGATAAAAACAGAGAGAGAGGCAAATCACAAGGGACTCTTAACTATATCGAAGGAACAAACTGAATGTTGCTGGAGGGGAAGTGGGTTGGGGGATGGGGTAATTTGGGAGTGGGGATTAGGGAGGGCACTTCATGTAATGAGCAGTTGGTGTTAATATGCAACTGATGAATCACTAAACTCTAGCCTGAAACTAATAATACACTGTATGCTACTGTAATTAAATTTAAATAAAAAAGGAGAGATACCACAATTTAAAAAAAAATAAAATAATGATATAAAGAAATAAATTCAAAAGTAATTAAATGTGCATAAGAGTAACTAAATGTGCACAGCATTGAATTGTCCCTACCAAGGTTAAAGTGCTAAAAATGTCTATTCCATTTTTTCCCTCTCATATGACTGCTTTCTGGCATACTGTTGCCATTCAACTTTTTCCTGTGAACGTATACTCCCTCCAGACCAATTGATCAATTCCCAGTTCTCTCTGAATTTGACACAGATAAGATTATGATATCATATGGGGTTTTATTTTAATTGCTTGTAAACTATGAGAAGTGTCAGAAATTCTGTCATATCAATAAGCTGGTGCACTAAATACTAATTTCTTACCATCTTATCCTTTTCTCTATTCAGAAGCTAGAAAGTACAATACTTACTGTGTCGTCTCCCTTATGTTAAAGTACATGCAACAGTGTAAGTAAGTGTTGGGTCTGATGAGAAGGCTTCAGGGAAAGTTATCACTTTTCTAATAAAAAATGGGGAGATATGGCTACTATGGTCTTTCCTTTTCTTTTTTTCTATCCAGAACATAGACATGATGCTTCAAATTGTAAAGCCATCTTAGAAAATTATGTAATGTGCTAGGGATGGGGATTTGTGTGAAAACTGGAGATTTACATTTCTATATGCTTATTTTCCAACTTCCTAATATGTGAGAAAATATGCTACTACTTAACACACTATGTTTTTGTTTTTCTACTTGCAGTTTGGTATATTCCTACCTGACACAGTTGTTAACAATAGTTATACAAAATGCTGAAAGTGATAGAGTACCTAAAATGGCTCTAATGACCTTTCAAGACAAGATGGCAGAATTCCATCCCTTCTATATCTCATTGAACCACAATTAAAAGACTCAGAATGGAATAAATATGTAAAAGTTCTAAGAATAGGAGTGGGGTATAAAATAACATACAGCAACTTAAATAATTTCTGCAACAGAGAAAGAAATTTGTAACTCATTGAAAAATAAACAGAGTGGAAGAAGCTACATTTCCAACATCAAACAAGTAACAAGAATCACAGAGGTGAAAGTTAGTCTTTCAGCAGAACCTCACGAAGACTCCATGAAGAAGGCAGGCATAGACATCAGGAGTTGACTCTGAAATGGTGTTCAATGTAATGGATAAATATTATGTATAGAATAGTTAGATTGGCAACTAGAGCCACTCTATGCATTTAGAATAACAGTGAAAGAATAACCTCTTAATATATCTGAAATTTGTTTTAGCAAGCAGTCTGGAATGGAGACTAAGGATTAGCATTAGGAAACAAACAAAAACTTTCCTGGACATTATAGTTTAGGGTTGAGAACCACTTGTCTAGTGGGAAAATGATATGTTATTGTACATAATCTTATAGTATAACACACTATGGATAGTGATAATTATCAGATACTATAGAACCATCTACGCAAACTAAGTAAAGGGAAGATTCTCCAAAGAAACAACATCTAAGCAGTCTCCAACTATACTGCTCTCTCCTATTATTCATGTGTTCATGTTATCCTCTCCTAAATTGAAAAGGGATGGAAAGTCAGGAGTAGGATGTTCCTGAGGAAAGAGTATATTTAAAGTTATGCAAAGCATAGAGATTGTGGTGTAGATATACAACTACCAAGCACTGAGTTGTGGCTGGGTCACATGGTATATAAATGAAATGACAGAAGTTACCAGAGAAGTTAATAGGCATTAGATTATAAGATATAACTGGGAAACTATGGAAGGATTTTATTCATGATATGACTAGGTCTGAATTTTAGAAAGATCATGATGAGTATGTCACAAAAGATGCAGAGTTCTAAGTGGCCCACTGCAAATGGTTTTTAAGAGAAATAAAATGGCCTGAAGTACAACAATTTGAGTGGAAGGTGATAATAAACTCCAAACAACTTAAGATAATTTAGCCAAGCTTAATAACACTGTGAAATGAGGACTGGGTGAAATGGTCACAAGGAAGAGGCAAACCTATTACAGATTATGATAAGGAGAATATTTCAGTGAAATAAATTTTGAGTTTATTTTAAAAACACTGAATTTGAGATGCCTAGAGGAAATTCATTTGAACTGATGCTCTCAATTTTTTTCTGTCTCTGGTAAAAATGATAATGGATTGTCATTTTTGTCATTTTTAATCTCTACTTGCTATCAAGAGGAGAAATTACCCTATGTCAATAATAATTCAAGGAAACTAATAGATGTCTTAAGAAATCTCCCAAATTCTTCCCTTTTCCTTAACCTTAAATCACTATTGACACAGGATTCCACCTGCTAACTGTAAAGTACTGAGATTCACCCTCATAAATCACACAAATCAATGTCCTCTCTCAGCTTACTTCAAGCATAGCTCAGCAAAATTGTGTGCTTTGAGGGTTAAGTAGTTGAATCTTACCCTGTGGTTCAACTATTTCTTTATTGTTATACCCCCCTTTCTTTTCCTTTTTTTTTCTTTTCCTTCTTTCTTTCTTCCTTTCTTTCTTTCATTTTAATTCCAATTAGCTAGTATACAGTATTATATTAACTTCTAGTGTACAATAGGGTGATTCAACATTTCTACACATCACCTGGTGTTCATCACAAGTGTATTCCTTAGTCTCCATCACCTATTTCACCCATGCCCTTACCAACCACCCCTCGGGTAACCATCAGTTTGTTTTCTATAGTTAAGAGTCTATTTTTTGGTTTGGCTCTCTTTTTTTCCCTTTTTAAATCTTTTCCTTAAAGTCCACATATGAGTGAAATGATATGGTATTTGTCTTTCTCTGAGTGATTTATTTCATTTAGTATTATACTCTCTAGCTCCATTGATGTCATTGCAAATGGCAAAATTTCATCCTTTTTTACTGCTAAATAACATTCTTGTGTGTGTGTGTGTTGTATGTGTGTGTAGATATAAATATATACACCACATTTTCTTTATCCATGCATCTATTGATGAGCACCTGGTCTACATTCATATTTTGTCTATTGCAAAATATGTTGCTATAAACATTGGGGGGTGTGTATCAACATGATATATCACAATAAGAAAAAGGATAAAAACCATATGCTAATTTCAATAAATGAAGAAAAAACATTTGATAAGTATAATATCCACTCATAATAAAAGTGCTCAACAAAGTAGCTATAGAGAGAACATATCTCAATATAATAATGGCCTTATATGAAAAACTGCCAGCCAACATGATACATAAAAGGAAAAAACAGAGTTTTTCCCCTAAGGTCAGGAACAAGACAAGGATGTCAACTCTTACCACTCTTAGTCAATATAGTACCAGAAATCCTAGCCACATCACTCCAACAATGAAATGAAATAAACATCCAAACCAAACTGGAAGAAAAGAACTTTCAGTATTTGCAGAAGATACAATACTATATATAGAAAACCCTAGAGGAGGAGCAAGATGGTGGAGGAGTATGAGACCTAAATTTCATTTAGTCCCAGGATTTCAGGAATCTGCTGAGTTTGGAGACTCTGAACAGGGCTGTGTGCCAGAGACAGAAATGCTTGGTCACAGGCCAGGTGAGCTCATAGCATGGCCAGAGACCAGGGAGACAGGACGGGTTGACTGGTTTTCTCTGAAGGCACACTGAAAAGAGAAACCCCTGAGCTCTCGGCTCCTCTGGGGCCAGAGATTCAGAGGCCACCATTTTCATTCTCATCCTCCAAAGCTGTATGGAAAGCATTAAGGGAACAAAAACTACTGAAAGAAAACCTGAGCAGATGACTTAGCCTGGCCCCTGGCAAGGGCAGTGCAATTCTACCTATGACAAAGACATTTGAGAATCACTTTATTAGGCCCATCCCCAAGAAGATCCACAAGAACATCCAGCCAAGACCAAGTTTACTGATCAATGAGAACTGCAAAACATCAGGGTAGGAAAATACAGAACATAAAATTCATGGTTTTTCCCCCATGATTCTTTAGTCCTTTGAGTTAATTTTTTTAAATGTTCATTATTTTTTTTTCTATTTTTTTCTTAAAGTTTCCTCTTTCCTATTTTGACCTATTTTAACTATTTGATCTTATCAATACCTTTTTAAAAATCTTTTTTAATTTTCATTTTTATAGTAATATTCTATCCCTTCATTGTATTTAAATTATTTTTTAAGACATATAAGTTTTTCTTTCTTTAAGATTTTAGATAAAGTTTCTTCTGACCAAAATATACCCTAAATCTAGTGTATGGCTTTATTCTAGTCTCCAGCCTGACTACATTCTCTTTTTCTTTTTCCAACGAACTTCTTATTTTATCAGTTCCTTTTAAAAAATTTTTTTTTTAATTTTCATTTTTACAGGGGCACCCTGGGTGGCTCAGGGGGTTAAAGCCTCTGCCTTTGGCTCAGGTCATGAACCCAGGGTCCTGGGATTGAGCCCCACACCAGGCTCTCTGCTTAGCAGGGAGCTTCCTCCTCTTTCTCTCTCTGCCTGCCTCTCTACCTACTTGTGGTCTCTGTCTGTCAAATAAATAAATAAAATCTTTGAAAAAAATTTTCAGTTTTACACTTATATTCCATCCCTTTATTGTGTCATATATATATATATATATATGTGTGTAAATTTTTTTCTCCTTCCTTAAAATTTTGGGAGGCAGTTTCTTCTAACGGACCAAAATACACCTAAAATCAAGTGTGTAGCTCTATTCGTATTGTATATATATATTTTTCCTTTCTTATCTCATTCATCTACTCACTCTGGACAAAATGACAAGGCAGAAAAACAAAAAAACAAAAAACAAAAAAACAAAAAAAAAGAAGCAGTACCAATGGCTAAGTACCTAATCATACAGACATTGGTAATATGTTAGATCTAGAGTTCAGAATGACGATTATCAAGGTTCTAGCTGGGCTTAAAAAACACATGGAAGATAATAGAGAAACACTTTCTCTATTCTATTTCTCTAAGGGAGAAATAAAATCCCTTTCTGGAGAAATAGAAGAATATTGTACATCATTAATAGCTTTTTTGATTTCAACTTGGTAAAATCTAACCAAGTTGAAATCAAAAAAGCTATTAATGAGGTACAATAAAAAATGGAGGTTCTTATTGCTAGGATAAATGAAGCAGAAGATAGTTAATGATATAGAAAACCAAATGATGGAGAAAAAGGAATTTGAGAAAAAGAGAGATAAACAACTACTGGATCACAATGGGATAAATCAAGAGATAATTGGTACAATAAGACAAAAAAATATTAGAATAATTGGGATCCCAGAAGAAGAATAAAGAGAGAGAGGAGCAGAAGGTATATTGGAACAAATTATAACAGAGAATTTCCCCAACTTGGGGAAGGAAACAAGCATCAAAGTGCAGGAGGCACAGAGAACCCCCTTCAAAAGTCAATAAAAATAGGTCTACATTCCATCATCTAATAGTAAAATTTACAAATTTCAAAGATAATGAGAAAATCCTGAAAGCAGCTCTGGAAAAGAGGTCTGTAATATTTAACAGTAGAAATGTAAAATTGGCAGCAGACTTATCCACAGAGACCTGGCAGACCAGAAAGGACTGACGTGATATATTCAGAGGACTAAAGGAGAAAAATATGCAACCAAGAATATTAAATCCAGCTAGACTATCATTGAAAATAGAAGGAGTAATAAAAAGTTTCTAGGACAAACAAAAACTAAAAGAATTTGCAAACACTAAATCAGCCCTACTGGAAATATTGAAAGGTGTCCTCTAAGCAAAGAGAGGACCTAAAAGTAACATACACCAGAAAGGAACAGAGTCAATATACAGTAACAGTCACCTTACAGGCAATACAATGGCATGGAATTCATATCTTTCAATAGTTACCATGAATGCAAATGGGCTAAATGTACCAATCAAAAGACACAGGGTATCAGAATGAATAAAAAACAAAAACCCATCAATATGCTCTCTACAGGAAACTCATTTTAGAACCAAAGATACCTCCAAATTTAAAGTGAGGGGGTGGAAAACAATTTACCATGCTAATGGACATCAAAAGAAAGCTAGGGTGGCAATCCTTATATCAGACAAATTAGATTTTAAGCCAAAGACCATAGTAAGAGATAAGGAAGGACCTATATCATAATTTAAGGGTCTGTCCAACAAGAAAATCTAACCATTTTAAATATCTATGTCCCTAACATAAGAAGAGCCAACTATGTAAACCAAGTAAGAACAAAATCAAAGAAACACATTGACAATAATACAATAACAGTAGGGGACTTTAACATCCCTCTCACTGAAATGGACAGATCATCCAAGCAAAAGACCAACAAGGAAATAAAGGCTTTAAATGACACACTGGATCAGATGGACATGACAGATATATTCAGAATACTCCATCCCAAATCAACAGAATATACATTCTTCCCTAGTTCACATGGGACATTCTCCAGAATAGATCACATCCTGGGTCACAAATCAGGTCTCAACTGGTACCCAAAGATTGGGATCATTCCCTGAATATTTTCAGACCACAATGGTTTAAAACTAGAACTCAACCACAAGAGGAAAGTTGGAAAGAACTCAAATACATGGAGACTAAGTAAAGAGCATATTACTAAAGAATAAATGGGTCAACCAAGAAAAGAAATAAGAATTAAAAAAAAAATCATGGAAACCAATGAAAATGAAAACACAACTGTTCAAAATCTGTGGGACACAGCAAAGTCAGTTCTAAAAGGAAAGTATATAGCAATGCAAGCCTTTCTCAAGAAACAAGAAAGGTCTCAAATATACAACCTAACCCTACACCTAAACAGCAAAGAAAGCCTAAATCCAGCAGGAGAAGAGAAATCATAAAGATCAGAGCAGAAATCAATTAAATAGAAACCAAAAGAATAGTAGAATATATCAACAAAACCTGGTTCTTCAAAAGAATTAATAAGATTGATAAGCCCCTGGTCAGACTTATCAAAAAGAGAAGACAAAGGGCCCAAATAAATAAAATCATGAATGAAAGAGAGCGATCACAACCAACACCAAAGAAATACACACAATTTTAAGAATATATTATGAGCAACTATACACCAGCAAATTTGACAATCTGGAAGAAATGGATGCATTCCTAGAGATATATACCAGGAAGAAATAGAAAACCTGAACAGACTCCTAACCAGTAAGGAGATTGAAGCAGTCATCAAAAATCTCCTAACAAATAAGAGCCCAGGGCCATATGGCTTCCTAGGGGAATTCTACCAAACATTTAAAGAAGAATTAATACCTATTCTCCTGAAACTGTTCCAAAAAATAGAAATGGAAGGATAACTTCCATACTCATTTTATGAGGCCAGCATTACCTTGATTCCAAACAAAGACCCCATCAAAAGGAGAATTAGAGACCAATATCCTTGATGAACATGGATGCAAAAATTCTCACCAAAATACTGGCTAGGATCCAAAAGTACATTAAGAGGATTATTTACGGGGCGCCTGGGTAGCTCAGTGCGTTGAGGCCTCTGCTTTCGGCTCAGGTCATGATCCCAGGGGCCTGGGATCGAGCCCTGCATCGGGGGGAGGGGGGTCTCTGCTCAGCAGGGAGCCTGCTTCCTCTTCTCTCTCTGCCTGCCTCTCTGCCTACTTGTGATCTCTGTCTGTCAAATAAATAAATAAAAATCTTAAAAAAAAAAAGAAGAAGACATCCAGATGGCCAACAGACACTCCATATGACTCAGCATCAGGGAAATACAAATCAAAACCACAATGAGATATCACCTCACACCAGTCAGAATGGCTAAAATAAACAAGTCAGGAAATGACAAATGCTGGCGAGGATGCAGAGAAAGGAGAACTCTCCTACACTGTTGGTGGGAATGCAAGCTGGTGCAGCCACTCTGGAAAACAGCATGGAGGTTCCTCAAAATGTTGAAAATAGAACTGCCCTATGACCCAGCAATTGCACTATTGGGTATTTACCCTAAAGATACAAACGTAGTGATCCAAAGGGGCACGTGCACCCGAATGTTTATAGCAGCAATGTCCACAATAGCCAAACTATGGAAAGAACCTAGATGTCCATCAACAGATGAATGGATCAAGAAGATGTGGTATATATACACAATGGAATACTATGCAGCCATCAAAAGAAATGAAATCTTGTCATTTGCGACAACATGGATGGAACTAGAGCGTATCATGCTTAGCGAAATAAGTCAAGCAGAGAAAGACAACTATCATATGATCTCCCTGATATGAGGAAGTGGTGATGCAACATGGGGGCTTAAGTGGGTAGGAGAAGAATCAATGAAACAAGATGGGATTGGGAGGGAGACAAACCATAAGTGACCTTAATCTCACAAAACAAACTGAGGGTTGCTGGGGGGAGGGGGTTTGGGAGAAGGGGGTGGGATTATGGACATTGGGGAGGGTATGTGCTTTGGTGAGTGCTGTGAAGTGTGTAAACCTGGTGATTCACAGACCTGTACCCCTGGGGATAAAAACATATGTTTATAAAAAATAAAAAATTAAAAATAAAAAAAATTAAAAAATAAAAAAAAGAAAAAAAAGAGGATTATCCACCATGACCAAGTGGGATTTATTCCTGGGCTGCAAGGTTGGTTCAACATATGCAAATCAAACAGTGTGATAATATACATTAATAAAAGAAAGAACAAGAACCATACGATACTCTCAATGGATGCTGAAGAAGCTTTTGACAAAGTACAGCATCCTTTCTTGATCAAAACTCCTCAAAGTGTAGGGATAGAGGGTTTATACCTCAGTATCATCAAAGACATCTATGAAAAACCCACAGCAAATATCATTCTCAATGGGGGAAAACTGAGAGCTTTTCCTCCAAGGCCAGGATCACAGCAGGGCTGTTCACTATCACCACTGCTATTCAACATCGTACTAGAAATCTTAGCCTCAGCAATCAGACAACAAAAAGAAATAAAAGGCATCTGAATTAGCAAAGAAGAAGTTAAACTCTCACTCTTTGTGGATGACATGACATTATGTGGAAAACCCAATAGACTCCACTCCAAAGCTGCTAGAACTCATACAGGAATTCAGTATAAGTCTCAGGATATAAAATCAATGCACTGAAGTCAGCTGCATTTCTATACACCAAAAGCAAGACAGAAGAAAGAGAAATTAAGGAATAGATCCCATTTACAATTGCACCCAAAACCATAATATACCTAGAAATAAATCTAACCAAAGAGACGATGAGTCTGTATACAGAAAACTATCAAGTACTTATGAAAGAAATTGAGGAAGACAGAAAGAAATGGAAAAACATTCCATGCTCATGGGTTGGAAGAACAAATATTGTGAAAATGTCTATGCTACCTAAAGCAATCTACACATTTTTTGCAATCCCTATCTAAATACCATCAACTTTTTTCAAATACATGAAACAAATAATCTTAAAATTTATATGGAACTAGAAAAGACCCTGAATAGCCAGAGGAATGTTGAAAAAGAAAGCCCAAGTTGGTGGCATCACTATTCTAGACTTCAAGCTCTATTACAAAGCTGAAATCATTAAGACAGTATGATACTGCCACAAAAACAGACACAGATCAATAGAACAGAATAGAGATACCAGAAATGGACACTCAACTTTATGGTCAACTAATCTTTGACAAAGGAGGAAAGAATATCTAGTGGAAAAAAGACAAATGGTATTGAGAAAATTGGACAGCCACATGCAGAAGAATGAAATTCAAAAATTTCCATACATCACACACAAAAACAGACTCAAAATGGAGGGAAGACCTCAGTGTAAGATGGGAATCCATCAAAATCCTTGAAGTGAACACAGGCAGCAACCTGTGGATGGAATATTATGCCATCATCAAAAAAACCCATAAAGCGAAATCTTGCCATTTGCAATCTTTGACCTCAGCCACAGAAACTTCTTCCTAGAAACACTGCCAAATGCAAGGGAAGCAAGGGCAAAAATGAACTATTGGGATTTCATCAAGATCAAAAGATTTTGCATAACAAAGGAAGCAGTTAACAAAACCAAAAGACAACAAGACATTTACAAATGACATATCAGATAAAGGGCTAGTATCCAAAATCTATAAAGAACTTATCAACCTCAACACCAAAAGAACAAATAATCCAATCAAGAATTGGGCAGAAGACAAGAACAGACATTTCTACAAAGACATCCAAATGGCCAACATACACATGAAAAGTGCTCCACATCACTCAGCGTCAGGGAAATACAAATCAAAACCACAGTGAGATACCACCTCATGCCAGTCAGAATGGCTAAAATTAACCAGTTAGGAAACGAAGATGTTGGTGAGGATGTGGAGAAAGGGGAACACTTCTACACTGTTGGTGTGAATGCAAGCTGGTGTAGTCACTCTGGAAAATAGTATGGAGTTCCTCAAAAAGTTGAAAATAGAGCTACCCAATGATCCAGCAATTGCACTACTGGGTATTTACCCTAAAGATACAAAGGTAGTGATCTGAAGGGCCATATGCACCTGAGTGTTTATAGCAGCAATGTCCTTAATAGGTAAACTATGGAAAGAGTCTAGATGTCCATCAACAGATGAATGGATAAAGAAGAGTGGTGTGTGGATGGAATATTATGCCATCATCAAAAAAACCCATAAAGCGAAATCTTGCCATTTGCAATCATATGGATGGAACTAGAGGGTATTATGCTAAGTAAATAAGTCAATCAGAGAAAGACAGTTAACATATGATCTCACTGACATGAGGAATTTGAGAAATAAGACAGAGGATCCTAAGTCAAGGAAGGGAAGATTGAAACGAGATGAAACCAGAGGAGACATACCATAATAGACTCTTAATCTCAGGAAACAAACTGAGGATTGTTGGAGGGGGTGGGGTGGGAAGGATGGGGTAGCTGGGTGATGGATACTGGAGAGGGTATAAGCTATGGTGAGAAAAATAAAAATAAATAAATAAAAAAGAAAACCCTAAAGCCACCACCAAAAAACCACTAGAACTGATAAATGGATACATTAAAGTTGCAGGATACAAAAGTAATATGGAGAAATCTGTTGCATTTCTATATACTAATAAGGAAGGAACAGAAAGAAAAAAGAAACAATCCCATTTACAACTGTACCAAAAATAAGAATAAACCTAACCAAAAAAGTGAAAGACCTATATTCTGAGAACTATAAAATACTTATAAAAGAAATTAATGAGGACACAAAGAAATGGAAAGACTTTCCATGCTCATGGGTCAGAAGAACAATTATTAAAATGTCTGTACTACCCAAAGCAATCTATAGATTCAATACAATTCCTATCAAAATACCTATTCTTTCTTAAGAATTTGAAGTCAACTCTTGAGATATAAATACTTCCTGGGTAATTTAGCTCATTAAGCCACTATTAACCATCAATACCTTGGGCACAAAGGAGTTTGCCGCTCTAGTCAGAGAGTAGATTCTGAAGTTCTGGGACTAGGGAAAGAAGTATTAATTAGTCTGAACTGAGACAAAATTATATTTATCTGTTAGAAAAGAATTTCAGCCAAAGATAATGGCATATCCTACTAATGAGGGCTTAAACAACTGGGAGTTTGTTAATCCTACATCATAAGAAATATGGAGGTAGGCAGCTGCTGGCATTGATTCAGCTGCTCAATAATCTCATCAAGAACATGGGTCCATTGCTACATTTTCTATACCATTCTTTGTGGGTTGGTTTTTCGTCCTTGAGTTACTACTCCTGTAGTAGTAGTAGTAGTAGTAGTAGTAGTAGTAGTAGTAGTAGTAGTGAGTTACTGCTACTGCCCCAGCTTTATGAAACATGGCCACAGTCAAAAACAGGAAGTGAGACACAGGGGGAGGGACAAAAGATGTGATTATGCTTTCTTTAGGGAAGAAAACATTTCCCAGGAGCCCTATTTTTTTTTTTCCCTTTACATTTTCATTTCCCAGAAGTTAAGGTTGGGAAAAAATAGGATTGATCTCTCTTACCAAATATCAATAATTTTGTCCTAGTACTTTAGTAAAATCTAGTTCAGCTAACAGGTAAATGAGATAAGGGAAATTCTTTTTGAGTAAAAACAGGAGGTATCACTAACCCTTCTGGGTGTTCTAGAAACAATGTAAGAAAAAATTTCCATTTTCACAGGTTTTTGCTTCATTGTCTTTCATGAAAGGAACAGGATGGATTTGGGTGGTAGGACCAGAGAATGTAATGATTTTTTTCTACCTTGTAGGGTCAGGATTTGAAGGTGTAGAGAGACAGCTTTCCAATTTTCTTATCAGTGTCAATTTCTAAGATACATATTCTTTTTTTTTTTAATAAAGACTTTATTTATTTGACAGAGAGAGAGCATAAGCAGGGGGAGCAGCAGAGGGGGAGGGAGAAGCAGGTTCCAGACTGAGCAGGGAGCCAGACTTGGGGCTAGATCTCAGGCCTCTGGGATCATAACTTGAGCTAAAGGCAGAGGCTTAATCAACTGAACCACCCAGGTATTCTTTTTTTTTTTTTTAAGGGGTATATTTTAAAATGGGTATTCTAGATATATATCATGGCAAAATTCTGCACTTCCTTCTTTGACCAGTGGAAGATTAACTGGCTGATCAAACATAGCCCTGCTCTTACTGGGGGAAGGAGTATTTGGGTCAGGGGAGCAACAAAGTTCTCCTCTACCCAATACCGATATGAGGAATAAGAGGTGTTAAAGAGCATAAAGTATGGATGTTGCCTGAACAATGGCCTCTTTTGTTATTATAATCAGGGGAAGAACCAGGAAAGTCAGTACAGAACCCAAGCTACTATTCAGAATCTGAAAGAAACATGGCAGCTTACAGCTGTATTCTAAATCCTAAAGTTTGGCTCAAGGCATCTCATGTTCGACACTGCTACCTTGGGCAGGTCTCTTGGGAAGGACCCATATTATTTCATTTTCTCTGAGTCATTGATCAACTATAGCTATGCTTAGAGGAAAATATATAGCCCTACATGCATGTATTATAAAGAAAATTTGAAAATTATTTATATAGGCAACGATCTCAAGGACTTAGAACAATAGTTGCAAATAAAATCCAAATAAATTAGAGCCAGGAAATAACATGGATAAAAGCATCAATTAATAAAACAGAAAATAAATGCACAATAAAGAAAACACAGAACACCTATAGTTGGTTCTTTGGAAATATTTTAAAACTGGCAAACTAGTCTTTATATGGACAAGAAATCTGCATATTGTAGGCAGCACACAAGGAATTCACAAGATTGAAAACTATTTTTTTTTAACATCAAGGTCATGGGAATATTAACAATTCTTTGTAATATCTCTATTTAACACAGGACAAAAAATACGGTCATACTACCTAATAGATGAGTCTTGTTTCTGGCATATCAGTTTCCTTCTCTTTTTGATCTGTCTTACGTCTTCATTGTCAAATCATTTTACACTTGATCTTAGCCAAAAGGCCGAGAAGCGATCAAATCATTTTAGAACATAATGAAGACTTAGTCTAATGGGGCTGTTGCCTTCTGGAAGTCTGTTCTTTACCTTACATGGTAAGAGTAGGGCAGAAATATTATGCATAAAAGAACATGTTACTTCATTGGAAAACAATGGAATCTGGGCAGAATGTATACTTACTTTATTAAGACTCAGCTTCTCTCCCTCATAGCTGTGGTATTTGGATTGTTAATATTCTAATACAAACAAAGGGAAGTGTTTAGGCTCCCAAACGAAGTTGGAGTTTTAATGTCCTTTACAAAAGGGTAAAAGAAAGGAATAAGAAAATGGGTTTTGATGGAGGCTTTTGAGGTAGCCTCATATAGACTGACCCTAGAAGGAAACTAGAATGCACTTTGCTCATAGGAAGCAAGGCTAGTTATGTCATATTCATTATCATCTTGAAAAATGCTCTTGACTCACAGAGTTTTATTAAATTCATGATGTAGTTGAAGATTAGCCATTCTTTTAAAGAATTCTTTGTGAGTACACTTGGCACATAATGAATGAATTTTCAGAAATAGTCATTCTCGCCTCTTTAGGTTGAGCTAGCAGTCTTCGGATTTTTAACTTGCTCAGGCCTGTTAGAGGTAAGATGGTGGCAAGATAAAGACTGAGCCAAAACTCCAATTATAAAGGGAGACTACCAACAGCATTATTTGAGGTAGAACAAGAAAAGGCTGTAAGGAACTTGATGCAGGATCTTGCCTTAATCATCTTTGTATCATATTGTAGAGGCCACATGTTTTGTTTTTCTTTGAACTGAACTGAATTGAATTAAATTGGATTGAACTGAATGAGGTTCTGGATCATGAGAGGCAGCCCAGAAATAAAGTCAGACCTTTGAAAATACACCACTTGTGAAATGAGCCAGAGGTGGGGGAAAGTGATATTTAGAGGGGTAGTGACACAAACTGGCCCATGATCAAAATTTTCCGCTCCAAAACATAAAAATCAATGAAGGAAGACTATGGGATGCAAGAGAAACCCAGTATGCAGAAATCACATAAACAGAGATGAACAACAGGTTAACTACCCTGTTCTCTAAACACAGGGACCCTGTACATAGTTAGGGCTCAATAAATACTGGCTGTTTGCTTTTCCTTCTTCTTAAATCATTAGTAAAAATAATTAGTTTAAATAAATAGTAACTGAACCATACTATGTGCTAGACTGTGCTTACATTTTACGTGCCACATCTCAATTAAATCTTACAAAAAAACTTACGTCTACACCTGGTATTTTTGTCTGACAAAAGGCTGAGGAGTCAGAGAGATTGGGAATACTTTTCCAAAGTGACACATGCTGATGACACGCTCTGAATGAAGAAAAAAATGAATAATCAATAAAGACATGAATGTACAAGTTCATGATTCAGTGCATGTGTGTGTGTGTGCGTGTGTGCGTGTACGTGTGCATGTCTGTGTATAAATGCATTTCTTCTTTCAGCTTTCATTAGCTCTCTACTTGGCTCACTCTTCATTAACTAACTACTTTTATTAGCACAAAAGTCTTTAGTAGTTTTAGTCTAATACTGAGAAATATGCCAACTAAAAAAAATATCTCTGTAAAGAAGCCATTTAGAATGTATTTTGAAGCCAGATTACCTATTTGAATACTAGCTACACTATTTATACTATTAAAAACTTGGGCAGGTTTCTTAGCTTCCACATGCTTCAGCTTTCTTACCTGTAAAATGAGGATTAAAAATAACATTGACCTCAGGTTTATTTTATGATGACTGAATGAGTTATTTTAAGTAACTACTTAGAAAAGTAGACAGGAATCATACTACATAAAAGCTAAGTGTTTTTATTTTTCCCCAACTTTATTGCTCTACAGAGTGAGGGTGTCCTAACTTTCCCTCAAGACTCTCAGAAAATGCCCATTGATGAGAAAGAGGGAAATGGGAGAGGAGAAACAAAAATACGAATCCAATAAGAAAGGTTAGGTTTTCCTTTTTTTCAGTGACAGACTTGACATCTGACCCATGTTTCAGTTGAGAAAGCCTTAACACTCTGAATTGGATTTCCCAGAGAACTAAATTCTCCAATTCTCCCCGAAAAGTCAGGTCCTGAAGTGGAAAGGGCAGATTTAAGGAACTATGGTGACATAGGTTCATTCCTCTTGGCAGTAATATAAGACAACAGCAATTTATGGGGAGAAAAGAAATTTATTCAGGCCCATGACTGTACATTACATTGTGTTTTCTCTCTTGGGGAGGAAGTTTGGAATGCATAGCAGTTCTGTGATCCAAAGCAGCTTGCTTGCCCCATAATGCGATACAAAGTGGTAATAGTCAGGAGTCTTGAGAAATGAGTCAGAAGGAGATATTGCTCTTTTGGTTCCGAGAAGCGGAAGCTTTGCTGGCATCCACCGCTTGTGAAGCTGTTTCTGTCCCAGATAGAGGTGAGATACATGAAGGTGGGGGAGGACACGGAACACGGAAAGGCATTGGTACTAATCTGATCAATTAATTCAATAAAGGGTGCCATCTGACTATGGAGCTGTCCGGCAGGAAATGTGTAAAAGCCCTACAGTGAAAACATGATTTCCGTTAATCGCCTGCTTTCATCATACAGATCCCTTGAGGCAGCCAAGCTGGCTTATCAAAGAACCTGCTACTGGCTCCTCTGCTGCGTAATGTCCTTCATGAGAGAAATCTGGGCCTCAGATTTACCTCAAATATGAAATACCATTAACTGCTCTATCCTCTTATTAATCCAGTGTATGGCCAGGAGCCAGGATTGTCCAATATTCCCCCTTCGGTTGTCAGTTACTCCTTGGTTACTCAATATATGTATCTGTCCATCTCTTCCTTTAATAATGGCTGTGGTTAAAAACCAGAAAAACACTGATGTGACCTTGGATATGGACCACATTACTGTTCATTACTTGCTTGAAAAGGGGAAAAAAATGCAAACAAGAATTATTCTTCATAAACTTGGTTTAATTCTTGCAAGCAAGTTTGTGAGTCATTTTATGAATGGCTCCCGCTTCAAATTAGGGCTCCTGTTTCCGCTTCCAATGAGCCTCTAGTATTACATTTAATATTGTTTCCTCTCAGCAATTGAAATGTACATCCCTGCTGGGTTGGTAAGAATAGAATTTCTTTCCTGAATTCTTTCTTCTTTCTGAATTGCTTCATTTTACTTCCCCCAAAACTAAAATAAAGTAATTTGTACCTAAAACTAGACAAAATTAACCTCATGTCTTGTTCTCCTTTTAGCTTGAGACCTGACTGCTTGGCACAGAGGGCTGCTTTCACTCATGGCCTCATTTCTTCACCTCTCCTCACTTTTTTCAGACAGGAAGAAAATGGCTTCCATGGGTAGCAAATGGCCTCAGGCAAAAGAAACAGCTCAAGGGGTTTTAGAACTCACTAAGGTGAAGGCTGATAAAAATGAAAAAAGCTCATAAAAATGCTATCAGAGCCTATGCCATCCATGAGATGGGTATCACCATATTCTTTCGCTCCTGGGTGTGTGTTTACTGTTCTCAGGCCTATTTGCTCAGACTGTAAATGATGTAAGTCAGGCTTTGGAGTGCTCTATCTCCTCTTGATTCTGTGTTCTTGAGCATACAAGCCATATCAAAAAGGTCTGTCTCACCTTTCTTACTTAAATGGCTATACCATGATGACAAAAAAATATTTATTGCCAATCTTCCTTCCTATATAGATGGCAAACATTACTAATACAGAATCCTCCTCAGCATAGTGTTTGGGGATGCTAATACCAATTGATTAGAACTATCATACCTGAAAACAACCCACTGGTCCCACTGCACCCCTCCCCCCACAAAACACAGAGAGAGAGAGAGAGAGAGAGAAAGAGAGAGAGACAGAGAGAGCTATTTAATCTGCTTTAGGCTTGAAGAACCAAGTCCTTAAACATTGTTATTTAGGTAGTAGGTAAGAGTCAGAAAGGACAGAAATTTGTAGGATGAACCATACCATGCATGAGAAATCTTTTATCTAAATTTCTCTTCAGCACTAGGGTGGCAGCTAGGAAAGGGAGGAACAAATTCAAGCTCTCATAGAGGTTACAATCAATAATTAGTATCATTTATTAATTTAAAAAAATCTCCTGGTGATTCACAGACCTGTACCCCTGGGGATAAAAATATATTATATGTTTATAAAAAATAAAAAACTGAAAAAAAAATCTCAAAATAGTTGCCATGTCAACACAAGTATTGACATTGTCATTAATTCAACCATCATCACTTGTACTAGACAGGAAGAAGAAATAATTTAAGAAGGAGAGCTATGACCAGAAAAGCAAAACCTTCCTAGAAAAACTCATCATCCTTCCACTCATACAGCACTTGCCAGAACTGTGTCACATGACTGCCTTAAACTGCTAAGGAACCTAGGAAATACTGTCTTTGCAAGCTAAAACATAGGTGTCCCTAACACAATGGGAATTTCTGTTAGCAAGAAAAAAGAGAATATGTTTTGGGTCAGTAACTAACCATATTGGGCCAAGTCTCCTTAGTACACACTTCCATAATATAACTATATTTTTTTCTTATTATTTATACAGACAAAAATATATACTTGCTGGCTATGCCAACAGATCCTGAGCTCTGAACTTGCTGAGTATATGTCTGGGTTTTACCAACCACTTCATTTCCAGGAAACACCTCAGTGTCTGCAATATAACAGCCACTCAAAATGTATTTGTTAAAAAATGGATAAACTTCCACCACACTTTTTTAGGCAAGTGGTTTCTCCTACCTAGTTTACTACATTTCTGCATAACAGCTCAATTCATCTCCTTGTTTTCACATCACTGGCTGAGTGATCCCTTTAAAATGATCTGTAACAAAGTTAAAGGAAACAATAGTTTGCCATTATCTTAAGGATAATTAAGGTAATGCTCTGATTCCAGAACATGATTTACAAGGGCCTTAATAACTTCATACTCTGGTATCTTTCTTTCCTCATCACTTACCTTTCCCTGCTTCTCACTCTATCTATATAGTACCTATTTTTCAATTTCTGAAAGGAGACATATTCTCTTTTTTGACCTGAGGTATAATTTACATACAGTAAAATTCAGCTTTTAAAAAAAATACAGTTTTATGTGCTTTGACAAAATGAATAGAGTTGTGTGACTATAATATGGTCAATATAGAGAACTTTTCTACCACCTCCCCAATTCCCCCATATCTAGCTAACCTCTGTCCCTGCCTCCAGTCCCTGGTAAACAATGGATAGCTTTCTGTCTCTATGGTTTCCTTTTTCTCCAGAAAAACATATAAATAAATTCATGCAACATGGAGCCTTTGGAGTCTAGATACTTTGATTTACCATAATATTTTTGAAATTATTAATCCATGTTAGAGAACATGGATTAATAATGAGCCCTCTTTATTCATGAGTAGTCATCCATTGCGGATATACCACAGTATATACATTCAACAGTTAAAGAACATTAACTTTGTTGCCAATTTGGAGTAATTAGGAATAAAACCACTATAAACATTCACATAATGGCTTTGAATATGGTATGAATGTGTTATCTTTTCACCTTGGAGTAGGACTACTAGATCATACTTTAAGTATTATGTTTAACTTTATGAGAAACTGCTTTCTATACTGTTTTCCAAAGTGGCTGAACCATTTTGTTTTCCTATAATATTATCTTTTAATGCTGGCCTTTAGCTTGTCTTGTGATTCCTCCACTCATCTCCTTCACTCTGTTTACTAATACTTATACTTTAGGTTTCTTCTTGGTGATTGCTTTCTTTGGGAAAGTCTTCCCTGCTCCCAGGTCTGGATTGATGTATCTCCTGTATTCTGTTATATTGTTGCATATCTTATCAATTAATATTGCATAATGTAAAAGAATGTGAATATAAGATTATTTCAATCTAAATTTGAACTAAGCTGGCAAGATTACAGATGCCAACTATTACAACATACAAAGGGATGTGTCATACTGTCTTAGTAGAATTTATAAAAGAGGTAGCCCATATTTATTTTTTTCAACTATGGCTTAGTACTCGTGAAGAATATATAAGAGAACTGAGGTTAAACATATAGGAGAGAAAATTCCCTTGGATAAGTTATATGGAGTAAGTCTACCTACTCTGTTCTTTAATGTTTCCATTTACCATCAAGATAAGTGAGAGAGGATTCCATAAGAGAACTTGGATAGCTTGATCTTTGTTCCTTAGTGTCTGTGGGATCATTGCAACTGGTGCTGAATCCTTTTTCAGAAATGCCTAAAAATGTGAGATTTTTACTAGATGACTCCTTTGATGGTGGGAAAAAATAGAGGTGACACCATTGGGAAAGTTGTGGACAACTAGGACAAAGGATGTGCATTTTTCATGGACCATTGGGGGCTATGTAATAGATATCTCTTCTTTACCCATCTGAAAAAGAATTGACCTAAGTGAACTGCCTGTAAAGGTAATGAGATCTCCAACAGAGTCTGTGTCAAATGGAGTCTCTCTGGTAGAGTTGCTGATCATAGTTGAGAAGTAAAGATCCCCAATAATGATGATGATCACCCACAGGTGTGCTCTAAGGGAGATCAGACAGAGATCATGGCAATGCCAGCAGTACAGGACTATTTCTCCCATTTCTTTCATTTTCCTCAGATAAACACCATCAAACTAGAAAAAAATAGAGATATCTAAGAGGGGAGGGTTGAAAATGCTAGGAGGGGGAATTAGAGGAGAGGAAATAAAAAATAATAAATAATTTATTCAGAGCTTGTATTTTGACATTCATCTTGTGGTCAATTATTTACTACTATAATTGATGATATAAATAAACATTTGACATATAGATCTTTCTGTATTTCCTATCATTTTCTTAAACACCATTCCTAGATGTGGAACAATTGAAATTCAAAGTCCTAACAGTTTTGAGACTCTTAAAACTTAATTTTTAATTTACAGTCCAAAATGGCTTATGGTTTATGTTCATAAGGGTACATACCTTGATAAATCTCACCATCAAACAAAATAAGCTTTAAGAAAAATCTGTTAAATTGATTAATGCAAAGAAAAATATCATTGCTTTAAATTCAATCTTCATGGGATTAAATTTTGTTGTATGTTTATTTTCCACTTTTGTTTTCTCTGGATGACTTGTTGGTTAATATCTGTTAACATTATTTCTATTCAGAAGACTGTATTTTTATCTAGATGAGATAAATTACGGCAAGGTATGTACTTTTTGATCTAGGTCTCTTCATGTCCTGTGTACTTATTTTTGAGAAAAACTGTATTTTCAAACATAAACAACTGTGTTATCCTATCAGGCTTCCTTAAATGCATATTCTCCCTTCTTACTCAACCAGAAAATCAATCCAACCAATTAATGTGTTGGAGAACGGAAAAAAAAAAAAAAAATGATGCTTCTGTATAGCAGCCCTTCCTGTCACTTGGAAATGCATCTTAAATGTTTCAAGGAACATTAACATGAGTATATGAATGGACATCCCCAGAGAAAGAGAGAGAGGGAAGAGGAAGGAAGGAGAATGTGTGTGTGTGCTGGGGATAGAGGTCAGTCTGACAATTGTTACTTAAATGGTTCTAGTATTCTAATTCAGTTATGACATTCAGGGAGCAGAAAGGGGGGGAAACAAAGCTGAACTTTTCATTTTAGATACAACCTATTTTTTGAGATGGCTGATAAAAGTGTATAATAGGAAACTACAATTCCCATGAAATCTGATTGAACAAATAGGAAATAAAATAAGTTTTCTTGGGGGTCTCTAAACTGTGATTGAGAAATAAGAGGGGACATACTCTCAGCAATCTTCTTCTTTACACGGTTTTGGTCAAGTACTTCATTGTGACAAAGCTGGTCTCAGCCCAGAGAAACTATGAGTCAAAAAGAAAATAAAAAATAGTAATAAACACATTTATCTGGTACTTACTGTCTCCCAGATACTAATAAACAATTATTCCACATATACTGTCTTATTTAACCCTGTCAAGCTCATGAGGTTAGTATAATAATTGTGCTAAGTTTATACAAGAGGAAACTGAGGCTTAGAGATGGTGAGTGACTTTTCCAATATCACATAACTAATAAATAGCGCAGGTGTTATTTACATTGAGAACATTAAAAAATCTAGGGCCTCTGGTTCTAAACACTAGGCACATCATTTCAGCTTCAGTCCCACCAGGCTAGGGTAGACTCATGTTGTTCCGATCCTTTCCAAACATACCAAACCATCCACCCAATCCCACCTCTGTCAAACTCTTCCATATTTTGTTATTAATTTGAAGGTTCAGTGTAAAATGAAAATGTGGAGCTCCGGCTCAGGCTGGAGATGCTAAACTTTCCTTCCCATGGGGATGGCATCTCAACCAGAGCAGATGAGTGATTCGAGAGATTCTGGAGATAATAACTACTATATCAGGAGATACTAGATATCTTAAACAAAAAAAAAAAATAGGAAATAAGATGAGAAATAGGTCGCTGCCAAGTCACCTGATAAATAAACCATGGGACTGCCAGGTAGGGTTGGTTTTCCTTGTAAAGCTGGCTTTAGCACATCTCAAAATTTTGAACAAGAAAAATAAGAGATTCAACAAAGAGCCTGGCATATACTATTGTAGTTAATAAATGTTTGCCAATATTATTAATGATATTTGGGATACATTCAATTTTGAAAATTTAAATAAATTGTTAGAAAAATGCTTGTCTCCTATCTATCACATTACTATCGAAGCACACCTAAAATTCTTTAATCATTACAATAAAAAATGTATTGAGCAACAACTAAGTACCAGACACTTCCTGAGTATGTTATGTTCATTATCTTATTCCATTCCCATAATAAGTTCCTGAGGAAGTATTGTCAAGCCATTTCATAAATGAAGAAACTTAAGGTGAGTAAAGTTAAATAAATGCCCAAGATATAATAGTTAATGAAAGATTAAGATCCAGCCTTCAGTCTTTCTGATGACAAAGTCTGTGTTGTTTGTTTGTTTGTTTTTTAAGATTTTATTTATTTATTTGACAGACAAAGATCACAAGTAGGCAGCGAGGTAGGCAGGGAGAGAAGGGGAAGCAGGCTCCCTGCTGAGCAGAGAGCCCGACTCAGGGCTAGTTCCCAGGACCCTGGAATCATGACCCGAGCCAAAGGCAGAGGCTTAACCCACTGAGCCTCCCAGGTGCCCCCAAAATCTATCTTAACCTGAGTTATACTGTCTGGATTAGTGATTCTCAACCCTAGCTATACATTTAAAAATGCAAAAAAGCAAAAAAGCTGATGCTGATAACCCAGCCCACATTATTTTAATAAGAATACTGACGAGTAAGAACCAGTGGTTGAACATACGTAAATGTGCTTCACGTGATTCTCATGGGCAGTCAAGGTTGAGTCAATTGACCTAAATGGTATAATGCACCTACAAAGCTCTTACTTTTAATATAGCATGTATTAACTCATATTAGCAGACCATTTGGAATTTATGAAAGACACTGGAAACTCCAATTTATTTATTTTTATCCCAAAAGTATTTTTAAGGTAAACGCCAAAGAATATCCACTGTAAGAAAGCAAAGTTATTCTATTTTGCACAAGAAGAAAGAGTTGTTATTGACATGACCTTGAATAATCTTTTATAGACGGGTGTGGGAGGATAATTTATTTTCAAACTTAGAAAAGTAAAAGCATCTGTGTATTGACCTGAAAGAATGTGTGGAAAACATAGGATGAGGAGAAGAATTACTACACAATTTGGATCAGGAAATGTCAGGGTGGGCGGATGTGGGATGATAGAAAAGGAGTGTGTCATGAATACTTCATAAGAGGGCCCGCCCCCTTCACATTTGTAAGTGTCATTTATAATGGGGTGAGTAATAGCGTTAAGATGTGTGCTCTGTGATATGTTCCTTTATCTGAACAAATATAAGGCAACCTAGATAAAACTCTTATCCAACGCCAGCACATGCAAACCAGAGATGTGATGTTGATGATTTGAGCCTCAGTCCCAACAGGAGGGTAGTTTTCCAGATAACTTCCTCAATTCCCCTACCTAATTCAGGGGGAAAAAAAAAAAAAAAAAAAAAGGGTTTATAAACAAAGTCACGAGTATCCCAAATGTTCTGCTCATTAATTTTATTCTCCAGTATATCTGACTAGAATCATAAAATCAACAGACTGATGTGTGCAAAGAGATACAGATGACAGCTACAGAGAGATACTTCCATCAGTTTAAAACAAGTAAAACACCTGACTAAATCATGTCACAGGCCACCAAGCCAAATACAACTCTACTATAAAACTGCCATCATTTTGTAATTTGTACATTACCAAGTTAAGGAAAAAAACTGGAATGATGAGTGTGTTAGGGATTTAAGGGCAAGTCCCCATAGATATTGACACTAGATATTATGGCAATTTGCCTACTTTGCTTCTGGAAAATATCTCCATTACATTGAACAAAAGTATAAATTACAGTGGGATTTTTTTTCTAACAGCATTTAAAATGGGGCATATTTTACGACAATGTGGAAGATGCTGGTATAAGCAGCATAGGTTTTTGAATTGTAATGGGCTGAATTCAATTATGATTTTCCACTACTAACAACAAAATATTTCTGGGCAAGTGGTTTAGTGCAGTTGAAGCTAATTTTCTTTATCTATAAAATGGGAATAATAATCAGCATTTAGGATTATTCTGAAGCTAATAGACAGTGTCTGTCAAGCAGAAGTATAATTTACCTAGGATGATGATTATTATTTTATTATATTCCTATTATTAGAAGTTAATCCACTCTCTTAATGTCTTGCTAAGGGCCTGTGCTTTCATATCCTGGGACTCAGTCATGCTTTGTCCATTTTCTCTCAGAAGAAAAAAAAATCACTAGCACAGACGGTAGTTCTGATATTAGGCCTACCTAACCAAGGAAGGACATGTACTAGGGGAACTGACCAAGCTATTGAAGTTAAGAAGAGGTTCCCATTGGCAGGCAAAGTCCAGTGCTCAATGTGGTAATGACTGGCACAATCCATCTAAGTTTCTAGTGACAATCTTAAAGCAGTTAGATAGGTCAGCAGTCAAGAAAAGTAATGGCCAGGAACTCACCAGGTCTACTGGCTTACTGTCTTATAGTTAAATTAAGAGTTCCAAATCCAGGTTCTAGGTCGATGAACAAAACAGATTCATAAGGATAAAAACCAAGGGAGGTGCTTATTTATAAGAACTCAGGTATGACTTAGAATTTAAGCACTGAGACAACATCCAAACTTTCATTTTTGGTTAGAAGACTTACTGTAGATACAGCAAAGATAACTTGATGGAGAGCTGCTGTTACTATTACTATACAGGTACAATATTAACTCTTCCTAAAAAATCCAGAAGAAAAGAATTTACATGTTTCCATGGCAGAATAAATTAACTCTGTAAGGGTACACAAATTTCTTAAGGTTAGATAAGCAGATAAGTGAATTCCAGATCCAATATTGAAATCCAGGGTTATTTGGCTTTAAAACAATGGGCTGAACGAAGAAATAACATGCTATCCCCAAAAGAATAAAATAAAATAAATTAAATTGAATAAAAGTGAAAACAACACCAAAACTCCTATTTCAACTCACAGTGGTTCTGGCAACAGGAGAGGAGAAGTTCAAACATGCATCTGATAACCAAAGGTCTCTTGAAATGGAAAACCAGATCTTAAGAGTCTGACAGAGTATGATAGCTTGGATTCCTACCCAAAGGACCTCAGCTGGAAATTTTTGATCATATGGATAGTAGAAGATTCATGATTTCTTATCTCTCACCATTGTTAGGAATCTCTAAAACCTTATGGACTCTAATGGAGTTCAGATTTATACACCATGAAATAATATATATGCAGTTTAATCATCCTGGTCACTATGTTTTCTTATCACAATATTTAAGACAGGAATTGTCTTTGACTCAATGATAGAGAAGATCTGAATATTGGTAAATCCACCAGATTATTTCCTTTTCAGTACAAGTTGTTTTCTGTTAACCCTGATGCCAAGGGTTTATTTAGTTAATCTTCTTGTGATTTCTGAACTGTATTTAGAGAATCACTAGAAACATTTTTTTTCCTACCTCACTGTTATTAATATTCCATGGTGCCTCTGGCTCTCTGTGTCTTCTGAGGCATGTACAAATGTCCAAAGAGAAAAAGCTAGGGACTCTTCTCATTTCTCCACTCAGGAAATATCAGGAAGGCACCTAATTTCTTCATGGAGGAAGAGGAGAAAATAAAGAAGAGTTTAAGCATTCTTTAGTCCTGTGAAGTTTGGGGGAAGCAGTTTTAGAGAGAGGAAATAACCTTCCTTACCTACTCTCCATAATTCTGTTTATAAGTTCTTACTGGGATTTTGGAAGAGGTAATGGGGTAAGAAAACTAAATCTTCCAGCTACTAAACAGAAAATTTCTTGAGTAAATACTATGGACAAATTCTCTAAATATTTTGTAATGGCATTTTATGCCATAAGAATATTCACTTACTTTATTCACTATTCTCTTGTCCATCTTCGTTTATTCAGATCTCATTCTACCTGAGATGTTCTTCAAGGGGTCATATTAAACACAATTATTGTTATTTACTGGGTACCAACATGCATAACTTTTCCCTCAATAGTTCCCCCACCTTTTCCTACCCTTCTAGTGGCCTAGGAGACTTAAACAAACACATCTATCAAAATATTTTATTTATTTATTTATTTTTAAGGAGGGAAAGGCAAGACGGAGCGGGAGAGAATCTTAAGCAGGTTCCATGCACAGGGCTGAGCACCACATGTGTCTCAATCTCACAACCCTGAGATCATGACCTAAGCTATAATCAAGAGTTGGACACTTAACCAACTAAGCCACCCACGTACCCCAAATACTCAGCTTTCAATCTCGGAAAAATATCTGCATGATGGAGAATCTAGTTCAATGGAAAAACTAAAGAGCAATAAAGAATCCACTTTCTATGGTATATTAAAGGAGGTAAGATGGCACTTCCCACCAAACAAATAATCTTACATAGTAATTGAGACATAATTTATTTTCTTTAGGAAAATCCATTTTCCCCACTTAAAAACATAATGAAGATAGCTATTCTCAGTGGTATCCAGCATTACAGGTAGGCAATTTACAGGAGATGAATTTCCCACTTCAGATGTTGTAGAGTAGTAAATTGGTAAAGGGCTCTTGAATTTACTGAAATCATCACATGCACAAATATACTGAATGCTATTTATGTGTCTTTGTAGCTTACAAATTTAATGAGGCTGAGATCTGAAGAATAAAAAAATATTTCCACTACAAAAATGAAAAAAATGTTGGAATGAATTTTAGGTTTGTTGCACACTTAAGATCCCAAAACCCAAACAAAATTTTTCTTCCATAAGATCACATGGAGTAAAAATGAGTAAATGTTCATTAGGATCTTTGTTTAAAAGACATCAAAAGATTGCTGACAATCTCACCATTTCATTCCTCTCACTATCATCTGTTGTAGACATAATATGTTCTACTTCGAGAAAACCTTGAGCACCTTATAAATTGTTGGTACTCCTCATGGAATGTGGATTGTGTAGCTATTGGCCTGGAATGTATAAACTATGAATTAAGTGTCACTTGAATGGAAAATTATTTGAAGAAAGTACACTATGATTCACTTCTAATGAATGCTTTCATACGTCTCTGCAAATGTATTCACCCAAAGAAGTTCTCATAGAAGCAGGCCAAGAAACTTCTTTCCTGTAATATTTTATCTAGCAAATTTTAAAGTCAAATAATTCACTAAATCTATGAAATTTCCTTTTATTTTTAAGTAGCACTCATAGAAATTTCCTGTGCCTGACTACAATCCCACCAGAGAGCCAACTGAAATTATAATGTTACAGCCCACAAAAGCAGATATTCCCCAAAAGACAATGAGAACACTTGATAAGAGATATAAAAGCATAAACAAAATGCTTTGTTATTTAACCTACCTCAAGCTACTTGTATATATCTTATCTCCTTTAAGAAAGTAAGTGCCACCCAAGAGCTACTGAAGTAAACTTTTGGACTTTGATCTATTATTTTTATGTTTCAAGGTTATAGTATTTTCTGATTAAAGAAAAACTGTGAATCTTATATAATAAAGACTTAAAACAATTAAACAAAAGTAATATGTATATTTTTGGTTCCTAGTAGCTGGGACTCAGCTCAGTGTTGTTGGCTGTTGGTTATGTAACATTATCAAGGACAGATTTTTATACTGCACCAGATTGTAGGGAACCTCCTTGTGAATAAGGACTTATCCAAAGACAAAAGCCAGTAGTAAATATTGACCAAAGTGTGTTGTGATTAGCTTTGTGTTAAGGAACAAGGATTTGTGACAATTTTTTTGTCATCTGGAAAATGTAATGGCATTCAGAGCATTTGGTTATGATTGCAGTTTTTAAGTACAAGATGAGAAGGGACTAGAATTAACACAGGGGCATTTGGGAGAGACAGGGGAAAATGGATCTAAAAAACCTCTAGATATAAAAGACTTTCTATATTTTGTTTAAATGGGAAGAGGGGGATTGAGGAGGCAGGTATCCAGAATGATACCAAATGCCCTAGTTTAGAAGGCAGCATCAACGATTTTAAGAGAGCATGGTAGAGAACGATTAGAAAAATAGAAGGTCTTTTTAAAGGTGCCCAATTATAGATGCCTATAATTGAAGGTGGCTGAATCAAACAAATGATTAGAACTCTGTAAAATCAAGTCTGGGATGTAGGAAGGTACACTCTTTCCTTCCCCAGTCTTTCCTTTCTCTCTCAGGAAATTCATGGGACACTTTCAGAGGATGAATCGAATACCCCTGAAGTAGCTGAACTTATGACTACAGTTGTGTCACAAATGCCTAAGGGTCTCTATTCTTATTTTAGTTAGCTTAGGGTCCTATGTTAAGCTCCATCTTGTCCTGCTCTTCCTCTGGATTTTAAAAAGCAAGGAATGCTCTCTCATCATATTTCCTCAACCAACATTGTCAGGCAGGTATGTCTTTACAGTAAAGGCCAGAGAAAGATTAGAATGTCTTATTACTGTGAGTCCTAAAACTCAGCCACTCAGTTTTATACCATTATTGTCATAGTCTGAGAATTTTAAATGCTTTAATTCCAGATGGTTGAGAGAAAGAATACTGAATTAATACTGAACTATTTTTGTCCTCAACTATTTTACTAATAAACTGTGCTATTAAAATTTTGTTTTAGTATTTTCTTTCACATTTTATATTTGGACTGCTATTCATAGAACTTTATCTTATTTAATTTTCACATGGTATTGGTATGTAGAGCTTTTTAAATCTCTGCTTAAGTTTCTAGTTACAGAATGCTGTTTTTGTTTTTGTTTTAACTAGATAAAATCTAAGGTCTCTCTGGTTCTATTATCATGAAAAAGGACATACATAGCTTATAGAAAGAAAAAAAAATTCATGGGAAAGACACAAACTACATATACATTTTTATAGACAAAAGTCTCTATGTTTGTAGTTTGTAGGATGGAAAATGTGAAAGTTACTTACCAGTCTTGGGAAGAGAATTACGATGGGGCTTCACTTCTGGAAGAATTTGCTGTTGGAGGTGAGATTTTAGAAAACCAAAAAAGAGGAAAGAAGGTAGACTTAAAGTAAAAGATCATTCCAAGAATAGCAAATGGCATGATTGAGAATATAAGTGAGAAAGGGCTCATAGGGGATAGGGTAGGAGGTGAGAATACAAAGAAAGAGCAAGCAGTGGCTTCTTTGCTCCTCCACACCTTCTGCATGACAATTAATCTAAATATGCAGAAGGAGATGGGAAGGAAGAGTGGCCAATATTAGATAATCTAGGGAAGCCCATGAATTTGATCCTTGGAGTCTGGGCAAAGAAGCACAAACTTTATGGTCTCCACTAAGGCCAAGGGAATAGGTAGGTTCTAAATACAGAAGTTGAACCTGTGATTTGGTTGGGAAGCCAGAAAGAAGGTGCAGTTATAGAAGACATATGAAGTCCAAGCATTAAAGCTCACTCACGGATTTGCATTTCACAGAAAATGTGAAGTAGTCTTCTCTTCCTTGAAGAGTTGGGTTGCCATAGGATACTGGAGAAAGGAGCTCAGCTGTAGGAAGAAATACTCTTTTTTACAATGGGATGAAATTGGACTAAAAGTAAGTAGATTATAAGTGGCAGCTTTGGACCAGATACATTCTGTGGCCAAGTCTGCTAAACCTGGGAATTTGTTAGAAATGCAAAATCTCAATCTGTACTCCAGACCTACTGATCTGAATCTGTTTTGAGAAACACTGTCTTTAACACTCTTATTTTTAGTGTTCTCATCTGTAAAACAGGGGCAGTGGCTTCCTTATAAGGTTGTTGTAGTGATTAAAGAAAATAACCTTCCCAAAGTATTTAGCAGGATACTTGGCACAGTTTGTTCAAATAACTGGAAGTTGATGTATTAATATTAGTAATAGTGTATACTGCAGAATTATTTTTTTAATTAAAAAAATGTTGAAAAATTAGCTAAATCCCCGTTCAGAGTTGAACATTCTAATACCTAATCCACAAACAGAATTTGATCTTGCAGGGTATCGATTGCCTGCAATTTAACCTACTTTTAGTAGAAAATGATCAGGTGAGTGAATTTATTTTAAATGGTCTCTAAATTGGCTGAATTGTGCTAAGAGATTATTATTACGTGAGGTTCTGAATCATTTTCTGTATCAGTGACTAAGAAAGGGAATTGTGAGCGGAGAAACCAATTGTCAGATTAACACAGTTCTAATATGCAATGCAAATATTATGCTACTGAAATAAAAGTGCAAAACTGCCCTTAATTACTCAAACCATTTCTCCTAGAACATGAAAGGGCTTGTTTTGTCTCTTAGCTTCAATTTATTCCAATTATTCTGTTTTTAAAATAAATATTGTATTTAAAAAATTCATTTGAAAGAGGAAGAGAGCACGAGTGAGGGGAGAAGTAGAGATAGAGGGAGAAGCAGGCTCCTTATTGAGCATGGAGCCAGCCCATTTGGGGCTTGATCCTAGGACCCTGAGATCATGACCTGAGTTGAAGGCGGACACTATCGCCATCTGAGCCACCTAGGCACAATTATTCCAACAATTCTTGATCAGGTTTGCGAATAGGTTCAAAAGATATTTAGACCTGACAACTTTTTTTTTTTTTTTTAAGATTTTATTTATTTATTTGACGAAGAGAGATCACAAGTAGGCAGAGAGAGAGAGAGGGAAGCAGGCTCCCCACGGAGCAGAGAGCCTGATGTGGGACTCGATCCCAGGACCCTGAGATCATGACCTGAGCTGAAGGCAGTGGCTTAACCCACTGAGCCACCCAGGTGCCCAAGACCTGACAACGTTTTAATCAACCCCAAAATCTTTGCTCTTCTAGCTACAATTTATAGAATTGCTGCACTCTCTATTACCACATTTTTATCTACTTTTTCTTAATTATCTAGAGGCAAAAAAATTATTTAAACATCACAATCTCTACACTAGACCAAAGACAGCATGACTCTGATGTCCTCACAGAAGGAAACAGGGCTAACATAATGATCACAAGTGATCGTGATTACTACAGGAGTTCTAATCTCCAATATTTATTAATGTTTAATTCCATCTTCTGGCTTGGAATACCATCTTTTTTTTTTTTTGGTATATACCTATTTTTATCTTTGGTGGGAAGTCTCTCCTCTGAATTACAGAGACATATATCCAGTTACCTACTCAGCATCACTAACTTGGATGTCTATGGGTCATCTCAAACCTCACATAGTCAAATAACCAGTTTTTGTAAAATATTTTCTCTCCTATATTCAATCCACCCTCATAAATGGCACCTACATTCTAAGTACTCTTATTTTTTAAAAATTTTATTAATTATTTTTATTAAAATATAATGTATTAGTTGCCCCAGGGGTACAGGTCTGTGAATTGACAGACTTACACACTTCACAGAACTCACCATATCACATACCCTCCCCAATGTCCATAACCCAACCATCCTCTCCCTACCTCCCCTCCTCCCACAACCCTCAGTTTATTTTGTGAGATTAAGAGTCTCTTATGGTTTCTCTCTCCCCATCCCATCCTGTTTCACTTTTTCCTTCCCTACCCCCTAAACCCTCCACCCTGCCTCTCAAATTCCTCATATCAGGGAGATCATATGATAATTATTTCTCTGATTGACTTATTTCACTCAGCATAATACCCTCTAGTTCCATTCACGTCATTGCAAATGGCATGATTTTATTTCTTTTGATGGCTACATAATATTCCATATATATATATATATATATATATATATATATATATATATATACACACACACACAAACACACATATGTATATACATATATATGGATTTTATATATGTATATATTTGTATATATATAATGGATTATATATATATATAAATCACATCTTCTTTATCCATTCATCTGTTGATGGACATCTAGGTTCTTTCCATAGTTTGGCTATTGTGGACATTGCTGCTGTAAACATTTGGGTGCATGTGCCTCTTTGGATCACTACTTTTGTATCTTTAGGGTAAATAACCCAGTAGTGCAATTGCTGGGTTGTAGTTAACTCTATTTTCAACTTTTTAAAAATTAAGTTAAATTAATTTTTTTTTCAGTGTTCCAAAATTCATTGTTTATGAACCACAGCCAGTGCTCCATGCAATACGTGACCTCCATAATACTCACCACCAGGATCACCCAACCCCCCACCCCCTCACTCCAAAACCCTCAGTTTGTTTCTCAGAGCCCACAGTCTCTCATGGTTTGTCTCCCTCTCTAATTTCCCCCAACTCACTTCTCTCCACCTCCCTAAGTACCTTTAGAGTGTCTTTTCTGTTTTGTTTTCACATTCCATTCCATCCATGAGCAAACTTTGCTATATCTGTAAGTCTGATATTAGCAACCTCTCTTTCCCTCCACATAATCCTACTTGGCAAGAGGAATTACTACTGATTTCTTTTATGCTGCTCAGATATCAAAATAGTTTTCTAATTTTGACATATATAGAACTCACTGAAGAATGAAAGTGTTTACTAGACACAATTCATAAAATGGAAAATGAAACATAGAATATATAAATAGTAATTAATGATATGACAAATAGATGAAATCTATAATGATTTAGGTGTCAAAAATTCCTTTTACGTCCCAAATGATGTGTATACATATGTGTGTTTTTAGTGTATACATGTGATACTAGGAAAAAAGCTTATAAAAACATGGGAATTCAACAACAGCTTCTAAGAACAAACATTTATTACAAACTTAATGCATGTCCAGTACTATGCATTAGTAAAATGGAAATACAAAGATGAATAAGATCAAATCTATACCTTCAAGGAACTTCTTATTCTAGGAAGAAAGTCAGGGAAATAGTTTCAATAATCACTGACTCAAATGTCCAAACTTAGTGCAATGATTCAGAGCACTGTTTACCTGATAAGAGCAACCGAATGGATAAGGAAATAATAAAATCTATATGGTAACTTAGTAAACGTATACTGTGTAAGCAATGGCAAACATCAGAGGGCTTATGGTTTACCAAATACCATAACTGTTCATATTAAGAAAATGAAGAATAATGACTTATAAATGGCCAAGGTATTGTTTTGTTTTAATCCCCACATATTTAATACAGCTACGCTGTACTACAAAATGCCATCTCATGGTGAAAGGGTTTCCAGAACTGATGTTAAACTCTTTATTAGGTTTATTTCCCAAGAGTGTCGGTGTATTTGCGTGATCCATCCTTTAAAGACATGAACATTGCATTGGGTTATTCCAGTAAATCAAGCAAGTTACTGAGTGATATAGTGCTGGGAGCACTAATGTTCTTGTGAGCTTTAATTTAAGAATGACACAGAAAAAATGGAGCACCAGAACATAAGCCAAGCTTTAGAAGCTTTTCTCATACACTCAGTTGTGTTTTAAAATAAATTTATTATCACTGACAAGAAAATGCTTCTACTAAAATTCAGTCATCATAGAAATTAAGCATAGTCATAATCTAAAACCACTGTTTGCATTAAATAACCATTTATTCATCAAATATACCTACTATGGGTTAGGTACTCTGATGTAAAAAAGGGATACAAGGTTGAAAAGATTTGGTCCCGACTGGGACCAAAAGTGAATAGATAAGTGGCAAACATACTCTTGAACAATCAGTTAACACACACAAAAATACTTCCTTAAATGGGTGTGGATACAAAGTGTCATAGATGGGAGTCTGCCTTATAGGTACCATGAAGTTGAGCTTGAAAAGTGGACAAGAGTTAACCCAATGGACAGGTGATAAATCTAGATCTATATAAAGAGCAGAATTTGTAAAGACCTAGGGTATTGGAAAATTTGCTGAGAGAATAATTTCTCTGTTTTTTAACATCTGGAATTCGATTTAAACTGATGCTTAATTATGAAATTTAGTAGAACTTTTAGCTGTGGGACAATAAGAATGATTTGCCATGGTAAACAGAATGGAATGGATTCTTAGTCTCTGACTTTGTAGACATGGCTACAGTTTCAGTAGGAATATTCAATTTTCTATCACAGGTATAAGAAGCAATCATTCTTAGAAATACGATTTTCATTATTTTTGTGGATTGCTAAATCTAAAGGACATAAAAGAACAATTCTGACTCAAATAAAGTCTCTTAATAACTTATGTGAATTCTATTAACTGATTTTTAATTTATTTATTAATACCACAGATATCTACTGAGAGCTTACCAGATACCAACCACTGCCTAAACTCTGAAAAAGTCTCTAGAAATAAGTAACATACAGCCTGAGCCCTCAAGACTCAAAGTCTAGTGGTATTTTCAGATACATTCAAACAGATGTTTATATGATAGTGAGATCAAAGCAAAAAGAGAAACAAATGGGTAATAGAAACATGGACAAAGGTGATCTAGATAAATAGATCAAGAATAGATAAATATGGGGAGGGAGGTTGGCTTTTGAATGATGAGAAATCTGTTCTAGGCTACAAAATAGCATAAACAAACATCTAGAAGGAGTAAAATGTCATGTATTGTTAGGGAAACTCCATGTAAAATTTGATGTGCTGGACTACCAGAAGGCCTGCTATAATCCACAATGTAGTTAATGACTTCAAATTTATTTACTCTTTCAGTGTTTTGTATTCTTTTCGCCTTCTCTGACAACCTCGTCTCAGCCAAGTAGCCTGATTGCATTGTAGGCTGTTTTATGTGCCTCTGGGCTCTTTAACATGCAACAAAGAAGCAATGCTTTTTGATACAGTTGAACAGCTGCTGTTAAGAACAAGATTAACAAATGAGTCAAAATGTGCTGCTGAGGGTTAGTTAATGCATTATATCAGTGTTAATTAAAGTATTATTAAAAGGTTGACTGTTGCCTCTCATATTCCTAGAATTTACACACACACTTCATTAATCTTTGCCCTCCCTGTAGAATAAGTCACTGCACCTGTTCATCTTCAAGAGAAGTATTGCCTGCCAGATAGCTGGTACAAAGCTCAAGATAGGCATTGATAACATGTGGTAGATCAAAGAGAAACACCCTGGTGTTTGGAATTTTACTTTCCCTTTATTTTGAGGAAGCACAGAGCCCTTTCCTTACTGCTTATTTGAGTGGAATTGTAAGACATACTCATTAAACTTCTTTTACCTATGATGCCCTCATCAATATCAAATATACATTTTGTGTCACAGGCATATTCTCCAAGATTTAGAATTTAAAATATGTGACAAGAGAACAATTATCAGAAGAATGTCTCTCTTTCACACCTCAGGAAACATGCTGAGCAGAGTACAAAATGTATGCTATGACAGACAAAGTCCAGTATCATGTGCAAAAAATTATTTGGAAGCATGGGAAATAGAATTTCTCTAGATGGTTGGAGGTAGGGTTTCAGAGCTTTGAAGGGCAAGGTGAATAAAAATAACACCAATAATAGAAGCTATTATTTATGGAAAACCTACTCCATCAGACAATATGTAATGAACTTTTATTTTTTTTTCACTTAATCTCTATTGAAATTTAGTTGAGGTCAAAATTATCCCCCGTTTACAGTGGAAGAAACCCAGACTCCAATGCCTAAGTGAATGCCCACTGTTCCACAGCTAGTAAGAGGCAGAGTTGGATAAGTGTACATGGGTTTACCTCCATGGACTGTGCTCTTAACCACCATCCTGAATTGTTTCTAATTTTGGTAGCAACCAGCTACCAGCAGAATTCTAACTGAGTCTCAGTCAAGACAATTGACTGGACTTTTGGGCATTATAAACACCAATCCTATATCTATTATACTTCTAGTCAAGACAATTGACTGGACTTTTGGGCATTATAAACACCAATTCTATATCTATTATACTTCTGTGATGACTGCTTTGTTAGGAAGTTTTTGCTGGAAGAATGGATTTCAAGGTAGTTTGGGAAGCTAGAGGATGATGTCTTGTCAATCATGAAGAGTTTACATGGTAAGTATTTGAGTTCTCCACACTCCAAAATCTGGCTTTCAACTTTGTAGTCCTAGATCCTAAATTTTATGATATCTGTTCAAAAGTTATCAGTCTTTTGAGATCAGAGGTATTCATGAAATTAAAACTATAAGAGACAACTATGCCCATTTAATAATGCCTCATGTTATATGAAACTGTAAATCACCAGAAAGACTCATTTAAACTGAGAAGCATGCTCTTATCTTGAAGAATACTATGCAGAAAGACAAATTGTAATCAGAAAGCTGCTTAGTGATCGTGGAATCTAAGCAAAAATGTTGAATGAGCATGTCCATCTCCTCTATAGGGATATACCTTCCAATTAGATTAGAAGGCAAATAATCAGGGTACAAGACCTCTATCAATGAGAAACAGTCTGACAAAAATCTTGTTTATAGTCTCCTTTGCACTCTGGGCTCTATATTGGTCATTTCATCCTTTTGGAAAATTGTAGCTTTCAGAAACAGAGTCAAATTCCAATTATATATTTCTGAAGTTAATTCTAGTTAATGGAATTGTACTTAAATGGGTGCACATTTTCAGAATATTGCCAAGTGTGTTTCTTCTAAAGATATCACACTCCATTTCTAGATAATTAAAAAAAATAAATCTCTATTATAGGGCACCTGGGTGGCTCAGTGGGTTGAGCATCTGCCTTTGGCTCAGGTCATGATCTCAGGGTCCTGGGACCGAGCCCTGCATTGGGCTCTCTGCTCAGCAGGGAGCCTACTTCCCTCCACCCCACCTCTGCCTGCCCCTCTGCCTCCTTGTGATCTCTGTCTGTCAAATATATAAGTAAAATTAAAAAAAAAAATCCTCCCTTGGAAGTGATCCTAGGATTGTTTGCCAGTCATGTACTTCCAACATGTTGAGAAAATGGCCACTATGTGTGCCACCATTATGTGAGGTGTTGGAGCATGTGGAGAGGGCTTCAGTAGGCTTTGGATCCATTTTCATGAATCCTCTCTTGCTATGGTAGCCTTATTTTCTATACTGGAGCCAGACCGATCTTTCCAAAATAGTATTCCACACCCAGAACTTTTTTGCTATATTTTCTGAAATATATGGTTTCCTCTTATGCTTATTATAGTCTCAAAATCCTTAATGTGAGTTAAAGGGTCTGCAGTATTTGGCCTGGACCAGTCTTACCTCTCACCAAGGCCCTTTTGTTCTTCGTGGTCCAACTACATTTACTGTCTCTCAGCCACTGAAATGTACCAGTGTATTTCCTATCAGAAAAATCTCTTTACATACAGTTTATCTTACTAAGATGCTCTTTTCCCCTTTTGCCCACTTGATTCCTACTTATGCTTTATATTTAGATCAAATTATATTCCTAAGAGAAAAAATTCTCTGACTTGATGATGTGGGTCAGGAAGCCCTATTACATTCTCTTATATTAACAGGAACTTCTGCTTCATACACCTGCTCTAAATTATATATATTTATTCATATATTTATTTGATCAGTTTCTGTTTCTCCCACTGCACACTCCATAGCAAGTACTCCCAAACATTTATTGAGTAAATTAATGCAAGCCATTACAGCTTTCTGTAACTTACTATGTTTTTTCTTCAATATTGAACTATTAAAATGTTTATATTATTATAAAATGACTTCGTACTTATTATAAATCTTCAATTTAGAAATACAATAGAGAATAGAAATATGAAAAAAAAAGCTGCTTCTCTCTCAAGAAATGAAAAACTATTTCTAAATATCCTTCCAGTCTTTATTTTCTCTGTGATGTATATGTATATATGTGGTTTTAACATGAACAAGACTATATTATTTGGACAATCTCTTTTTTCCATTGAACATGATGTGGAGACCTTTTAATGTAAGTACATAAAAATCAATCATATTTTTTGAAACCCATCTAGAATTCCATCAAATGGATATGTTAAAATTTGTCTTACTAGTTCCTAGTTGATATACATTTAGATTAGTTCCAATTATAAATAATGCTTATACTTATAGGCCCATTATATATACTGTTTTTTAGTAATGTATTTACATAGATTCCTTTTTTTAATATTTTATTTATTTATTTGACAGACAGAGATCACAAGTATGCAGAGAGGCAGGCAGAGAGAGAGGAAGGGAAGCAGGCTCCCTGCCAAGATGAGAGCTCTATGTGGGGCTCAATCCCAGGACCCTGGGATCATGACCTGAGGCGAAGGCAGAGGCTTTAACCCACTGACCCACCCAGATGCCCCTTTACATACATTCCTAATAATGACCGTGCTGAACAAATGAATATCAGTCTTAAATGTTGACATATTTCGTTTCAAATTTCTTTCATAAAGATTTTTAATTTAAACATCCACTAATAGTCAATGAATATCTTCATATTGAAGTTGAACACTTTCACAAATCAAAAGTTTTCATTAATCTGTGAAATTGCTTCCATATTCCCCTATACTTAGTATTCATGGTCATGAGATAACTCACATATAGGAATCATAATACTTAAATATGAAAAGTTATGTCCTTTTGATTCCAAGTTAGATTCCTTCTAGCATAAGTGCTTGCAGTCTCTGAAGTTGCAACTGACAAAAACTAGCAACAAGCCCTGATTTTGAAAATATGAAACTTAACAGTGGAGCATATTAGGCCATAGAATGTTAGGTTTCATCATAAAATGAACTAAGAGTGAAGAATGTCTTAAAACTGTGAAAATAAAGGAGACTGATTAATTGTAAGTGACCATAAAACAATGAAAACTTTCTGCTTGGGTAGTTTTAGGTCCAGACTTCTAAGAAAATCCATCTAATTTACCCTTTTTACACCTGTTGCCTCTTATTATGAACATTATAACAATCAAATTTAAGAAGTTAGAGGAAGTTTCAGAAGTATTTGCCATGCTCTGAACATACTCAGATTCTTTTCTCCTTCATTTAGGAGCCTTCTGTAAACTGCCATGGATATGCAAAAGTATGGTAATAAGATAGATATTGATGTCATATGCTGGAAGAAAGCCCATAAAGAATTATTTGAAGGAAAGAATAAAGAAAAATTTTAAAATGTATTTATCCAAGATTTTGTTATGTAAAATGGTACTTTTTTGTTATGTAAAATCAAAGCCAAAGTGTTAAAGACAGTAAGGTTAACTGGTAGCTTTAGCTAATAAAAGTTTATGAGTCCAAATAAGGCTGTCTTTGCCATCTAACTAATCTTTCGATCATAAGCAACTTGTAATACAGGAAGACAGGTGACCACCAATGTGAAATAATGCAAAGAAAATAATTTCCCTAGTCTATCTTAAAAATTCCAATGTCAAGGTTAACAGCATTGTACTTCCTTACTAACAGGAAGCTATTTCTCAATTCAAACTAAGCTCTTTGTACGTCAGATCTATTTTCACTTGATCAATCCTGAATGGAAAGAAAGCACAGCTGGTCACATCTCTACTCAATAGCCATGACAACCCCTCAGACTTTGTAAGCTTTTGGTTATTTCTACATGACATCAAGAAAACATTTCAAAAGTATTTCAAACACTTGGGGGAAATGGTAATGTTATCAGGCCTGAGTTCTCCAATAACAGTTCTACTGAAATTGTGGTCCAGATAATTATTTGTGAGAGGATCTGTTCTGGGCATTATACAATGTTTAGCAGTATTCCTGATAATAGTACTACCCCTCTACTGTGACAGCTAAAAATGTCTTCAGTCATTGCCAAATGTTCCCTGAAAGACAAAAACCACCCACCTTCTATTGAGAACCATGGTATAACTATCTTGAAGAGGATTACTCAGTTAACAATTAACAAGGAACAGGTGCATATGCCAGAAAATGAATGTCCTGATGTCTTCAATTTTTCATTCAGATATACCTTATCTGAGATTCTAGTTGCCAATACAGAGGAAACATCTTCATACTTATCATCAGGCTACTCCAAGGCTTAAAATTATATAGTTTTCTCTAGTAAGTTCATTGGGATATCACAGAAGTAGGTGTCTTCTAAAACATCCTCACATATAGAGCATGTTTAATTTGCATGCCTTATGCCAGATAAGTTCATGAGAAATAATTACAAGAGTTTTGAGCAATCAACTCCCAGTTCACATTTAGAATTTTGCATGTGCCCCCAGAGATACGCAAATACAGACTTAAATCCACACAACAGACATGGGATATTTAAAATTCAATTCTTTAGCCTCTTGATTAATTTTTTTGTTAGCACTAAAATATAAAAGCTCTATATCTCTATATAGCAGAGAAAGCAAGGGAGACACATTTGTTAGGCTCCTACTATTTCACATGCTTTAAACATACTAACTTATTTAATCTTCATAGCAGTGCTATTTAATTGCTGTTATTCAAATTTCATTAGAAGATGAAGAAATTGAGACTTAGTAGGCTTAAGAAAATTGACCAAGATGAAACTGTTAGCAATGGCTAAGGTACATACCTTAGGTCTAACTTCAAAGCTAACATTTTCTTTCTATGATATTACGGAGTCTATTTTCTTCAAAAAGTTTTTTTAAAAAAGCCAAAACCTTTCTTTAAGAACCCTATTTGTGAAGAAAGATACTACATGAGATAAAAATCAAAATCACTTTTGCTTTTAAAAAGAATAGTTCTTAAAATATAAAAAGAACATTTACAGGTCTGAATGATATGATAATGAACACACATTTTAAGAATTGAAATTTAGAACCATTTAAAATAGAAAATGAATTCTTAGCCAAAATATGTGCTCCTAGAAAATAAAAAAGGAACATAACTAAAAGGCATTGAAACTAAATCACTTCCTGAGCCATAATGAGTTTAGGTTTTTAATCAGACTAATGAGAAAAGATCTGTAATTCAGCATGGCTCATGAGTCATACCATAAAGTTTCTCCCTACAGTTTCGTGGCAGCCCTTGATGTATCATTCATTAGGTACTGGAAAAGTAACATTTTCAAGAACACAATGATCTACAGACAGGCAGGAAAAACAATGCGGGAGCAGCTCCTGGTCCTCCCTTCCAAACTGCCCTTTATTTCTTCAGTCAATGTGATCTCATTCCCTCATCTCCAAGCTGTGATTATGAACTCTGATATATTAATCTGGTGAATTATTGGTGGGTTTGGAAATCATGTTATTTAAGACCTATGTAATGGAAGTGTGGGATGGTGGACAACCTCCTGAGGGGTGAGTGGTAGGTGGAAACGCAATCAATTAGCACTCAGAGTACCTAACTAGGTACTCTGTCTCCTCCCAGGAGATCAAGAACAAATTTTTAAAATTCATTGATATCTTTATTTGTACAGTCTATCCAGCTTGATCTCAAATGTTCTAAATATGCATTATCTGAAGGTGGGGAAAGATGTTGGTGGTCTGGATGTGCAAATTTACCACACATGAGTAATTGCCTTCTAGCTTAAAGATTAAGAAGATGCAACTAGGCAATGAAAACAAAAAGCATCTATAAAATCCAGAAGACCACCTGGAGAGACAACCAATAGGTTAGAGATACTTTGAAAATGAAAGATAGATATAGGAATAGCAAAGTCTGGAAGTTGGAGCTATGAAATATTATCAGAGTCTCACACTTTTAACCAGGTGACTTTAGGAGAAAGTCCAAATTGCCCTAAACCTCAATTTCCCAGTCTGTAAAATGGGGATGATGGGAAATCTTTTTCATAGATAATACAAAGCAAAAATGTATCTAAAGGTTAATTTTATGTTTATGTTTTATATTTGTAGTTACTATTTTGTAATTAAATTATATTAGATAGCAATCTTTTAAAAGGCCAGCCCAGTCTTCATTATTTTGTTGATCGTGGATCTTCTAACAGCTTCCCTGTATTTCTTAAAGCCAGGAGAGAAATGTCATTTCATCTACATCTGTCTGATTCTTTGAGGACTACCAGTCACTCATGTAGAATGTACTTCCCTAAGTTCTAGATGGATTTTTCTTCTAGGAAGGCCTGGACAAAAAAAAAAAAAAAATCCATACCACCATTTTAGCATCTGCCCTGACTCTACAAACTTTCATTTCCTTTATTTACTTCCTTCCTGTCTTTTTTTATGTGTGTGTGTGTGTGTGTGTGTATGTATAATATAATGGATGTATATATTATACATATATATGTATGTATTTATGTATGTGTGTATTACATTTATTATGTTTTTAGGCAAACCCTTTGTTTCCTTGAAATGGCTAATGTTTTGTCTTCTTTCAGACTCCTGCCTCGAAGCCTTGGAAACAGCCCCAGGCTGTAGGCTTGGAGGCAATTACAACTATGGACATTAGGGGGCAGCAGAATGCAAAGGAGCATCAGTGGATTGTGGAGGTGGGGTGGGGTGGGGTGGGAAGCTCACTAGGCAAGTCCTGGTAAAACGGGAGTCCAGTCCCTTCTTGATTCCAAAGTCTGGGGACCTGACTCTAGACCTATCTGACATCCCAGAGGACAATATGGGAAGGGGAGGTCCGAAAAACTTGGGTTTTGAATGATTTTTCAACTGTGTGAATTTAAGTTACTTAATATTTCTGGGCCTTGGATTCTGTTGTGTGACAGGTTAAGATTATACATTCCAAATAAGACTGGAGTGATACAAGTTACTCAATAAATATTATTCTCCTTCCATAGTGTTTAAGTGTCATACTTGCATTAACATTTCTAAATTTCTATTCAGGCCAGCCTAACTCAACAATCTAAGGCCACAGCTAAACACTCAGCTAGTTTACCAGCTACCCATAAACCTGATAGACCTCCACTCAAAATCTAGAGTTGAGCTTTGCCTACAGTTAAGTCTCACTGTATTGTGACCTACCAAAAGAGAAGTCTTCTTCATAACAGTCTTGGATCAGATATACAATGAATAGCAAGAAGATCAGTGTGATAAGCAAGCTTTCATATGGCCCCCCAGTGATTCTTACCTCTTGTTACTCAGAGCCTGGTGAAATGCCTTTCTCACAAGTAACTTGGTTCTAACAGATGGAATACAGCATCATTGAGAGCATGTCACTTTTGGACTTGTGTTACAAAAGACTGACTCTTCTCTTTCTAGCAGATTATCTCTCCCTCTCTTGGTAGCCTTTATGAAACAAGAGACAGGCCAGAGATTTTTGTGGGAAGAACTGAGAGAAGCATCTTGTCAATAGCTAACAAGGAATGAGGCTCTCAGTTCAACAGCCTTTATGGAACTGAATCCTCCCAACAGCCATGTTGAGGAGCATGGGGAGCAGGTTTTTCTCCAGCTGAGTTTTTAAATGACAACCCAGCCCTGGCTAACACGTGGATTACAGCTTTGTGAGAGACCTTGAAGCAGAGGACCAGCAAAACTACACCCAGATTCTTACCTCCCAGAAATTATAGGTAATAAATGCGTGTTATTTTAAGCTGCTAAATTTTGAAGTTGCTTGCTGCACAGCAATAGGTAACAAATACAAAAAAGAAAAGAAGATAAGATGAGATGAGAGAATATATAGGAGCCATATCATATAGGGCCTGGCAAACCACAGCAAAGAAATTCATGTTTATTCTAAGTGCAATGGAATACCACTGGGGACTTTTCAGCTTAGGAAAGACATGATCTCAATTACATTTTAGAAATATTACACTGGTGGCTCTGAAGTGATTAGACTTTATAGGACTGCTTTAATGATATTTTATATGTTTTCTGACCAAAATTAAAATGGTTTATTCTTTCTTCAGAGGAAATGGAAGTTTTTTTTTCCCCTACTATCTCTTCAATCATACTTATGAATAACACAGCTTTTGCTCCCCTTGGGATCATCTACTTCGAGATCAAAAATTCCAGTGTGTGTAAACCTGGCGATTCACAGACCTGTACCCCTGGGGATAAAAATATATGTTTATAAAAAATAAAAAAATTAAAAAAAATTCCAGTGTGAGAAGTTTTCTTTTTTTGTTAACTTTTTGAGGTAAATCTAGACTCACGTGTAGTTGTAAGAAATAATACAGAGTGAGTAATCCCATATGCTCTTCATCAGTTTTCTTCCAATGGTAACATCTTCAATAACTATCATACAATATCACAACCAGTAAAGTGACAATGATGCAATCCACTGAACTTATTCAGATTTTACTAGATCTGTACATGTTCATTTGAGTGTGTGTCTCAGTGGGGGTGTGTGTGTTTCTATGTAATTTTATCATATATAAATTTTTGTAATCATTAGCACAGTTAGGATAAAGAATAGATTCATCACTACGAAGATGCATTGTGCTATCTTTTTTAGCCACACCTACTTGCTTTCTCTCTTCCCCACCTGTAATCTTTGGCAAACAATAGTCTATCCCCCTCTATAATCATTTCATGAATGTTATAGAAAAAAAATCATATGGTATGCAATTATCTGCGATTAGTTTTTGTTGTTGTTGTTTTTATACTCAGTAAAATTTCCTTGAAATCCATTAAAGTTATTGCTATGTCAGCAGCCTAATCTTTTTTATTGCTGAATAAAATCTATGGTTGCTGGGGGGTGGGAGGGAAGGGGTGGTTGGGTTATGGACATTGGGGAGGGTATGTGCTATGGAGAGTGCTGTGAAGTGTGTAAGACTGATGATTCACAGACCTGTACCCCTGAAGCAAATAATACATTACATGTTAATAATTTTAAAAAAAGAATCCATGGTTTAGCTGCATCGTGGTTTGTTTAAGCATCCACATGCTGAAGAGCACTGGGTTGTTTTCAGCTATTGGCTATTATGAATAAAGCTGTTATAAATATTCCTGAGTAGGTCTGTATGTGAGTGTAAGTATTCACTTCTTTGGAATAAACACACCCTAAAACGCAATTGCTGGGCCATATGGTAGTTGCATATTTTGTCTTATATGAAATTGCTAAATGATTTCCTGCCATTTTACATTCTCACCAACAATGAATGATCCAGTTTCTCTGTATCCTCACCAGCATTTGGTATTATCAGTATTTTCTATTTTTGCCATGACAGGCTTATAGTGATATCTCGTAGTTTTAATTTACATTTTTCTACTAGATAATGATATTAAACATCTTTTCATGTGTTTACCATCTGTATATCCTCCAGTGAAATGTCTGTTGTGCTTTACTCATCATCTATTTTTTTTTTACTGTTGAGTAATAACTTTAGATTCTGATGAGCTCTACTTTATCAATTTTCCTCTCTAATTGATATTTTTCTGTCAAGTCTAAGAACTCTACCTAGCTTAAGATCTCTCTTGTGTTTTTTTCTAAATATTTTACTTAAATTTAATTTAATTAACATACAGTGTATTATTAGTTTCAGAGGTGGAATTTGGTGATTCATCAGCTGGTTATAACATCCAGTGCTTATTCCATCAAGTGCCCTTCCGTAATGCCCATCAACCCAGTTACCCCATCCCCCTACACACCTCCCCTCTAGCAACCCTCAGTTTCCTATAGGTAAGAGCTTCTTATGTTTTGTCTTCCTCTTTGTTTCATTGTGTATTTTTCCTTTCCTTTCCCTATGTTCATCTATTTTATTTCTTAAATTCCACATACAAGTGAAAGTATATATTTGTCTTTCTAAATTTTTCAATATTTGTTTCTAAGAGCGTCTTAGTTTTATGTTTTATATTTAAGTCCATGATCTACTGTGACTTAATTTTTACATACGGTATAAGGTTGAGATTGTGGTTAAGTTTTTGATTATGGATGTTCAATTACTCTAGTCAGCATCAGTATCATGGTTGAAAAGTCTATCCTTCCTCAACTGAATTGGTTTAGCAACTATAAAAAAAATAGTTGGTGGATAACCATATGTAAATTTTTTTAAATAATGAAAAAGATGGGGCACCTGGGTGGTTCAGTTGGTAAAGCATCTGAATTTTGGTAAAGCATCTGAATTTTGGCTTTGGCTCACATCATGATCTCCTGGTAGGGAGATGACCCCTGAGTTGAGAGTTGTAAGTTTCACAGCACTGGGTTCCCTGTGCAGCAGGTCTGGTTCCTTTCTGCCCTTCCCTCGGGTTGTACACTCTCTCTCTCAAATAAATAAATCTTTTTTTTTTAAGCTAAAAAAATTAAATAAAAAAGAAGTTAGACTCTTATTTCATACCACATGTACAAATTATTTCAAAAGAGATCATAATCCAAAATATAAGAAATTAAAGTATGAAAATCTTAGAAGAAAACATATGAGGAAATCTTTATAATCTTTAACATTTAGATATGATACCAAAAGCACAAGGAAGCAAAGAAAAAATAGGAAATTGGCCTTCATCAACATTGAACATTTGTGCTTCAGAAGACGTCATCAAGCAGTGAAAAGATAACTAATGAAATGGGAGAATTTTTTAAAACCTACATTTCACATTTGTATTTCAAATATACAAAGAACACTAACAACTCAAAAAGGAGATAATCCAACTTTAAAAATGTGCTACTGATTTGAAAACACATTTCTTCAAAGAATACACACAAATCACACACATACACACACAGAAATTGCTCAAACTCATCAACCACTGGAAAATGACCATCAAGACTATAACAAGTCATTACTTCACACATACTAAAATGTTTAAAATGATAGGGACAGATAATAACAAGTATTGATAAGGATGTGGAGAAATTGGAATCTTCATTTGTTGGTGGTGGAATTATAAAATAATGCAGCTGCTTTGGAAAACTGCTTGGTAGATCAAAATATTAAGCATGTATGACCTAGCAATTCCACTCCTGGGCATATATCCAAGAGAAATGAACACGTGTTCACAAATGTGTGTGCAAATATTTACAGCAGCATTATTCATAATAACCAAAAAAAAAAAAAAAGGAAACTGGAGCATGAGAACCAGAATACCAAGAAACAGGAAAGAACCCAAAAGATGAATGATTAAATATGGATGTTCATACAATGTTATGTTTTTAGCAAAAAAAGGAGTAAAATAATGGTATATGCTGTAAGATGGATAAACCTTGAAAACACAATGCTAGGTGAAAGAAGCCATCCCAAAATAGCATGTGTTGGTTGATTTCAATTTACATGAAATGTCTAGAATAGGCAAATGGAGATAAAGAATTGACTAGGATTTTCAGGTATTGAGGAGAAAATAACAAGCGATTTCCAATGGATATAAAGTGTCTTTTATGGGTGATGAAATATTGGTTCTAAAAATATATAGCAGTGATGGTTGTATAACTGTGTGAATATTCTCAAAACAGGTTTTTTTTTTTTTTCATTTTAAAAGATGAGCTTTGTAGTATACAAATTATCTCAATAAATACGTTATATAAAACAAAAAAGTCTGTTAGCCATATTTACATGGATCTGTTTCTGGTTCTTCTACTTGATTCCATTAATTTGTCTGTCTATTCTTCTGCAAATACCATTCTCCTTTGACTACTGCTGCTATAAGCGAGAATGATTCCTCCCACTATATTCTTCTAATTCAAAATTGTTCCAGCTATTCTAGGTCCCTATGGATTTCCATATTAATTTTAGAATATTCTTGTCTAAGCAGGAAAAATATTCAGTGGAAAAAAGACAGTCTCTTCAATAAATGGTGCTGGGAAAATTGGACAACTATGTATAGAAGAATGAAACTTGACCATTCTCTTACACCATACAGAAAGATAAACTCAAAATGGATAAAAGGCCTTGACATGAGGCAGGAATCTGTCAAAATCTTAGAGAAGAACATAGGCAGTAACTTCTTTGACATTGGTCACAGCAACTTCTTTCAAGACATGTCTCCAAAGGCAAAGGAAACAAAAGTGAAAATAAACTACAGACATAGGGCTGACATCCATGATGTATAAAGAACTCCTCAAACTCAACATTCAAAAAACAGATAATCACGTCAAAAAAAATGGGTAGAAGATATGAACAGACACTTCTCCAATGCAGACACACAAATGGCTAACAGACACATGAAAAAATATCTATCATCATTAGCCATCAGGGAGATTCAAATCAAAACCACATTGAGATATCACCTTACACCAGTTAGAATGGCCAAAATTAACAAGACAATAAACAACAAGTGTTGGAGAGGATGCGGAGAAAGGGGAACCCTCTTACACTGTTGGTGGGAATGCAAATTGGTACAGCCACTTTGGAAAACAGTGTGGAGATTCCTTAAGAAATTAAAAATAGAGCTTCCCTATGACCCTGCAATTGCACTATTGGGTATTTACTCCAAAGATACAGATGTAGTGAAAAGAAGGGCCATCTGTACCCCAAGGTTCATAGCAGCAATGGCCACAGTTGCCAAATTGTGGAAAGAGCCAAAATGCCCTTCAACAGATGAATGGATAAAGAAGATATGATCCATACATACAATGGACTATTACGTTTCCATCAGAAAGGATGAATACCCAACTTTTGTATCAACATGGACTGGACGGGACTGGAGGAGATTATGCTGAGTGAAATAAGTCAAGTAGAGAGAGTCAATTATCATAGTCAATTATCATATGGTTTCATTTACTTGTGGAGCATAAGGAATAACACAAAGAACACTAGGAGAAGGAAAGGAAAAGTGAATTGGGGGAAATCAGAGGAGGAGACGAACCATGAGAGACTGTGGACTCTGAGAAAAAACTGAGGGTTTTGGAAGGGAGGGTGAGGGGAGGGTTAGGTGAGCCTGGTGGTAGGTATTAAGGAAGGCACATACTGCATGGAGCACTGGGTGTGATGCATAAATAATGAATCTTGGAACACTGACAAAATAAAATAATAAAATAAAATAATAAAATAATATTATTGTCTTCATCTATAAAATCCTGCCTATGATTTTAATAAAAATTATATTAAAGCTATAAATATATAAATGGCTATATCATGTTGTATTTCCCAAATGCATTTGGCCCTGAACTTTTTTAGCAGAATAAATAATATGATACAGAACATAATTTTGAAAATGCTCATTTAAATAAATTTGCCAATGACAGAACCAAAATTATAAATGGAATTTAAAGATGTCTGGCATCTATACCAAATTTCTGAAGACTATCACCAATCCAAATTTTATTATAGGTGACAGATAATTTATTTAAAATTATAATTTTTGGTTATGTTTACAGTCTATATATTTTTAAACAGATTTGACCCTTTAAGAAATTTATTAGTTTAAGGGTCCCTGGGTGGCTCAGTGGGTTAAAGCCTCTGCCTTCAGCTCAGGTCATGATCCCAGGGTACTGGGATCAAGCCCCGCATTGGGCTCTCTGCTTGCTGGGGAGCCTGCTCCCTCCTCTCTCCCTTCCTGCCTCTCTGCCTATTTGTGATCTCTCTTTGTTGAATAAATAAATAAAATCTTAAAAAAAAGAAATTTATCCGTCTGTAATTTTCTGAACTGACAAGATTAGGCAGAAGTTCTAGACGTCACTGTTTACTGGATAGAGGACTATGGTAGAAACTATGATTTATATGAGGAAGTCAGCATTCCTAAGCTTGATCAGCAGAGTGTGATGAGGGAAATATTCTAAATAACTAATAAACAGCAAGTGAAAAAAATTAAATGAGAAAGCTGCCAGAGGAATAATCAAAAGTTTTCTGGGCCAGAAGTCAATAGATATTTATTTATTGGTCCTATTTAGTAGTCTTATTCCTTGTTACTAACCGGATGTGTGAATTTAGGTCATCTTCTTAATTTCTAGGAGTTGCAGATCCCTCCTACATATGATGAAATAGTCAACATTTAGTAATCATTATGAGAATAATGTAAGAGTTAGAAACATTTAGGACTGAATCCTGACTCTACTTCCTTACTCTGTGACCCTGGACAAGTTACATGATCTCCTTAAGCCAGCATCCTCATAAAGTTCGAATAGGGATTAAATAAGAAAATGCATACAAAGTACTTAGTGAACTAAAAAAGTGTAGCTATTCTCACTTAAAGACTGAATTCATTAATGATCAAAAGTACATGTTCTGGAATTAGACTGCCTTAGTTTTTATCCCATATCCATCATTTGTTAGCCACTGAACTTCAGACAAATAAATTAAATATTCTGAGCCTCAATTCTTTAGTCTATAAAATGGAGATAATAAAGTTTCTATCTCTTAAAGATTTGGTAAAGATTAAAATAATGCATTCAGGTAGAGATTTAAATTGGAACCGGACACTTATTAAGTGGTGAAGAAATGTCTGAGATAATCATTATTAAGATATTCAAATAAAAAATAGGCAGTTCCACAGATTGGTAGTATTAGACCTACATCTAGTTAATGATTAGTTATCTTAGCTGTAAATCTAATATATTTTGGGTATTCAGTAGATGAATAAATGGACATAGAAACACAGAGATGCCCAAATTAAGAGCAATTTTCAACAGCCTACCATGTGCAAAATGTAGCAACAAATACCTCATGGACTATAATGGACAAGCATTTTCTAGTAATAAAACTGGGATTGTTACCCTTGTTACCCCTTGACGTCCATCTTTCTGCCAGACTGCAGTTTTCCAATGTCTCACATTCAGGCTTTTCTGTATTGGTTGAGAAGTTAGGTTTATGCAGTACTCCCAAAATTCACTTCAGACTCTGCTGGGAGCAGTGGTCTTATGATTAGGTGCAGCAATATTCACAGATGGCAACACTACCACACAGAATTTCCTGAGGCAGAATATTATCTCTTATTCAGGATATGTACTTTTTCTCCTAAAGTGAAAATAATCCTTTTGCTTTGTGACAATGAGTTATTTATCTCAATATGATCTTGGAGAAAAAGTCTCATGCAGATCCACTACATATCTTTTCTCCAGGTTGGCTCATTATTATTATTTTATTTGTGACTTTAAGATCTATGGATAATCTTTATTAAAAAAATAAAAACATACTTCCAAATATACTTCTGTTGTACTGTCCATCTACAGTGGCTAGATAAAATACAGAACTCACAGTAAAATTTGAACTTCTAATAAATGGCAGTTTTTAAGTATAAGATAGCATATATATTACAAAGAACATACATATTAATTTTAATCTGCAACTAAAATGCAACTGTGCCCTGTATTTTTGTTTTCTAAATGTGGCAATCCTAGGATCCAGTAGACTGAAATTATTTAATACCTTTTTCTTTCACTATCTCTAAATTCTAAAAGAAAGAGAATGTATCTGTCTTATGCATAATTTTTCTTAATGTTCATCACAGAATCTGACATATTATAGACATTTTATATATATATATGAATTAAAATAAAATCGATGAAAAACCCTTTAATCAAAAACATTAAGTTTTCAGGAAAGAAAATGTTTAATTAGAAATTTAGATCCTATTATTTAATTAGGTAGCTTTACAATGAATCCTACACAAGTAAAAAAGAAACAGCATGCCAGTTTTGTCACTCCTATTTGGGAAAATTTCCTCTAGCAATCAGTGGTATAACATATGTCAAAGCCACAGAACCTAGAACATTCTTGTTAGTTTATGAAATAACTAATAACCCTAATATTTCACACACATTTTCATCATCCATTTAGGTATCACTAACTCACCAGAACTTTTTTTCTTTTTAGGAAAATTCATGATGCTGATTTTAAAAGAATTTTGAACCATGAGCGGCAGTCTCAATTCACATGAAAATTTTCAGTGGGTATTACAGAAGGTGTGTATTGCATGGAGCACTGGATTGTGGTGTATAAACAATGAATGCGGGAGCACTGAAAAGAAATAAAATTAAATTAAATGGAAAAAAAAAAGAAAAGACCAAAAGGTTTTTTTCAAGTGTTATTTTCTAGTGTGCTCTTTATAGTGCGCTTAAAGTAAGTCTTTGACTACATTCTTAGATCTTTAGATTCACAAACAATAATCAAAAAAAGAAGCAAAACTTCTATAGTAAAATATTAACACATGTTAAACATGATGAAGACAGAATTTGGGGTGGGTGATTAGAAGAAGAGATAGGACCTGAGTTGTACAAGTACATAAGGTGTGGGTATTGATAATATTATCTTGAGCACAAGGACTTACAAAAGAATATTAGAAGTGGTTTACAAGTATTAGAAACATGCTTTTATATCCCTTTGGGTAATTATCATAAAGTTTTACAGGAGGTGGTAAGTTATTTAGCTATTTTTGTCAGATGAGAATCTATTCCCTGTATATCTCAAGGAAAAATTCTGATTTTACTTAAGTAAACTAACATTCCTCGATTGAATATTATCTTAGTATGCTGTCATTCAAGGTGTTCTGTTCTTCATAGCAAAATATGGGAAACTAAACAACCTAAATCAGATTCCCGACCTCAAATTTGAATCTTACTTGTGTGACAAAAAGGCTGAAAACTGTTTTAAATTCATTCATCCCTATATAGATAGTGCTCTGAAGAGAATATAAATTCCAACTCCCCAGATCCAAGAGATGTTCTAGTTTCTGGGATACCCTTCCAAAACATTCCTCTTTGTCTGAGTTAGCAAGAATGTACTGTGCTTGAACCCATGAGTCCTAACTAATACAAAAGTTATTAGTGTGGTGGGGATAAACTACAAGTGTAGTGTATGGGAATAATCTCTATCACAGCTAAGTGACATTAGCACTGTGTAGTATTTGCATGCTTGAAATCCCATGGGAGCTTTTAGTAAGAAGTAACACTAGCACCCAGAAGTAGCCCCAGTAAGAGAAATATCTGGGAAGCCACTATCTCTGATTTTCAAATACAAATGCCTGTAAAGAGCTAGAACAAGAGAGGAAGAAATATGGTGAACGTCATACAGTAGCTTGGATGATGTTACCTGCTTATTTATAGAACTGTCTGGGGGGGAAACCTTGAATGGAGAATGAGGTAGATGTCCCATAATTAGGGTCTGATAGTTATTAAGCATTACTATCCAAGCTCCAAAACAATCTTATAGGGGGTTCTTGGTGAAGCATATATATTTTACCAAGGGGTTCTCTATTGGGTTCTGCCAGTAAATAGTGCTAAAGGGATACTCAAAAGATAAAAGGACTTACTATTTCCTCTTGATTTGTATTCCTGTCAGCTTCTCCCTAGCAACTCTTCCTTCATACCAGCAGTGCCTATTACTCCAAGTTTCTATATTCCCCTCAGAGTCCCAGAACAAGTTTCGTAGAGTTCTTTTTGAAATGTAACAACAGCTAACTAGTGTGTGATTTTCGTTCTGAGTTCCAGCTCTGTATGGCCCCACCAGTGGTTTTCTGAAGCACCAGTTCAAATTGGGCCATGATCAGAGGTCTTGTTTTTAGTTGCATGGAGGGCTCAGAGGTCTGGTTCTTAGTTGCACAGAGGCTCTTCTTGCTTCTGACTACCACAATCAGTTAGTACCCACATTTCTAAGGTCTATCTGCAAGCTCTACAAATCCTCTCCTGTATGCTTCAAGGTTATAAACATCACAGTGTCATTCTTTTGTTTCTTATTTCCAAAGAATGCTGGTTGCTTCTGGATGTTAGTATCTCTGTCACTTCTGAGTTTTCTTCTTGCCTTTCCAGTCTTTTAATGTCAATTTAACCAATTCCTCACATAAGACTCTTACTGTTAAAATAAGTGAGGTGTATCTATTTGCTTGACTGAACCCTTATAGTATACTATCTATCTATCATCTATCTATCTGTCTATCTATCTATCTGTATCTATCTATCTATCTATCATCTACCTATCTAATCTAAGGTGGTTCTACCAAATAGACCCTCATAGAAGATTCTGAGATTAATCTGATCATAGTCTACCTTTAACACAATCAGAAACAAGCTGCCAGTTGTTCCTGTTTCCACTGCCATGTAATAAATTACCTCAGAACTTAATTGTATAAAACAACAATTTTATTTTATGACTTTGTGGGTCAGGAATTTGGGAAAGTCTCATCTGGTTGGTTCTTACATAGGGTGTCATTCATTTCCAGTCAAATGTCAACAGGGCTGCAGTAATCTGAAAGCTCAACTGGGCTTAAGGTCTTATACCAGAGAAGGGCAAATGTTTTCCCAAAGAGAAAAATAGTAGATATTTTAGGTTTTATGGACATTATAGTTTCTATTACATCTACCCAATTCTGTCATTTAGTACAAAAGCAGTCATAGACAATAGAAATGAATGTCTTTATTTATTTTAATTAGGTAGTTTGGAAAATATGGCCATGGTTTGCTAATCCCTATCCTTGATGGATCTTTCAGCTGAATGGTAATTATTGCTGGCTATGACCTGGCAATCAATCTGGAGTGTTGGCAGAAACACCTTTATGTGAACCCTACATAATAGTTGGCTTAGAGTAGTTAAGAATCTCCATAACAGGCTTCCCCAATTTCAAAAGAACAAGATGAATGACCCTCATTCCATTTGGACTATGGAAAGTTAAAAATAACTTTGCTCTCACTCAAAAATCATTGCCATCATCATCATCAACAACAACAATAACAAAGGATAAATTAACAAAATAATGAAAAATAAATATTTGACAAAAATGATGGCTAATAGCATTCAAAAAGTTAATAATAAACAAAATCAGAGTCAACAAGCTCAGAAAATAGAAAGGTAAACAACAAAAAAACCCTTACACAGATTGTAATAAAACTGCACAAAAACAGAAAAAAAATATATTGAAAATGTAATAAAAAAAGAATGCCTTACCTATGGAAGAACAAGGATAAGAATTAAAGTAAAATTTTCATCATAAATCAAAAAATAAGAAGAGAATGAAGGAAAATACTTAAATTTTGAAAGAAAATATCTAGAATTCTTCACTGGTAAAGATTATCCCTTAAAACCTTAAAAGAAATAAAGGCTTTTTCAGACAAATAAAAACATTAGGAATTCATTACTAGCAGATTTACTCCATAAGAACTGTTAAAAAAATAAAGTTCTTTGGGAGAAGGAAAATGATATTTATGAAAAATGGATCTACATAAAGGAAGAACATCAAATAGGAAATAACATAAGTTAAAATAGTTTTTCTTAACTGATCTATAAATGCTTAAAATAATAATAGAAATATTGGGGTGATTATAGCATAAGGATAAGTGAAATTAATAATAGGAATGTTCAAATAAAGGGACATAAGATACTATAATACTATATCATAAGTTATCTTCACTGTATGTGAGTATAGTGTAGTAATAGTGTAGTAAAAGTTTATGAACTAGAGTAGGAGGCAAGACGGCAGCAGAGCAGCAGACTGAAATGACATCAGATCCCAGGAGTTCAGCTAGATAGGTATCAAATCATTCTGAACACCTACAAACTCAACAGGAGATAGAAGAGAAGAAGAGCACAATTCTAGGAGCAGTAAATCAACCAATTTCTGAAAGGTAGGATGTCCAGAGAAGTGAATCTGAAGCAACAGGAAGATAGACTGTGGGAGGAGGGGCCAGATCCTGGCAAGTGGCAGAGGAGTGGAGCACAAAATCAGAACTTTTAGAAGTCTGCCCCACTGAGGGACATCACTTCAGAGGCTAAGTGGGGGTGGAGCCCTTGCAGGCACAGTGTGGTCTCAGGTCCTGTGGGGTCACAGAAAGATTGGAAAGATTGAAAAAGATTGAGTGTGACGTGGCTGCCAGCTATTGGAGCAGGGAAACTGACTACAGAAACAGAGCCAAAAAGTGAGCTTTCAGATTAGTGCTACCTTAAACTGTGATCCAAGGTACAGTCAGAACACTGCTCTTTGAGCAGGGACCCCACAAGCGGCAGATCCAGAGAGACTCACACTCCTCCTCTGGGAGGAGTAGAATGGCACAAATCTGTTGGGTTTGTAGACTCCACGCAGGGCTGTGTGCCAGAGATAGAAATCCTTGGTCACAGACCAGGTGAGCACAAAGCACAGAGCATGAAGACCAGAGAGCCAGGAGTGATTGCTTGTCTCTGGGGGCACATTGAGGAGTGGGGTCCCGAGCTCTCAGCTCTTCCAGGCTGGAGATTTGGAGGCCACCATTTTCATTCCCATACTTCAGAGTTCTATGAAAGTGTTCAGAAAACAAAAGCTCCAAGAGCAAGCCTGAGCAGATTACTGAGCCTGGTCCCTGACAAGGGTGGTGCATAACACCTCAGGAAAAGACACATGAGATCATTGCAACAGGCCCTTTCTGGAAAAGATCAGCAAGATTATCCAGCCAAGGCCAAGCTCACCAAACAAGGAGAACAGCAGAACTCCAGAGCTAGAGTAAAACAATACCTAGAATTCGTGGCTTTTCCCCCATGAGCCTTTAGTCTTGCAAATCTAATTTTTTTAAACTTTATTTTTTTCTAATTCTAATTTTTTAAACCTTTTCACTTTCCTCTTTTAATGTTTTTTAACTAGTTTATCTTCACAATACCTTTCTAAGAAAAAAAAAATCTTTTTAAACCTTCATTGTTATAGTCATATTTTATCCCTTCATTGGCTTCAACCTTACTTTGTGTATACATATTTTTTTCTTTTAAATTTTGGAATACAATTTCATCTAATAGATCAAAATATACCCCAATATAGCACATGGCTTTGTTCTAGTCTCCAGCCTGAGCATATTCCCTCCTATTTTTTTTTATCTTATTCCAACCAACTTACTTATCAATGCCTTTTTTAGAATTTTTTTAAAAATTTTCATCTTTAAAGTCACGTTACATCCTTTCATTGTGTTCACCCTTATTATATATATATGAAAAATATATATATATATGGTATTCTTTCTTTAAAATTTGGGAAGTTTTTCTTCTCAATGTCAAAATACACCCAAAATCAAGTGGGTGGCTCTGTCCTATTAACCAGTCTAATATAAATTTTATTTTTTAATTTTTAATTTTTACTTCTTTTGCCCCCTTTTGTCACCCCCAGTTTGCGGTCTCTTCTGATATGGTTAGCATACATTTTTCTGGGGTCTTTGCCACCCTCTTAGTATTTTACTCTCTCATTCATATATTCTTATCTGGATAAAATGACAAGGCAGAAATACTCACCACACACACACACACACACACACACACACACACACACACAAAACCACACAAGAGATGCTGTACCGATGGCTAGGGACCAAATCAATATGGACATTGGTTATATGTCAGAAGTATAATTCAGAATGATAATTCTCAAGGTGCTAGCTGGGCTCAAAAAAGGCATGGAAGATATTAGAGAAACGCTTTCCAGAGAAATAAAATCCCTTTCTGGATTTTATCTCCTTTTCTGGAGATATAAAAGAATTAAAATCTAGCCAAGTTGATATCAAAAAAAGCTATTAATGAGGTACAACAAAAAATGGAGGCTCTTATTGCTAAGAAATATGAGGCAGAAGAGAGAGTTAGTGATATAGAAGACCCAATGATGGAGAATAAAGAAGTTGAGCAAAAGAGAGATAAACAACTACTGGATCACAAGGAGAGGATTCGAGAGATAAAAGTGATACCATAAGATGAAACAATATTAGAATACTTGGGATTCCAGAAGAAGAAGAAAGAGAGAAAGGGACAGAAGGTATGTTGGAGCAAATTATAGTAGAGAATTTCCCTAATATAGCAAAGGGAACAAGCATCAAAATCCAGGAGGCACAGGCAACTCCTCAAAATCAATAAAAATAGGTCCATACCCCATCATCTAATAGTAAAACTTACAAGTCTTAGTGACAAAGAGAAAATCCTGAAAGCAGCTCAGGAAAAGAAATCTGTAACATAAAATGGTAGAAGTATTAGATTGGCAGGAGACTTATCCAAGGAGACCGGGAAGGCCAGAAAGAACTGCCATGATATATTCAGAGCACCGAATGAGAAAAATATGCAGCAAAGAATACTATATCCAGCTACGCTACCATTGAAAATAGAAGGAGAGATAAAGAGCTTCCAGGACAAACAAAAATTAGAAGAATTTGCAAACACCAAACCAGTCCTACAGGAAATACTGAAAGTTGTCCTCTAAGGAAAGAGAGAGCCTACAAGCAGTAGATCAGAAAGGATCAGAGACAATATACAGTAACAGTCACCTTACAGGCAATACAGTGGAACTAAATTCATACCTTTCAACAGTTATCCTGAATGTAAATGGGCTAAATGCCCCAATCAAAAGACAGAATACATAAAAAACCCAAACCTGTCAATATGCTGTCTACAAGGAACTCATTTTAGACCCAAAGACACCTACAGATTTAACGTGAGGGGGTGGAAAACAACTTACCATGCTAATGCACATCAAAAGAAAGCTGGGGTGGCAATACTTATATCAGATAAATTAGATTCTAAGCCAAAGACTATAATAAGAGATGAGGAAGGACACTATATCATACTCAAAGGGTCTGACCAACAAGATCTAAAAATTTTAAATATCTATGCCCCTAACATGGGAGCAGCCAACTATGTAAACCAATTAATAAAAAAACCAAAGAAACATATTGACAATAATACAATAATAGTAGGGGACTGTAACACCCCCCTCACTGAAATGGACAGACTCAAGCAAAGGATCAACAAGGAAATAAAGGCCTTAGTGACACACTGAACCGGATGGACATCACAGATATTTTCAGGACATTCCATCCCAAAGCAACAGGATACACATTCTTCTCTAGTGAACATGGGACATTCTTGAGAATAGATCACATCCTGGATCACAAATCAGGTCTCAACTTGTACCCAAAGATTGGGATCATTCTCTGCATATTTTTTAGACCACAATGCTCTGAAGCTAGAACTCAATCACAAGAGGAGAGTTGGAAAGACTCAAAAACATGAAGGCTAAGGAGCATCCTACTAAAGAATCAATGGGCCAACCAGGAAATTAAGAAGAGTTGAAAAATATCATGGAAACAAATGATAATGAAAACACAACTGTTCAAAACCTGTGGGACACATACAAGGTGATCCTAAGAGGAAAGTTTACAGCGACACAAGTCTTTCTTAAGAAACAAGAAATGTCACAATTATACAACCAAACCCTATACCTAAAGGAGCTGGAGAAAGAAAATCAAAGAAAGCCTAAACCCAGCAGGAGAAGAGAAATCATAAAGAGCTGAGCAGAAATCGATGAAATAGAAACAAGACAACAGTACAATAGATCAATGAGACTAGGACCTGGTTCTTTGAAAGAATTAATAAGAATGATAAACCCCTGGTCAGACTTATCAAAAAGAAAAGACAAAGGGCCCAAATAAATAAAATCATGAATGAAAGAAAAGAGATCACAACCAACACCAAGAAATACAAACAATTATATGAACATATTATGAGCACTATATGCCAACAAATTTGACAATCTGGAAGAAATGGATGCATTCCTAGGGACATATAAATACTAAAACTGAACTCAGGAGATAGAAAACCTGAGCAGACCCATAACCAGTAAGGAGATTGAAGAAGTCGTCAAAAATCTCCCAAAAAAACAAGAGCCCAGGGCAAGATGACTTCCCAGGGGAATTCTACCATACATTTAAAGAAGAATTAATACCTATTCTCCTGAAACTGTTCCAAAAAAATAGAAATGAAAGGAAAACTTCCATACTCATTTTATGAGACCAACATTACCTTGATTCCAAAACCAGACAAAGACTCCACCAAAAAGGAGAATTACAGACCAATTATGAACACCAATGTGAAAATTCTCACCAAAATACTAGCCAATAACATCCAAAAGTACATTAAAAGGATTATTCACCACAACAAAGTGGGATTTATTCCTGGGCTGCAAGGTTGGTCTAACCTCCACAAAGTAATCAATGTAATATAATACAATAATAAAAGAAATAACAAGAACCATATGATACTCTCAATAGATGCTTAAAAAGCATTTGACAAAGTATGACATCCTTTCTTAATCAAAACTCTTTAAAGTGTAAGGATATAGGGTACATACCTCAATATCATCAAAGCCATCTATGAAAAACCTACAGTGAATATCATTCTCAATAGGGAAAAACTGGGAGCTTTTCCCCTAAGGTCAGGAACACAGCAGGGTTGTCCGCTATCACCACTGCTATTCAAGATAGTACTAGAAGTCCTAGCCTCAGCAGTCAGACAACAAAAAGAATAAAAGTCATCTGAATTGGCAAAGAAGAAGTCAAACTATCACTCTTTGTGGATGATATGACATATTATGTGGAAAACCCAAAAGACTCAACTCTAAAACTGCTAGAATTCATACAGGAATTCAGTAAAGTCTCAGGATATAAAACATGCACAGAAATCAGCTGCATTTCTATACACCAACAGCAAGACAGAAGAAAGAGAAATTAAGGAGTCGATTCCATTTACAATTGCACCCAAACCCAGAAGATACCAAGAAATAAACCTAACCAAAGAGGCAAAGAATCTGTACTCAGAAAATTATAAAGTACTCATGAAAGAAATCGAGGAACACAAAAAGAAATGGGAAAGCATTCCATGTTATGGATTGGAAGATCAAATATTGTGAAAATGTGTATGCCACCTAAAGCTATCTACACATTTAACACAATCCCTATCAAAATACAATCAATTTTTTTTTCAAAGAAATGGGACAAATAATCTTAAAATTTATATGGAACCAGAAAAGATCCCGAAGAGACAGAGGAATGTTGAAGAAGAAAGCCAAAGTTGGCAGCATCACAATTCCAGACTACAAGCTCTATCACAAAGCTGTCATCATCAAGACAGTATAGTACTGGCACAAAAACAGACACATAGATCAATGGAACAAAATAGACAGCCCAGAAATAGACCCTCAACTCTATGGTCAACTAATCTTTGACAAAGCATGAAGGAATGTCCAATGGAAAAAAGACAGTCTCCTCAAGAAGTGGTGTTGGGAAAATTGGACAGCCATATGCAAAAAAAAATGAAACTGGACCATTTCCTTATACCACACACAAAAATAGACTCAAAATGGATGAAGACCTCAATGTGAGACAGGAATCCATCCAAATTCTTGAGGAGAACACAGGCAGCAACCTCTTTGACCTCAGTTGCAGCAACTTTTTCCTAGAAATTTCTTCCTAGAAACATTGCCAAAGGCAAGGGAAACAAGGCAAAAATGAACTATTGGGACTTCATCCAGATCAAAAGCTTTTGCACAGCAAAGGAAACAGTCAAAAAAACCAAAAGACAACTGATGGAATGGGAGAAGATACTCCCAAATGACATTTCAGATAAGGGGCTAGTATCCAAAATCTATAAAGAACTTATCAAACTCAACACTGAAAGAAGAAATAAACCAATCAAGAAATGGGCAGAGAACATGAAGAGACATTTCTGCAGGAAGACATCCAGATGCCTCAAAGACACAGGAAAAAGTGCTCAACATCATTTGGCATCAGGGAAATACAAATCAAAACCACAATGAGATACCACCTCACACCAGTCAGAATGGTTAAAATTAACAAGTCAGGAAACAACAGATGTTGGAGAGGATGCAGAGAATGCAAGCTGGTGCAGCCACTCTGGAAAACATTATGTAGTTTCCTCAAAGTTGAAAGTAGAGCTACCCTATGACCCAGCAATTGCATTACTGGGTATTTACCCTAAAGATACAAATGCAGTAATCCGAAGGAGCATGTGCACCAAATATTTATAGCAGCAATGTCCACAATAACCAAACTATCAAAAGAACCCAGATGCCCATTAACAGAAGAATGGATAAGGATGATGTAGTATATATATGCAATGGAATACTATGCAGCCATCAAAAGAAATGGAATCTTGTCCTTTGCAACAATGTGGATGAAGCTAGAGTGTATTATGCTGAGAAAAATAAGTCAATCAGACAAAGATAATTATCATATGATCTCTCTGATATGAGGAATTTGAGAGGCAGAGTTGGGGGTCTTGAGGGTTAGGGAAGGAAAAATGAAACAAGATAGTTTGTGGGGGAGAGAAACCTCTTAATCTCACAAAACAAACCGAGGGTTGCTGGGAGTAGGCAGGTGTGGAGAGGTTGGTTGTGTTATGGACATTGGGGAAGGTAGGTGACATGGTGAGTGCTGTGAAGTGTGTAAGCCTGACAATTCACAAACCTGTACCCCTGGGACAAATAACACAGTATACATTAATAAAAATAATTAATAAAAAAGATTTTTTAAAAGTGCATGAACTAAGAATAAATATATATTGAAAATTGTAGAATAGCCATTAATTTTTTTAAAGTATAACTGATATACTAAAAGAGAAAATAAAATGTAATAATATAAAATTCTCAGTTATAACCAGAGAAGATAGAACATGAGGTAAAAAACAAAACAAAAAACAAGTAACAAATACTACATTTAGAAAGAAGTCACAAATATGGTTGAAAGTTACATAACTATACTAATACTCCCTTTAAATGTGAATAGTCTAAATACACCTATTAAAAGCAGAGATTGGCAGATTAGATAAAAGAGAAAAAAAAAGACCTAACTATATGTTTTGTAATTTTTTTTTAATTTGTTTTACAAACAGTTGTTTATAGGGCTGAGTTTTCAATAGATCACAGTGAGGGAGCTGCTCTGTTACATATGAAACCCTGATCCAGAAGCAGGTCATCTAAGAAATGCATTTTAAATACAAAGTATCATAGAGGTTAAATATAAAGAAACCAAAGAAGATATACCATGTTAACATTAACTGAAGATCTTAAGAAAGCCAAAGTAGCTGTATTAATTATCAACAAAGCAGATTTCAGAACAAGAAAAATTACATGGTTTAAAGACAGGAATTACATGGTAAAAGGGAAAAATCTTCCAAGGAGGTAACATAACAATGTTTAGCTTGTATGTCTCTAACAACAGAGTGTCATAATATGTAATCCAAAAACTGATAGAACATAAAGGAGGAAAAGGCAAATCCACTACTATAATTTGAATCTTCAGCACTCCTTTTTAAGTAAATGATAGATCAAGCTGGCAAAAATCAGTAAGGACATAGTTGACCCAGATAGCATAATCAATCAACTTGACCTAACTGACATTTATAGAACACACCTTTCAACAATAGCAGAACACACATTCTTCTCAAGTTCATATGGATTTTCAATGAGTATGGAATAAAGACCTCATTCTGGACCCAAAACATACTTTAACAAATTTAAGATCTTAAATCATGAAAAGCATGTTCTCAGACTATAATGCAATTAAACTAGAAATTAGTAATAGTTAGCAGAAAAATACCCAAACATTTAAAAATTAAATAACAAAGTTATAAATAACCCTTGGATCGAAGTGGATTTTCTAGAGCTTTCAACTATTTTGTATGCTCTATAGTGATGGATACACCACTTTGAGAAAGTGAAATATTTAAATGTTTTAAATTTAGACAAAGATAAAAATTTAACTTATCAAAAGTTGCAGGATATTGTGAATGTAGTGCTTAAGGGGGAATTTATACCACTAAGTGCATATTTTGGAAAAGAAGAAAGATTTAATATCAATAATCTAAACTTACATTTTAGGACTAGTGAAGGAAGAGCAATTTAAGCCCAAAGCAAGGAGAAAATAAATAATAAAAATTAGAGAATAAATCAATAAAAAATAGTGCAGAAATTATAAACAGGTTAAAAACATAGAAAATCAATAAAACCAAAAAAATAGGTTCTTTGAAAATATAAATATAATTGATAATCTTCTACCCAGTTTGATAACAAGAAAAAACAGATACAAATCACCAATAACAAAATGAAAGTGGGACCATTACTAACTCCATAAACATAAAATAATTATAATAAAGGAATACAACAAACAACTCTATGTCCACAAGTTTGGTCAATTAAATGAAATGGGCCAATTCTTTAAACATGCATGCTACCAAAACTTACACAAGGAGAAATTGATAGAAGCAGGCCTACATCTACTAAAGAAATTGAATAAAAAATGAATACATCTCCAAAGAAGAAAGCATCTAACCCCAATGGTTTCTCTAGTAAATTCTACCAAATATTTATAAAGAAATATTTTTCCAAAAAATAAAAGAAGAAGGAACACTTCCCAACTCATAATATAAGGTTAGTATTACCTGATACCCAATCAGATAAAGATATTACAAAAAAGGAAAAGTACAGATCAAAATCTCATACTATAGATGTAAAATTCTCAATAGAAGATCAGAAAATTGATCCAAATATGTAGAAAAATACTACACTGTGACTAAATATAATTTATTCCAATATGAAAGCCTGGTTCAACACTCAGATGTTATCAATTCAAACTACTGTATCAACAGACTAAAAAAAAAAAGCATCTGATTGTTATCAATTGATGCTGAAAAATATTTGATAAACTATAACAGTAAGTCATGATAAAAAGTAAGCAAACTAGGAATATAAGGGAACAGTCACATTTTGTTAAAAAAAAACTAACACCCCCCAAAAAATCCCCTACAGTTAATATTATACTGAATGGTGAGAAATTAGTTATTGTAGGGAATGGAGGAAATTTAAATAGATGAAGCCATGGGGATTTTCTAGAGCTTTCAACTATTTTGTATGCTCTATAGTGATGGATACACCAAAACATTTATCAAAACTCACAGTACTTTAAAACGCAAGACTGAACTTGAATATATGGAAAATTTTAATACCCATTTATGAGGTTAGAAAATGTAAGGCTAGAATGCAGACTGTGACACAACAGTGTAACTGTATTAAAAATATATGAAATCACTTTACTGAAGGAGATGGATAAAGTGATGCTGATCTGAATTATTTTGGAAATATATGCAATCTGTAAAACTAAAGGCAAAAGGAAATATATGTAAGAATAACACTTTAGTTGATAATTTTCCCCCTCCCCCCACAGGTACAGGCTAACGTTATAATAATGCTGTAAATGTATACTGGATTGAATAATTATGATTATGTATGGCAAATGGTGGGAGCCAGATTTCTTTACGTTGGACTACTGGGTGGTTAGAGACAAGTAAAGGAAAAGTCAATCTGATCCATGTGATAATGGATTAGAATTGGAGACATACAGAGGAACTCAACTTCCGTTTAATATAGATAAAAGTGGTTGTACAAATAGGTATTAATAGACAAGTATATACACAGTTGTTAGCATACATACATATATTTCTTTAGTCTGTCAACTGAAAGAGCCTATAAGCAAAATATCCCAGTGGTTGTTAGTATCCTAGCACTCAGATATTGATTTCTAATACTATGTTCCCATGAAAGGATCCAGAACTCTTTGGAGAAATGGCTGATCTGAAAGTAGGGTAGGGTGTATACAGGGTAAGCCTGAAGTTACAGAAAGTTGAAACACACACACACACACACACACGATGGGTATGTATTAAAGAAATACAGAAGCCAACTGAAAGAGTCCCTAATAGCCATAGCTAGAACATGTTGAGAAACGAAATAAATATAAATAAGTACTAGATTTTTAACCCAAAGTATAAAATCAATATCTGTATACTTAGACAAATATTCAATATTGGTACTAATATAGGATTGAATAAACAAACAGGGAAGAATGAACAAATCTCCCATACAGAAGACTATCAAATGATTTATGGAGATACGCTGTCCTCAGAGAGGTGGAACATAACTCCTCATTCCTTAGATGTAAGGTGTGCATAGTCACTACATCCTTCCACAAAAGTACAGTAAAATTATAGTAAAAAGATCTCTATAGTATATAAATACAGCATAAAGTACCTCAGCCATGCGATCAAGTTAGCAGCAATAATGATAAATCAGGTTGACAGCAGGTATCCTGGATATGATATAATAAAAACATGGCACTTTACCTCTCTATATTTTTTTCTACTAAAATTGCATAGCTCTGATGAAATAATGAAAAAACACCAGACAAATCCCACCTGGGGGCGCCTGGGTGGCTCAGTGGGTTAAGCCGCTGCCTTCGGCTCAGGTCATGATCTCAGAGTCCTGGGATCGAGTCCAGCATCGGGCTCTCTGCTCAGCGGAGAGCCTGCTTCCCTCTCTCTCTCTCTCTGCCTGCCTCTCCATCTACTTGTGATTTCTCTCTGTCAAATAAATAAATAAAATCTAAAAAAAAAAAAAAAAAAAAAAAAAAAAAAAAAAAAAACCCACCTGGGTGGAATTCTAAAAACACATGAAAAGTATTCCTCAGGAATGTCAAAGTCATTAACAACAAAGTAAATGTGAGAAACTGTCACAGTAAAGGGGAGCTGAAGAAGGTATTAAGATTAAATATAACATGATATCCACAAAGGGATCTTAGAACTGAAAAAGGATATTAGATAAAAACTAAAGGAACCTCAAATAATCATGAATTTTAATTATTAGTAATATATCAATAGTCTCATTAATTTTAAGAAATTTATCATAAAATTTAAGATGTTAAAAAGAGGCAAATTTAAGACAGGATATATTGTAACTCTCTGTACCATCTTTGAACATTATTTTAAAAATAAATAAATGGGGTGCCTGGATGGCTTACTTGGTTAAGTGTCCAACTTTTGATTTCGGCTCAGGTCATGAGCTCAGGGTCATGAGATTGAGCCCTGAGTCAGGTTCCACACTCAGTTTAAGATTAGATTTTCTCCTTCACCTGGTGAAGCCACTGTGGAAAAGAGAATGGAGAGTCCTCAAAAAGTTAAAAATGTAAGTACTCTGCAACCCAGCACTACTAGGTATTTACCCAAAGAAAACAAAAACAGTAATTCGAAGGGATACATTCACCACAATGTTTATAACAGCATTATCTATAATAGCCAAAATATGGAAACATCCCAAGCATTTATTGACAGATGAATTGATAAAGAAGATTTGTATGTATATACACATACACAATGGAATATACAACATGGAATATTTGTCATCCATAAAAAATAATGAATTATTGTCATTTGCAATGACATGGATGGAACTAGAGAGTATAATGCCAGATGAAATAAGTCAGTATATGATTTCACTCATGTAGAATTTAAGAAATAGGACAAATGAGCAAAGAGGGGGAAAAAAGAAAGAAAGAGAGGAATACCAAAAATATTCTTCATTATAGAGAACAAACTTGATGGTTGTCAGAGGGGAAAGGGCAGGTGTGGATGGATGAAACAGGGATGGGGGTCAAGGTGTTCACTTGTGATGAGCACTAGGTGTTGTATGGGAGTGTTGAAGCCCTATCTTGTGCACCTGAAACTAGTATTACACTGCCTGTTAACTAACTGGAATTTAAATAAAAACTTAAAAAAGAAATAGGTTTGTCTTTCTTTTTTGTCTGAAACTTGGCCTCAATAATGGCTTCTATTAGATTAAGTTGAGGTGTCACACTTTCCTGGAATAATGTAGAAGGTGAATTCTAAAGAACTGAGGGGAGAAAAATGTTGTAATAGATTTAACATGTTCCTTCCACATCCATTCCTAAAGAAGTACTTGTGGACATTACTTTCACTGAGACATTGAGAAAAATGCAAGTGACAGAAACATCAGTATCTTTAAAAGCTCTCTGCTTGATGCACACTCACAGAAAGGCAAGTCAGACCCATACTACTATAAGATGTCAGAAACATTGATTCTGATATTCTCATTAACTTGTAAGTTCCAACAGAAATTTTCTATGCAATAATTTGAAAGCTACTAAAATCAAGCTACTAACTTGATTTCTTAGAAAGTAAGCTTCAACTTTAAGGATTAGACTGTTTCATCTTAGTTTAAGAAGAATTATAGTTTTAGCCTCTCAGCATTTTATTGTCATTCCCCTTTCCTCAATAGGGAATAAATACATCTCTAATATGAAACTTCAAGTTTTCTTCTTAGGGGTAATAAAAAGTGAAAATATATGGTGGAAGTATTTCCAATGGTTCAGGAAAGCTTCTCTGAAGCAGGAGGCAATTTATCAAAATAGAAGGTAAATCTCTCAGGAGAAGACTATATGCAGGTGGAATTAAATTGTTGCTTAAGGGATGGCTGCACAATAGTGAAGCTCTTCTTTTTGGTGGAGATAGAGATAGAGATGCTTTTTTTTTTTTTTTTTAATCAAACTGCTAATTCAAAGTTTCATGAGTTTCTTCTGGTGAGTTCCCCCCCCCAGTGATTAATATCCCAAAGACTGAAAGGAGATTGGCATAACAGAGGCAGCATGAGAAATGGAAAGTAAATGGACCTTGAAGATAATCAGAAACAGATAAGCTAGATCTTAATAGATCTTAATTCTTATGAACCTCAATTTCTTCATCTGCCAAAATCAGTTAATGAAAGAGCATCTTATAGAATCGTATTAAGGATTATATAAGATAACATATCTAAATATGAAGATATATATTAAATTATTAATAATGGGCTGGTATTGTCACCACCACCACCACAACCATCATCACCATGCCAAGTTGATACACTGAAATATAATTCTTATGGATATAGCACAATTGAGTTATTTTCCTTGAGGGTCTTATGATAAAGAAATAATGACAGCAACAGAAATAACAAATACTACTTCTATAATGACAGCACTAAAAACACCAGGGGTAAACTAGCATCAGACACTGTACCAAGTAGCATACACGTTTCATGCATACCTCCTACAGTTTTATCCTACTCAAGGGGGATATGATCATTTAATAGGTACATCTGATGAAACATAAATAATCCAAGATTAGATTAGGCCACTTATAAATTTTTATTCATTAAATCATTACATATAAATCAAAAAGGAGAAATTTTTGCAGTTCATTATGATATCCATAAAAGACTACTGAGTTTCCTAAAGAGATTAATCTACTTTCACTTTTGCATCACAATGTAGCAAGGAAAAAGCAAAGTTTCATATTTCTAATTTTATTTAGTATTGTATAATAATTATCAAAATAAACATAAGCAGGATGATTTCTATTGGTTGAACATTAACTGAAATAATCTCAATGTTCTGTAATGCTACTAGGTTTTGTTAAAAATTGATTGTCCTATGATAATCCTAAAATTATTATACTGTTAATTACACAAAAATATCATATAATCCAGTAATTCCACTACTGGTTATTTACCCAAAGGGAAAAAAATGCAAAAAGATATATGTATTCCTAGTTTACTGTAGCAGTACTTACAATAGCCAAGGTATGGAAGCAACCCAAGAGTACATTGACAGATAAAGAAGACATGGTACATATATGTGATATACATATATAATATGTAATATTATTCAGCCATAAAAAAGAATGAGATCTTGCCATTTGTGACAACACGTATGGACTTAGAGGGTATTGTGCTAAGTAAAATAAGCCAGACAGAAAAAGACAAATACTGGATGATTTCATTCCCATGTGAAATCTTAAAAAAAAAAATCAAAACAATTAAACAAACAAAAATCAGCAACAGACCCATAAATATGGAGAACAGATAGATGATTGCCAGTGGGAAGGCAAATAAAGGCACAGACCAAATGAATGAAGCTTAGTGGGAGATACAGTCTTCCAGTTATGAAATATACAGTTGTCATTATCACAATAACACATAACATATACAGTATCATTATGTTGTATATCTGAACTAATGTAACATTGTGTATTGACTATACTTCAAAAAAATAGAGAAAAAACTTGAAAAGACATTTACACTGTAAGAGTATTTATATAATTTTACTTAAAGTCTTTTTCTTTACCTAAAAATATCTCTGAAATCTTTGTTAAATTTCACTTGTAGAAATGATATATTTCTTTTGTACACTTCAGAATGTTACTAAAAATAATGTGGATGACCTGTCCTCCTTATTGAGGAGGTTTATGGGTTCTTTCTCATCACACGGTGACCTAGTATCCCATTTTGTCTAAAGTGGCAGTGTCGGGGGAGCATGACAGGTGACTCTTACAATCAGACTTTATTGCTGTTGTTTTTTTTTTCTAATTATTTTTGTACTCTTTTTAGGTTTATTGAGATAGAATTGACATATAATATATAAGTTTAAGGAGTGCAACATAATGATTTGATATACGTACATATTGTGAAATAGTGATCACAATAATCATAATTACACTTTTTCCTCTTGTGATGAGAATGTTCAAGATCTGTTCTCTGAGCAACTTTAAATATTCAATACAGTATTGTTAACTATAGTCACCATTTTGTACATTACAACCTGAGACCTTATTTATCTTATTACTGGAAGTTTATACTTTCTGGCCACCTTCACCGACACCCCACCTCTGAATATCACCAATCTGATCTCTGTGTCTCCCTGCACCCACCCCAGATTCCACATGTAAGTGAAATCATGGAATATTTGTCTTTGTCAGAAAAATCAAACTTCAATTTCAATATAGGCCTAATCACTTCTGTACCCTATGACTTTGGGTAAATAATAACTTTTTCCTCACCTATAAAATGGGTATAACAATTCTACTACTGATCGGGGATATTAAATTGATTAAAGATATATATTTGCAAAATTCCTATTTTTATGTATAAACACATTCAATAGGAATTAATTCTATTTTCTCTTTAGTTCATAACTGGATCTTCAGTGTATCTCTTACAAGAGATGAAAGTGGTATCTTTTTCTGTCATCAATCTAAATTAGACTTCATACATGCATAAACTATTTGCAAATACTCTTTATATAACTTTACCCAATGAGTATTCCAAGCAATGCTGAAAGGTATATATCCTTTTATTCATTTCAAAGGTCAATAAACTATGCTTCAGAGAGCAATAAGTAACTTATTTATGTACACTTAGGAAGCGCTGAAGACTTGAAGTCATGCTCCAGAAATTATGATGTGGAATCCCCTAACCTGACCTTAAAACCCATTTAGCTAACCACTTTAACCCTTTCAGGTTGATTGGAAATTTCATTGCTTTCCCATCAAGGCTGGAATCTCAGGAAACTTGTTGTAACTCTTTAGGTCTTCTTTACCTCGAAACCCAGATTTCCTACCACCTTATGTCATGAGTCCAGGAAATTCTGTGAAGCTCTCATCTCTCAGGACCCCAGAAAAGAAGTGGAAAACAGGTCTCTTTTGCTATTTCCATTCATCTAGAACATTTATTGGCTCCATCTATCTGGAGAACGCTTTGCTACAGAAATTAGCAGGTTAGCACTTGTCAAGTACCCTCTAATATCTGTATTGCAAACTGCCATTAAATAATTTGACCATTCACAATTTTCAGGTGGTTCTTTTTTGGTAATATAGAATTACTTTGATGATTAGAGATAGAGAAGGTCCTTGTTCCCTATCCATCCCCTCTACCACATTTTGTGACAATGTGAGCAAGTCTACAGTGAAGTCTGCAACATGTATGAACATGTCTTAGCAAATAGGTCCAGGGAGAAATGGAAATCAAAGTCACAATATCATCTTACATCTGTTAGAATGGCCAGTATTAAAAAGACAACAAATAACAAATGTTGGTGAGGATGTGGAGAAAAGGAAACTTTCACATACTATTGAGAAAGTAAACTGATGCAACTAGCATGGAAAATGGTATGGAAGTTCCTCAAAAAATCAAAAATAGAAATATTATATGATCCAAAAATTCTTCTACTGGGAATGAAGGGAATTAAAGGAAATGAAAACACTAATTCAAAAAAATATGCACTTATATATTTATTGTAGCATTACTTGCAATAGCTGAGATATGGAAGTAACACAGTATCATCTATAAATCGATGAAAGGATAAAGAATATGTGTGTATACACACACAAAATGGAATATTATTCAGCCATAAAAAAGAATGAGATCTTGCCATTTACAGTATGTATGGTGCTAGAGGGTATTATTCTAAGTGAAATAAATCAGATAAATACCATAATGCCATATAGCTTCACTTATATGTAAAAAAACAAAACGTATTTCACTTATACATAAAAAAAACAACAGGGGTGCCTGGGTGGCTCAGTGGGTTGAGGCTTCTGGCTCGGGTCATGGTCCTGGAGTCCTGGGATCAAGTCTCACATCAGGCTCTCTGCTCGGCGGGGAGCCTGCTTCCCCCCCACAACCCCTACCTGCCTCTCTGCCTAATTGTGATCTCTCTCTCTCTGTCAAATAAAAAAAAAAAAAATCTTAAAAAGGAAAAAAAAAAGAGAAATGATCAAACAAACAAAGTAGAAACAGACTCAAATACAGAAATCAAACTAATGGTTGCCAAGGGAGGGGGTTGGGCAAAATGAGCAAAGATGAGTGGGAAATGTAGACTTCTAGTTATGGAATGAATAAGTCACAGTGATTAAAGTCACCTCATAGGGAATATAATCAATTGTTGCATGGTGACAGATGGTAGCTACACTTGTGCTTGTGGTGACCACAGCATAATGTATACAGTTGCCACTGTCACCATAACAGGTAAATGTACATTTATACAGGATCACTATGCTGTATACTTGATACTAATGTGACATTGTATGTCAACTGTACTTCAATAAAAATAAACAATAGTGGCACCTGGGTGGCTCAGTGGGTTAAGCCTCTGCCTTCGGCTCAGGGTCATGGTCTCAGGGTCCTGGGATTGAGCCCCACATCTGGCTCCCTGCTCAGTGAGGAGTCTGCTTGCCCCACCCCTCTCTCTGCCTGCCTATCTACCTACTTGTGCTCTCTCTCTCTGTCAGATAAAAAAATAAAATCTTAAAAAAATAAACCATAAGTGACTCTTAATCTCACAAAACAAACTGAGGGTTGCTGGGGGGAGGGGGTTTGGGAAAAGGGGGTGGGATTATGGACACTGGGGAGGGTATGTGCTATGGTGAGTACTGTGAAGTGTGTAAACCTGGTGATTCACAGACCTGTACCCCTGGGGATAAAAACATATGTTTATAAAAAATAAAAAATAAATAAATAAATAAATAAATAATAAAGGAAATTCATGGACAAAGCAAGTAAGTAGAGTTTAATATGCACATTGTCATCTTAGTTAGTTAGCATAATGTCTAACCTGTCAGTAACAATTCCAGAAATATGTTGTTTATGCATGTGAGGCTGGACTAAGAAAACACTCAGGAAATGTGAAAATAATTGAAGAATGATTTGCATTATACCAAAAAACCTAAAATTGGCAGGATTAATCAGGTGGGGTAGAAAAAGAGGGGTCATGATAACTTTAAGATATCTGTCTTGAGGGACTGTTTTCAAAGGGAATGTCATAAATGAGAAGGGAAACTATGTGTATACCTGCATGTGTATGTGTATTTGTGTCCAAGAGGAATTAAAGTTGAGATGATGGGGGCACATGGGTGGCTCAGTGGGTTAAGCCTCTGCCTTCAGCTCAGGTCATGATCCCAGGGCCCTGGGATCGAGTCCTGCATCGGGCTCTCTGCTCAACAGGGAGCCTGCCTCCACCTCTCTCTCTGTCTGCCTCTCTGCCTACTTGTGATCTCTGTCTGTCAAATAAATAAATAAAATATTAAAAAAAATAAAGTTGAGATGATGTTGATATTGAGATATCTATGGAATGCGCCATTAAAGATACCAAACAAGTAGATGTCTCTATGAGTCTATAGACAATAAAAAAGGTCCAAACTAGAGATACATAGTTCAGTGTCATCAGCGTATCACTGAAGCTCTGGAAGCTAAGCAGATTTCATAAAGAGAGCCTGTTGACAGGTGATCTGAAGGGTAGTTTTGCAACTTGAGACAACATTACCCTTCAAGTATGAACAGAAGAACATCACCTATTAAGAGAAAATGAAAAATAATAGTGAGGTGGTAGAGTAACAGAGCAGGAACTTCCTCATGAATCAAGTGAAGGCAATTTTCAGAAGAATGTGTTCAACACTGTCACATATCACAAGGGGTAAAGTAAAAGAACTAAAAACTTTTAGAGCGGGAGCAAGCATATTACATATTAGTTTAGGATGATTAGTTTTAGAGAACTAGTAAAGGAAGAAGGCTGTAGTGGTTTGAGGAGTGGGATCTTTAGTGAGATGGAAATAAGTATAAGCTGTGCTTTTGAAATATGTGGCTGTGAAAGAGAGAAATCAACTGAAGAGGTCACAGGATCAAAAAGATGGTACCCTCTACAATTTTATATTCTCTGGTATACAAGGCAGTTTTTTACACATTAAAACCTAAATAAGGTCTGGATTCCTGACTTACATACATGTCAGCATGACATATTCATTTATGCCCAAAAGATATCTTAAATTAAAAAAAAAACTGATTTTCCACATCCAACTCTCTTATCTTTATCTACACAACATCTTTATTTGACATGATGGCAACTGGTGATCCATAAAACAAAACTGATCAGTAAAACAAAGAAACACAAGCGTTGGGATCATCCCTGAATTTTCCCTTTTTAATTTTTACCATACTTCAGCCCTCTCAAAAATATTGTTTCATAGTAGTAATGTCCATAGTAGCCAAACTGTGGAAGGAACTAGATGCCTTCAACAGAAGAATGGATAAAGAAGATGTAATACATATATAGAATATAACATTATTCAGCCATCAGAAAGGATGAATATCCACCATTTGCATTTACATGGACGTAACTGGAGGGCATTACGCTGAGTGAAATAAATCAAGCAGAGAAAGAGAATTATTACAAGGTTTTACTCATATGTGGAATGTAAGGAACAGCATGGAGGACCACAGGGGAAGGAAGAGAAAACTGAATGGGAAGAAATCAGAAAAGGGGATAAACCATGAGAGACTGGACTCTGGGAAACAAATTGAATTTACAGAAGGGAGGGGGTGGGGAGTTGGAGTGACCAGGTGATAGATATTAAGGAGGGCACATGTCATGATGAACACCGGGTGTTGTGCGCAACTAATGAATCGTTGAATACTACAACAAGAAGTTATGATGCACGATATCCTGGCTAACTGAACATAATAAAAATTTAAAAATATTGTTTCTGTTTTTGTAAAATATAAGGAGAATCTTACCACCCCTACTTTGACTTCCTTATTCTGACTCACCACCATTTCTCTCCTACATTGTTACAATAGGCTCCGTATCTGTATCACTACAGTCTACTTTCAACCCACAACAGCCAAAGTATGCCTTATAAACTGTAAGTCACACAATGTCACAGATATTCACAGGGCTATCCAATGGCCTCCCATTTTTGTCAGATTGAAACAAAAGATAGCTACAACAGCCTATATGACTGCACATTATGTGGAGCCTGTTTGCTGTGTGGCCTCATCTCCTGCTTACCCAGCTTCAGCCATCCCCACCTCCACAACGCTTTCTGAATGGCTAAGCAAAACTCCACTCAGAACTTCTATACTGCTTATTCTCACTTCAGGGAATTCTCTTCTCCAAAGTATTCATAAAGCTAAATCTTTCACTTCCTTAATGCCTTTGCTCAAATCTCACCTTAATGACGATAACCCTGACCACCCTTATTTAAAAGTGCCAAATCTCCCCAGTAATTTTGTTTTGTTTTCTGATATGTTCTAAGTACTTAGGACAGTGACTGTCACACACCAAAAAAGTACTCATAAATATTTAATTATTGAATGAGTCTATGAATGTGCAAATTTAGTCTTTATCTTCCAGAAGAACATCAGTCAATGTGATACTGATAAGATAAGTGTATATAGGTAGACTGGAATATCTTTATGCTTTAAAATAAACATAATATTAAGTGCCAATACAGTGTCAACATAGAAAGTATATTAAAATAATTACTGGGAACTAAAGGCTATTTCTGGAGAAGACAATATTCACAGGAAATCGAATCAATTCCAGTGCAGTAATGTACATTCCCTTCTCCTGCCCCAAAGGACTATCTGACTCACCCTCATTCAAAGGAGTCCACAGCTTCAAGTAAAATCACTTTGTGTACTAGAGTAAAGCTGCAAGACCTACTCCATAGGACACCAGTCATACTGAGAGGCTATTATTATGTGCCATATTTCAGAACTTGAGTACTTAATACTTATTTAGGATTTGGGAACTGAGAAAAAGTTTATATTCTGTTTTCTTCTTCCAATCAGAATTGTTACATTTGTTCAGCATGGATAGGGTAGTCATAAAATCCATTACCCTATGGCTAGGGTATTCATAAAATTCATCACCCAATTTGGGACATTTTTTGGTGATTGAAAAGGAGTGCTATTACTAATGACGTTAGGTACAAACCAGGAAATGGTTACCCTACTGTGGGTATGAGGACTCCAGTGAAGTCATGCCGTAAAGGGTCCATCGTCATTGTCCTTTCATTTGCTGAATCATCAGTTTGTCTCATGAGACTTGGGGTACAGGCTAAAGTGGTTCAGAAGCATTAAAAGATACTTAGGTACACTGGAGCATTGGGCATTTTCTAACTGGCATAAAAATAACTTGTGCATTTTGGCAACTATACTGGCTAAATGTCCTCTATGTGACTCTACTTCTCAAATTGTCTGGGATGTTCCCATTTTATGCCTATTATCACAGTGTAATTGTTAATAATCCCTTTTTATTTTTATTTTCCCCAGTTTGGATTATAAATTATTGCTATAATTTACTCCCTTGAAAACCTGATATTTTATCAAAATCTGCAAATATTGGACACTGGCAAATGTAACTTAAAAAAGGGAGGGTGTCAGACTTCAAGACCTGTTGTACTGGATTGTAACCATGTGCCAGAGGTTTATTTAACTCTCCACGCAAAGTTACCTAAATAATATGATCCATTCCTCACCACAGTTCTGCTAAACTAAAGTGGTCTTTGCTAATACACACATGCCACTTTCACTTCTACTTACTTTCTAATGTATATTATCAAGCATTTATTGGCTTTTAAGCTTTAAATCTTTGTCTTTAAATGCTAATCTATAAATGCTAACATTGTGATAGAACTTTAATTCTCTGTGCCAATTTTGTAATTGATTTTTGATGTTATCCAAATATTGTTGTGAAATGCAATTCTTTTCCATGTTACATTGTAATAAAAATGTATTTTACTTAAAAAAATCTTATAAATAATAAAAAATCAGTTTGTACCTCTTTGTATAGCCTTCTAGGATCACAAGCACTAAATAATTTCTCTGTGTCTTAAGTGGACACAGATAAGCCATGACTTATGTAATAATTGGACATTGTTCTCCCACTGTTATTTTCCCTTTTTGATTTAAAAAATTCAACTTTTTATTTATCTCACTTAAAATGTACTTTTAAAAAAGTTTTTTTTTTTTTTATTTGTCAGAGAGAAAGAGAACGAACGAGCAGAAGGCAGAGCAAAAAGCAGACTCCCCACTGAGCAGGCAGCCTGATGTAGGACTCGATCCCAGGACTCTGGGACCATTACCTGAGCTGAAAGCAGAAGCCCAACTGACTGAGCCACCCAGGCATCCCAAAATGTATCTCTTCAATCATATATATTTTATTAAACTTTACAGCCACATTACATTAAATTATATTGTTGCTATGATGTATAATGTTTTGTTTATAGTAATCATGTCATTCATATACTATAGTTATTAATTTTATCTGTATTTTGATGAGGTATGACATAACTACTTAAGTAAAAATGTAAGAAAATTTATTTTCATAGCAATAAGTTGTCACTAATTTTTTAAATTATTTTGGATCAGCAAACAACATGCGTTTCCTATACACCCCTGAACTAAAGAGTCTCTTGAGTGAGATATCTCAGTTTAATCCTACTTCCATGTTTTGTAATTTGTATAATATTGAAAAAGTTACTTTACTATTTTGCTTTAGTTTTATCTTTCTTAAAATGTCAGAAACAATACTTATAGGGTTACAATGATGATTAAACTAGTTACTACTTATAACAGTCTTAAGGTACCAGGCTTATAATAAGTTCTTTCTTAGTCTGACCTTAAAAGCACTTAAAAATGCAAAGTGGAATAGTAAAATATGGATGAAGTTAATTTGAGGATATGAATTTGGGTCCATATCTGAACTTATCAGCTTTGTAACCCTAAAGATGTTAAATATTTCAGAATTTCCTTTTTTCCCTTCCTTCCTTCTCCTCTCCCTCCTTCCCTTTCTTTCTTTCCTTTTCTTTTGTCAATTTAATAAGGACAATAATACCTGTACCAGAGTGATGATATAAGAGATTTAGGATCACGTTAAAGAAAAAAAAAAAAAAAAAGAACAAACTTATTAAGGTCTTAATTTTAGTTTTCCAAACAGTGCTCTTAGAATCATAGGACTTAATAGGTGTTGGAGTCTCTTTAATATAATCCTCTACAACAAAATCCTTCCAATTGCATGGTTTGATGGATCACTGATTCTTTAACCTGAAAGTTTTGAAAGGAATTCAGCTACTTTCCTCAAAAGTCAATTTCAACTGTGAAAAAAGAATTTCCACATAACCAAGTTAGTGTTTTTTAAACACTACTTTGTGATCCATCAGTACTCATAAAGTCAATCTGATGGATGGCAATCACAGTAACAAAATAGAATATAGGAAAGTGCTTTTTACAGAGTACATACAATATAGTAGAGGCAAGCATTTTCTTAAAAATTCGTATTTCTCTTATATTTATATATACACACATGCATATATATATGTATTTATATGTCTGTATATATGCATATGACACTGTATATGTGTATGTGTCTATACACATGGTAATTGGTCACTACAAGGAATAGTAATACGGTAGTATGCCCATGTGGTAATGGGTCATGATGCGAAGTATGTTATGCTGTGGGATGAGTTTAAGATTTTAAAGCAATACTTTAGAATACATTATCTTCTCTTTTTCTCCTTCCCTGAATTTCCTTCTTTCCCCTTCAAATATTAAGGAAACTGTCAGCTCTTCATTTACTGCCTCATGGGATAGATATAATAAAATAAGAATAATGTTATAGTCTTTCTGGTTTTCTGTTCTAAAAACCGAAGTCCTCAATATGATTTAGAAGACTGGTATGAAAAGTGACAAATGAGAACTTCAGTCAAAAACAAGCATAAGAAGTTCTCCTCCAGCCTAAGATATGGGGAAGAAGAGCAAGGGAAGAACAGCATCAACCTCTCAGTAGCTTCCCTGGAAGGTATCTGTAATATCTGTGAGAGGGAACTGGGCAATGGAAGAAAATGTGATCTTGAGAGATCTCACAAAGAGTCTTGAGACTCAGGGGCACCTGGGTGGCTTGGTTGGTTAAGTGTCTGCCTTCAGCTCAGGTCATGATCCCAGCCAGGGTCCTGGGACCAAGTCCTGCATCAGGCTCCCTGCTCAGTGGGGCACCTACTTCTCCCCCTCCCCCCACTTGCGTGCTCTTTCTTCTCTCATATAAATAAATAAAATCTTAAAAAAAAAAAAGAAAAGAAAAGAAAAAAAGAGTCTTGAGGTTCACTCAAAGTGAACCTTCCCTGCATGGAAGCAGAGCCCAGCAGGGGCCACAAAACTAACCAGGAATATGGTCGTTTCAGTGATTACCTGTGTATCCAGGTATCTTTAAAAACATATATTCTTCCTCACATCTTATGAAACCCTGAAACTACATATGTGTCCCTGAAATGATACATTCCAAGAGGAAGTGATTTAAAATCCCTTTCCAGCCTACCAGTGTGAGGGGTTCAAATAGAAGGTGCTCGAGTTCTAAATAAGAAAGTTACATATTTGTACACCTGACCTTGAGGATTGTGGACCTTCTCTGATTCATGACTTACAAACTTGTTATATCCTTAGAACATATCTGACTAGTAGTCCCAAGATGAAAGGTAGAACATACAGGAAGTGTGGTAGAAAATAAAACTTGTGCTGAAGAAAAAAGAAAGAAAGAAAGAAAGAAAGAAAGAAAAAAAGAAAGAAAGAAAGAAAGAAAGAAAAAAGAAAGAAAGAAAGAAAGAAGGAAAGAAAGAAATAAAGAAAGAAAGACAGACAGTTGTATTCCTCTTAAGAAGTTATTCTGTGGAGTGCCTGGGTGGCTCAGTGGGTTAAAGCCTCTGCCTTTGGCTCAGGTCATGATCTCAGGGTGCTGGGATTGAGTCCCACATTGGGCTCTTTGCTTAGCAGGGAGCCTGCTTCCCACTCTCTCTCTGCCTGCCTCTCTGACTACTTGTGATCTCTCTCTCTGTCAGATAAATAAATAAAATCTTAAAAAAAAATTATTCTGTGTGGTTCTTGGACCCAACTCTGAAAATTATGTCTATTCTCTAGTAATGTATCTAAGGTATGCATAGTTCTAAGTGATGTGCAAAAGTTGCTATCTTTGGACAGCACAAGCCATAGGTAGCTCATGATGAAAGGGTTATAGCCTTTCAAGTTAAAAAAAAAAACATATAAAGTCTATTTCTAATGCTCTTATAATATATTCAGTTTACCTCCTCCCCCATAATCACTCAGTTGTGGCTGGTAAACAAGGGTAGGAAAATTTACCGCTGAAGTCTCTGGTAGACTCAAAGATCCTGGTTACAGAGTAATGATTTATAATGAGAATACATTTAACTTATCCAAACCATGGCCATTAGTCACTATGCAGTGGTTTTAGCCAACTGTGCAGTTAGAAGAAACATTCTCTATAAGACCACCCTCACTTCTGATATCAAGTTTGGGGTTTCCCAAAACCACCCTCTAATTCACTAAAAGGATCTCACAGAGGTCACTATTATACTCATGGTTTATTATAGGGAAAGGTTACAGGTTAAAATTAGCCAAAGAAACAAATTCATAAGGTAGTCTCAGAAGGGTCCAAACAAGGAGTTTATAGTTGACCTCTTCTTGTGGAGTCATGGGTAGCATTACTTTTTCCTGGCCATGATATGTAATAATATATGCACAGTATTGCCAACCAGGAAAGTTCTCCCTAGGTTTTGATATCTGGAGTTTTTACTATGGCTTGATGACATATCATCTATATTGGTGACTTTTAGTCTTCAACCCCTCTTAGACATGTGGATGACAGTCACCAATTCTCCCAGAGTTTGGAAATGATAATATGTGTCTCAAAGCTTCTATCATAAATCACATCCTTAGGTAGTTTGGTGGTGAAAGCCCTCAGGCAAATAAAGATACTCTATCAGAGAGAAAATACCAGTGACCTAGAGATTAACTCTTAGTAGTTGAAGATAAAAGTGAAACCTCCTGAGGGCACCTGAGTGGTACAGTCATTTCAGAGTCCAACTCTTGGTTTCAGTTCAGGTCACAATCTCAGGGTCATGAGGTAGAGCCCTGTGTCAGACTCCACCTCCAACATGGAGTCTGCTTAAGACTCTTTATCCCTCTCCCTCTGCACCCCACTCCAAATAAATACATAAACCTTAAAAAAAAAAAACCTCCCTTTGATTAAAGTGAATTCTTTACTGCACAGGGCCATCTATGGGTCTCTGGTCAGCTATCCTGAGAACAACAGTCTCTACTGGACTCAGGTGAATGACACTGAAGAGTAAACCCATAATTCTTTGGGTAAAAGTAATTTCTTATATTCTTTGTACTTTGATTAGTTATTAAAATATGTTTTCTCTATGACAGAAATATTCCAGAAAGATCATGAAGATTGTTCACTAAGAAAAGAATTTTAATAACTGAATTATACAAACATGTATGAACCAAGCAACTTGCTAATTCTAAAATTCACAAAAAAGGAGTAACATCCTACAACCCAAGAAGTTATTTCAGTAAAGAAAAACAGTGAAGCAGTCAATTTCAATAGAATGGCATAGTTCTGAATAAGATGACTTACATCTGTGGAACCACTCCAAAGGGGAGCCTAATCATCCTGGAAATTTAGGGAAATCTTTCCTCAAAAGACCCTTGAAAAATAGTATTTGGCAAAAAGTGAGAGTAACAGTAGCAGCAGCAGTAATGATGATAAAAGCAGTTGACAGTCACATAGAATTATTATGTCAGACACTATTCTAAGCCCTTTGAATAAATTACTTCATTTAAATTATTAATTTAGGAGAAGTAGCAAATTTATTCATAAACTCTGAGTCTCTGCTCTTTCTAAATTCATGTCTTAGGTAATATTTTCTTGAAAGTTTGTCACCTTTTCTCTAAACAGAGCAATGGGAGCTTATGTGCCCCTGATCCAAAAGGAAAGCATGCATTTAGCTAGAGATACTACTCGGTGAATGCATGTGTAAAAAAGGTAAAGTGTTTTTAAACTTCACTTTCATTGCAGTGATTCTACAAACCCAGAAAGCTTTTCCTTAAGCAAGAACAGGCCTTTCTCATTCTTCCTTCCCAGATTCCCTCCCCTCCACTGTGAGGTAGGAAGCTGTGTTTGGAGGCAATGACAGATCCGAGGCCTGTGTTTCACTCATCTTGCATGCAGTGCTCCCATTGAGGCCACTTAATCCAATTGACGTCAGCCGATTCTCCGTGCACAGAATGTGCCACTCAGAATCTCAGGGAATCGATCATCCCTCAACTCACATTGCCATGACACCTACAGCCTCCAATTTATTTCAGGTTGGTAGTTTCTTTTTCTTTTCCTTCTCCTTCCTCTCTTACTAAAAGAAGTACATCTTTTCTTTCTTCACTGACAACACTTAATAGAGGCCACGCTTTGCCATTGGAGAATTCAGACTATCACTTTGCACTGTAATTCAGGTTTTCCAAGTGAATCTGCAGAGTGCAAGGCAAGGCTGGTAATTCCACACATCTCAGGTCAAACATTCACTGGCATGTGGCCATTAGTAGACAAATTTTTTTTTTTTTTTTCCTGAGGAAATGTAAATACTTGATATGGAGTTTCACTAACCCTGTCAAGGAAGGGAAAGAAAAGGACATTAAGGAAACATCTATATTCTGGGCATATCACACACATGATCACATGTAAGTTTTTTGGTTTTTGTTTTTTTCTTAACCACTGTGATCTCCTGTTTCATCTTTTCCCAGGGAAATTTGATAACATCTGTATGTATTGTTAGCTATCATACTTGGGGCAGGGTAGGTACTACTGGCACCAAATGGGCAAAGACCAATTATGCTGCTTAACATCCTGCAATTAGTAGGATAGCCCCCACAACAAATAATTACTCAGTCAAAACCCTTAATATTGCCAATGTCAAGAAACTCTGACACTGAGTCTCGTAAAGCCTTATGTGGTGAATGTAATATTCTCAGTTTATTGATGGAGACACTGGAAGTGATTAAATGACATGTGTTCACAAAGTTAGCAAGTGGCAGGATTTAAATTCAGACTTGTCTAACCACAAAAACTGGACCCTTCAACATCATGCTATACTAGACCAGTCTTGGTCTAGTATAGAAGCCACAACTCTGAAAGCCTAGTCTCTGGAAGCATTTGACTTCTTTTGTGTATAGCAGTACCTTTTTTTAACAATTTAATTTCATAAGAAAAGGAAGGCAACTTCATGGAGTATACAGGCTACATATACATAATATAATCTCACCTACCCAATAAAAAGTGCCTGTTCTGGCTGCATGGACTATATATTGAGAATCAGTATGCATCTATATATACTTATATGAATATGTATATATATGATCTATTCTTCTCCTTTACACCTCAAAAATACAGACACAAGTAAGTGATACTCTACCTTACCATACCTAGTATAGCAGGAAAAAAATAGGCAATATGATACACTACCTTAAGTTATATACCAAGGGCCATGATACCAATAGCTTCTGACTTTCACACTGGAAGACGAGTTCATTTACTAGTCACTCATTTGACAGACAAATGGATATTAAGTTCTTGGTATAAACTTGGTAATTCCAGACAGACACATAGAAAATAATTACAATAATCTGATTGATGCTAAAACAGAGGTGAGACCAAGGTGGTGTAGCAACACAGAAGAAGAAGTAGTTAATTGTTTTTAGAGATGATGGAGTCGGTCTTCTAAAAATGGTCAATTATAAGGTAAGTGAAGTACTGAGGTTGGAGCTCACTAGGTAGAGTAGTAAGTAATGGGGCTAGAGGGGGCAGCAAGAGACAGATCATGTATCTTATGGACTAAAAGTTTGAATTTTATTCTGAAAGTTAACTGAAATCGAGTTTCAAAATGAAAATAATCAGATTTACATGTGAGAAAGATCAGTGCACTGTTGATTTAGAGAAGTGGGAACAGTAGAGGTAGAAAGACACATTTTGAGTCTATTTTAGTAATTCAGGTAAAAAATGATAAAGACCTCAACAAAGTCAAGAACAGTAAGAATGGAAATGAAAGGTCAGACTCAAAATAGAATTAGAGGTAGAATTTATAGGTTTTTGGATGTAGAATTTAAGACAAAGGGAGGATTTCTCCCTTGGAGAATCAGAATACAGAAAAAAGCAACTTACATTTAGACAGAATTATCTTTAATGTACCTGTGTTGAACAGAGAATAATGTGGCCTACTATCAGAAACTCTAATGGGCCCTTCATGTATAAGTCATCACAAAAGTCCTGTGATGAAGGTATTGATCTTTTTATTTTAAAGATGAAGGCTCAGATGACTTTGTTTCATTTAATATGTTTTAAGTTCCAGAGCCAAAATGTTACAATTCTGGATATCTTCAAGTCTATACTTGTTAACCACTATGCAAGACTTTCTCACTTTGTAAAGCTGATGCTCAGTAGAACTTAAAATACATATTTGAGCTATAAACACAATTCTGGATATACTGTTCCTATAAGTGGCTGTTGAGATAATTTATGGACAGCATTAGTTAAGAATGAGTAACAAAGAACCAGAGATTCTGAGGATTTAGGACAGAGACCTAGGCACACAATAATACTTAATTAAGATGATTTCTTCAAGGAGATTGATCAAAAAACAGTCAAAAAAGTGGGAACAAAGGCAAAGGGGGGAGAGTGTCACAGATGCAATGGGGGACACTGTGAGCAGTCTTGCTAAGGAGTCAGGTCTATTCTGCACTAAGAAAATGCCTCATCCCACAGGCATAATTAGGATCCCTACTGGGAAAACCTCAGTCAATTGATCTTGTTCCAGAGGAGGGGATGTGGCATCCATCTTCTCCTTGTGTGCCCCTGCAACCAATCTAATTCAAGTCCTGTTTATTACAGAAAATGATATGTGTGAAGTCACCAACACATTGAAGGCTCTAAAACAAATTTTACACTCTTTCTCTCCCACTGCCCCAAATATTACACTGCAGCTCTGACAGTGGAGAACTTCAATTTTAACAGGGAACTTCAACAATTTATTGAACATTAACCCTACTGTGCAAATTAATTATTAACCATTTCCATTGTACAGGTGTAGACATTTAGATATAAAGAAGTTACAAAATTTTCTAAGGTCTCAGAGCTAGTAAGTGATTGACCATGCTTTTGAATTCAAGTCTGTCCACCACCAAAGTCATTGCCCCTTCCTCAGTCCACATACTTCCTCTTTAAGAAAGTGATATATCCTGAAGAGATATCTGCAACCCTGTGATAATTGCAGCATTGTTTACAAGAGCCAAGGTATGGAGTATCCACCAATGAATTACTAAAGTAATTGTTTTACAGATATAGGTATATATGAATACTATTCAACCCCATATAAGATGGAAATCCTACCATTTGCAACAACACAGATGGACCTTGAGGACATTATATTAAGTGAAATAAGTCACCAGAGGAGATATATTATATAAGCTCACCAACAGACAGAACCTAAAACAACCTGAACTATAGAAACAGAGAACTGATTGGCAATTGCCAGAGACAGGGATTTGGGATGGGGTGGGGGAATTGGTGAAGTGCTCAAAAAGGTACAAAATTCCAATTATACAATACATAAGCTCTGGGGATGTAGGTGACTCCACATGCATAAATCCATAGTATGATGATTCTACAGGCATGCATCACTTTATTGTGTTTTGTTTTATTGTGCTTCATAGATAATACATTATTTATAAATTGAAGACTTGTGGCAACCCTATCAGGCAAGTCTTTCAGAGAGGTGAGAAAGCTTCAGAAGAAAGTCTGAAGCTAGTCAAAGTTCATTCATTAGGTTTAAGGGAAGAAGCCATCCCTGTGACATAAAATTATCAGATAAATCAGCAAGTCCTGATGAAGAAGCTGCAGTGAGTTATTCAGAAGATCTAGCTAAGATAATTAATGAAAGTGTTTACACTAAGTAACAGATTTTCAACATAGACACAACAGTCTTATATTGGAAGATGCCCTCCAGGGACTTTCATACCTAGAGAGAAGCCAATGACAGACTTCAAAGCTTCAAAGGACATGTTGAACTCTCTTGTTAGGGCCTTATGTGCCTGTGACTTTTAAGTCAAAGACAATGCTCATTTACTATTCAAAAAATCCTTGGGCCCTGAAGAGTTATGCTAAATCTATTCTGCCTGTGTTTTATAAATGGGACAACAATGCCTGGACGAAAGGACATCTTTTTACAACCTGGTTTACTGAATATGTTAAGTCCATTGTTGAGACCTACTGCTCAGACAAAAAGATTCCTTTCAAAATATTGCTTCTCATTGACAATGCCCCTCATCACCCAAGAGCTCTGATAAAGATGTGCAAAAATATTAATGTTATTTTTGTGTCTCTTACAACACCCATTCTGTTGGAGTAATTTTAACTTTCAAATCTTATTGTTTAAGAAATAAATTCAAAAAGTCTGTAGTTGCCCTAGATAGTAATTCCTATGATGGATCCGGGTGAAGTAAATTGAAAATCTTCTGGAAAGAATTCACCATTGTAGATACCATTAAGAACATTCATTATTCATGGGAAGAGGTCAAAATATCAACATGAACAGGAATTTGGAAGAAGTTGACCCCCAAACTCATGAACAACTTTGAGGAGTTCAAGATTTTGGTGGAGGAAGTAATTGCAGGTGTGGTAGAAATAAAAAGTGGACTAGAATTCAAAGTGGACTCTGAATATGTGACTGAATTGCTGCATCTAATGACCAAACTTTAATGGATGAGGAGTTGCTTCTTATGGATGAGCAAAGAGAGAGGTTTCCTGAAATAAAATCTACTCCTAGCGAAAATGCTATGAAGATTGTTGAAATGACAACAAAAGATATAGATTATTACATGAGCATAGCTGATAAAGCAGCAGGATTTAAGAGAACTGACTCCCATTTTGAAAGAAGTTCTGTGGGTAAAATGTTCTTAAACAACACTGTATGATACAGAGAAATTATTCATGAAAGGAAGAGTCAATTGATGAGTCAAAGATCACTGTTGTGTTATTTTAAGAAATTGTCACAGCCACTCCAAACTTCAGCAACCAGAATGCTGATCAGTTAACAGCCATCAATGCTGAAGAAAGATCATCCACCAGCAAAAACATTATGCCTTGCCAAGAGCTCAGATAATGGTTAGCACTTTCTAGCAATAAAGTTTAAGTTATGTACATTGTACTTATGGAAATAATGGTATCACACACTTAATAGACTACAGTACATGTAAAAATAAAGTCTATATGCACTGGGAAACCAAAACATTTATTTGACTTGCTTTATTCAAATTTTCACTCAATCACAGTTGTCTGGAACTGAACCTGCAATATCTTTGAGGTATGCCTGTAGTTAACGACACTGTATTGTATATTTGAAACTGCTAAGACAGCTCTTTAAAGTTCTCATCAGAAAGAAAAAAAAAAAAAAGCCTAACTATGTGAGGTGATGGATTTTAACTAAGCTTATCATGATATAAATATGTGTGTGTGTGTGTGTGTGTGTATAATCATTACATTGCACACCTTAAACTTAATTAATGTTATATGTCAGTTATGTCTTGATAAGACTGGCAAAAAGTTTTAAAAAGAAAGTGATATAATTTAACTTTCAAAAGAATCACTATGGTATAGAAGAAAATAATGGTGTCGCCAACAGTTGAGAGACTGAAATCATACTGCATATTCCTCCATCACAGTCCCAAAGTTCAAACTTCAATTCTGAATGGGACTGGGTGCCTTCTCCTCATCTGGAAAAGGATTTCTCAACCTCATCATGACTGAAATTGAGGCAGGTAATTCTATGTTGGGGTTGTCATGTGTGTCATAGAATGCTTATAATCATCTCTGGCTTCTGGGGTGCCTGGGTGGCTCCGCTGGTTAAATGTCTGCCTTTAGTTCAGGTTATGATCCCATGATCCTAGGATTAAGCCCTGCACTGCTCAGCAGGGAACCTGCTTCTCCCTCTTCCTCTGCAGCTCCCCCTCCTTGTGTTTGTTCTCTCTGTCAAATAAACAACTAGAATCTTAAAACAAAACAAAACAAAACAAAACAAAACTCTGACTTCTACTTACTAAATGCACATAGTACTCTTCCTTCCAGTCGTGAAAAACAAAAAAAATGTTTCCAGATTTTGCCAAGTGATCCTTAGGAGACAAAATATTCCCTAGTTGAGAACTATGGGTTTAGATGTATGGCATTCCTAGTCTAAGAAATAGCATATAGGGGCACCTGAGTGGCTCATTCAGTTAAGCATCCGACTCTTGTTTTTAGCTCAGGTCTTGATGTCAGGGCTTTGAAATTGAGCCCTATGTCAGCCTCTGAGCTTGGTGTGGAGCCTACTTATGATTCTCTCTCTCCCTCTGTCCCTCCCATTCACCCCTCTCCTTCTCTTAAGAAAATAGTATATAAACTGAGCTCTGTATTTGTGATCTCTCTTCCAGTAGACTGCATCTGCTTGTCCTCATACTCTTGTCTCTACCATCTCTCTTTAGCCCTTCATGTATCCTTGTATTAGGATGGTTTCATTACAGGAGCTCAGTTAAAGGATCCAGAGCCCCTTCCCTGATCGGATTGCTATACCTGTTCTTGATCTGGAGAGCAATGCTGTGAAAATGAGCTTCCATGATTGTGTAACACTGGGGTGGAAGGGGCCTCATAAATCACCTTATTGTTTCATAGACCTTTGAGGGTGCTACTGGAAATGGCAGGCAGTGACTCATCCTGCTGTACTTCTGTAATATTAAAGAAAATAAATAACGGAACTAAGAAGACATTGAGTGAGGAAATGAGGCATGGGTGCATGAGGCAGAGGTGATCCTACTGCACTGCATCTAAGTGAATATCACCCAATTACTGGGAAGCAGAAGTTAGGAAGGGAACTGCCAAATCACAGTTTTCTGAATGAAGTGCAGAGCGTACAGTCAGATGGCAGTGAATTCCCCAGGCAAGCCTGTTCCTCTGAGCTCCCTTTATGAATAACAAGGAAGTACATGCAATTTGGCTGTCATGGTTTGTTTTCTGTCTTAAGTAATAATGGTAATAACCAGACTTTATGTTTGTGTAACGTTTCCTAGTTTACAGAGCACTTTCCCAAATGTTATGTCATTCTGCTCACAAAGCAACTCTGTAGACACTCAGCCAGGAGGAAGATAGTACTCTAGAAGAGGAGTTTCCAAAGGTTTAAGATAGCAGAGCATGCTTATGAAAGCAGAGGCTCTAGAATCTGAAGATACTAATAAGAATACCCCAGACCCATTCCAGAACCTTGAACCTTAAACTGTCAAAAGTCAGTGTTATCCTCTGCACAAGGTGTGTAATAGCATCAATATAGAGTATTCAGACAAATCAGATCTAAAATTGCTGAGCACATTAACTGTCTTATCATGGCAAAAGGCTCCTAAAGGTTGTGGAAGAAATCTTTAACTTGGGGTGATCTGAAGATTATAAATGTATCAAAAGACTTTTGTATTGTGCAGTAGCCAAGATTAGACTTTAGAGCCAAGTGAGCAGCTTTGAATCTCAGCTCTGCCACCTGAAACCATATAACTTGAAAAAAGTTTCTTAACCTCCCTATACATCAGTTTCTACATCTATAAAATGGGTGCTTTGAAGATTAAATAAATTAGTATTGTGAAATGCACTATCTCACTCTCCAAGTCATCTGTACTTAGTTCCCTCTTTTTTTAAGGCCCTGATGCCTATTTTCATATTATTTTCACCTCAACAAATGTGATTACTCAGAACTGACTTTTTTTTAGGCTCTTATGCCCATTTTCATATTATTTTCACCTCAACAAATATGATTACTCAGAACTGACTTTAAGTACTGCATTAAAGTAAGTAATACTGGGTGTTATTAGAGATAAATCCACAAATCTCAGTGGCTTCACACAAGTAAATTTTCTGTTCATGTAGAATGAATCCAATGCATGTAGCGTGTGCGTGTGCGTGTGTGTGTGTATTGGGGTTTACTTTATGCACAAATTTAGAAACCAAAGCTCCTACCATGCTGTGTCTCTACATTCTTCTAAATCTTTAGATTTCTCTACTTTCAGCAAATGACGACAGCATGGGTGTCAGGTAGGCAGATTTCTAAGGATCAGTAATGGAATTTGAACACACTGCTTTTTCTTATTCCATTGTAGAGAGTTTAGCTGTATGGCTGCACCTCACGTAAAGAATTCTGGGGAGAGGAGCCTAGCCATGTGCCCAAGAAAAGGGCAGCTCATATACTAGACAGTTCTAGAAATCTCTGATACAAGTCCTGAGTTCAGGGGATCTTAGTCACCCGGCTGCAGACTTTGTAAAGTACTGCTCTAATAATGAGAGCCATGGTGTCACGTTGCTCTCTGATCTATGCAGTCTCTCCATAGATAGCATTCTGACCTGTGTGAATGGTGCTTTATATTTATGCAGCAAGATAGGTTCTACTTTTGATTGGGGTTCAAGTCAAAAATAACCTTCCTTCTGAATGGAAACATAGCTCTCTTGATGTATTCTAGGTGTTTAACAGATCTACTAAGGGCATGACCCATGATGTAGAAATCCAGAGCCCTGTAAAAGACAGCTCATATGCTTTCAGAGGCTGAAAACTAGAGCAATGGGTTTTACCTTGTCATAGAGACAAGGTCAAGATAGACCTACAGGAAACAACAGACAAATGAAAATGAGCTAAAAGCTAAAATAGTATGATCGAAGACTGGAAAGCTAAACACAAGTTTATAGGCTGGAGGAAATATACAAACACATTAGAAAACTTTAAAAAAAGTGAGAACCAGGAATCTGAAAAGTACTGACATCAAAAGAGTATGAAAGAATATATAAAGGAATGCACTGGTGGAGGCCCAGAGGAGATACCCTTAGGCAGGAAAACAAAACAGAGCAGTACAGAGGAAGGGGTTAAAGACATTGTTGCTTTGTTTGCTTGTTTGTTTAGTTTTGTTTTCAGCCTGGAGTGAAAATCCAGGCCTCAAATCGTAGGAACTGTGACTCAGCAAGATTCTTAACATCTCTGAACTTAAGTTTTCCCATCAGTAACTTGGAGAAAATAATAAATATCACTTATTTCTCAGTATTATTGAGAGGAAAACCTGACATAGTGTATCTAGAAATGGGGTTTTCAATTGGGTGCGTCTGAAATGCACCTCATGAGTTGGTTTGTTTTTGTTGTAATACATATACCTAAGTCCTATCCTTGGTAATTCTTAATAGCTCTGTGTTGGGTCTCTGCATCTGTAGGTTCATCATAGCTCCATTTTCTTAGTTCACTATTACTTTTCTATTAGATCAGGAATCAACAAACTGTCAGGTAACAAATGGTTTAATCTTCCCATGCCATAGAGTCTGTTATAATGATTCAACTTTGGTATTTTAGTGTGAAAGCACCATAGATGATATATAAATACATGGGCATGACTGTGTTCTAACAAACCTTTATTCATGGACAGTGTGACTTTCATCTAATTTTCATATGTCATAAAATATTATCTTCATTTGTTATTTCATGTTTAAAAATATAAAAACAATTCTTTGCTAATGGGATGTTATTAAAAATATGCTTGCATACCAGATTTGGCCCAAGGGCCATAGTTTTCCCACTCATGTAAGAGAGCAGAGGTTCCTGGACTTCAACATGCTTCAGGATTATGTAGGAGGCTTAACACCCAGATTGTGGGGCACCACCCCCATAGTTTCTAACTCAGTAAATCTGTGATGTGGTAGAGAATTTGCATTTCTAACACATTCCCATAAGATGCTAATGCTGCTGGTCTAGAGACTACATTTTGAGAATCATTGCTCTAGAGGAATGTCTAGACTATTTGTTCTTCAGATAGTCTCATATAAATATTGGTTCCCATTTTTGAGCTTTGGAAAACTATTTGGTGTTTGAGCATCTTATTATACCCTTTAAAAAATACCTGAAATAAAGATATTCTCTGTTGCTTTAGCAATTACTGCATAGTCAATAAATTATACTGGTTTAAAGCATGGCCTGTTGAGCAAAATCAGCCTTGGATTGAATCCCGACTACCTGGAATCCTGGCTAACAGATTTGAGGATGTACGACCTTGAGTATTTATCTTCTCTGTATCTCAGTTGCCTTGTATGTAAAATGAAGGCAATAAACAATACCTATATTACAAGATTTTTGTGAGGATTAAATGAGTATGAAAAGCATTTAGAACAGTAGAAAGCTGGTTGTAAACATTAAGCAAATGTTGATTACTATTGTGTCTAGAGGTTAAGTTATGACAGTTTAAATGTTTTAATAAGAACAATGTCTTAAATTAAAGGTCCACACTGAGGTGAGCCAAGTATATATATGCCAGCAGGGTCAAGATCTTTCTCCATAATTTCTCATCTACTTTTAAATATATAGATAAGTAGCTCTTCTAGGCCCACAAATGCACAGGCAATGAAAATTGCTTGAGTATTTTTTAAAGCACATTTTACCAAATTTCCAAGAAGCCATTTGAAATGGAATGAATAAGGTACCCACAGGATTGCTGAAGTTTAACTTTATTATTAATCTTTTGAGATAAATAAGTTATAAAATATATATCTTCATTAAATCTGCTGACTTCATTTACTCATCAAATAACTATTAAGCATCAAGTGGTGAAGTCATATGTAAAGATCTAATTAATTCCTTATAACTGTATCAAATATGAATAAAAATTACAAAGTACCATGAAGAAATATCACTGAAAGAATTATTTTAAGGTGAGGGTCCCAGGGAAGTTTTCCCTGAACAAGGCATATCCATCTAAGCTATCTGATAGAACTTCAGAGACATTCATTTAAGTGTGGTCTGGAAGTGTCTGACAGAAGTCTATAGAATACATTTAATTTCCAATCTGCATGTGGGCACAGAAGAAAGATGGAAGATGCTTCTCTTCCATCAAAAGTGTTATAAAGTCATTTATATACAATTTAGAGGAAGGGGAGAAGAGGAGTTTCCAAGAACAGTTATCATCTATATCTATCTATCACCTATCTATCATCTATCATCCATTTAACCATCATCTATCTATCACCTATCTATCTATTTTGTTTTTTTAGAAAATTCCATTGAAAATTATGTTACCCACTAAGAGACTGAGAGACCATTTCTAACAAATCTGACATGTAGGGTGCCACTGATAGGCACATTCTGAACACATATCCATTTTTATGGATAATTTTGAGCCGTAAGTTTCATCCAGTAATTAATACCTAACTAGGTTGTGATACAGACTTAGGAAATGCTTAAAGTGCTGCAAATGATGTTGTGATTTCCTTTACATATTTATTCACAATGTGATAAAATACACAGAAATAATTGATAGAGGGGCACCTGGGTAGCACAGTGGTTTAAAGCCTCTACCTTCAGCTCAGGTCATGATCCCAAGGTCCTGGGATGGAGACCTGCATTGGGTGCTCTGCTCAGCGGGGAGCCTGCTTCCCTTCTCTCTCTGCCTACTTGTAATCTCTGTCAAATAAATAAATAAAATCTTTAAGAAAAAAAGAAAAGAAAAGAAAAGAAAAGAAAAGGAATCTGATGAGGCCAATGTTAGGGATAACCATTTCTCTATCATTTTTTTTTCTTTTTTTCCTTTTTTTTTTTTTGTTAAAGATTTTATTTATTTATTTGACAGACACAGATCACAAGTAGGCAGAGAGGTAAGCAGAGAGAGAGGAAGGGAAATAGGCTCCCTGCTGAGCAGAGAGCCAGATGTGGGGCTTAATCCCAGGACTCTGGGATCATGACCTGAGCTGAAGGCAGAGGCTTTAACCCACTGAGCCACCCAGGCTCCCCTAGCTTCCTTTTCTTCTAGAATGTTTACCTGAGAAACTTAGTTTATATGTTTATGTAAAAAACAGAATAATGTTTCCCCAAAGATATTCACATCCTCATCCTGAGAATCGGTGAATATGCTATGTTACATAGCAAAAGGAGAATTAAAGTTGCATATGGAATTATATTTGCTAATTAGCTGACTTTTAAGATCCAGAAATTATCCTGGATTATTTAAGTGAGCTCAATATGGAAGAGAGGCAGGAGAGTTAGTGTTATATTTTGAGAAGGACTCAGCAACCATTGATGAATTTGAAAATGAGAGAGGGTCATGACCCAGGGAAGACCTACAGCCTCTAAAAGTTGAAAAGACAAGACTATGGAGTCTCTTTAAGAGCTTCCAAAAAGGACAACATTCCTGATGACACTGATTTAACCCAAAGAGACTCATTTTGGATTTCTGACCTCCAAAACTATAAAACAATATATCTGAGTTTTTTAAAAGATGATAAATTTGTGATAATTTTAACAATAAGAAATTAATATAACATATTTTCAGATTGAATATTTAAATATACTAAGCATTCCAAATTTTGAGAGAATAAGTGTTTCCTTTATAAACATGGTATATCCTTCAGAACACTTCAAGGGCCATTCTAATTTGTAACTCTGATGCTTGACAATTAATAATAGTTCTACTATTACTGATACAAGACCATCAGGTTGGCTTTCTCCTCTAGACCCACAAGGAAAAACAATAACAATAACAACAAATGTCTACCTACATAAAGACAAAAACAAGGAGAAAGTTTATTTTCCTGTGTCTCATTCTAGTAGACACTAAATAAATGTTAAATATACGGTTTTACCTATTAAACTGTTTTTGACATAAAGTTTTGTTTTGTATATAACAGGTATCCTAAAGTTACCACATCTAAAGGAAAACTCCTCATCCCCCACTAACTTTGCTTCTTTATTAATTTTCTCCAATTCATCATAGGCCTAAACCTAAGAATTATGTTTGCCACTTCCTTTTGTCTCCTTTCATCCCATCACAATATATATATATATATATATACATATATATATATATATATATATATACACACACATGCATACATACACTTGACATTTATTCTTTAACATACTAATGTGTTAAAATTGGAAAAGCTTGTTCATTCTAGTAAAACTTAAGATATTCTGTTGTCCATAAAGAAATAAAAAGGCATCTGAATTGGCAAAGAAGAAATCAAACTCTCACTCTTCAAAGATGATGTGATACTTTATGTGAAAAATCCAAAATTCCACATCAAAACTACTAGAACTCATACAGGAATTCAGTAAAGTCTCAGGATGTAAAATCAATGCACTGAAGTGAGTTGCATTTCTATACACCAACAGCAAGACAGAAGAAAGAGGAATTAAAAAGTCAATCCCATTTACAATTGCACCCCAAACCATAAGATACCTAGAAATAAACCTAACCAAAGAGGCAAAGAGTTTGTACTCAGAAAACTATGAAGTATTTATTAAAGAAGTTGAGGAAGACACACACACACACACAAATGGAAAAATCTTCCATGATCATGGATTGGAAGAACAAATATTGTGAAAATGTCTATGCTACTTATAGCAAATTACACATTTAATGCAATCCCTATCAAAATACAATCATTTTTTTCAAAGAAAAACAAGAAATAATTTTAAAATTTATATGGAACCAGAAAAGACCCTAAATAGACAGAGGAATGTTGAAAAAGAAAACGAAAGTTGGTGGCATCACAATTTCAGACTTCAAGCTCTATTACAAAGCTGTCATCATCAAGACAGTATAGTGCTGGCACAAAAACAGACACATAGATCAATGGAACAGAATAGAGAGCCCAGAAATAGACCCCAACTCTATGGTCAGCTAATCTTTGACAAAGCAGGAAAGAATGTCCAATGGAAAAAGGACATTTTTCCATTGGACATTCTTCAAGAAGTGGTGTTGGGAAAATTGGACAGCCACATGAAGAATGAAACTGGACTATTTACTTATACCACACACAAAAATAGACTCAAAATGAATGAAGACCTCAATGTAAGATAGGAATCCATCAATATCCTTGAGGAGAACAGAGGCAGCAACCTCTTTTACCTCAGCCTTCGACCTCAACTTCTTCCTAGAAGCATTGCCAAAGGCAAGGGAAGCAAGGGCAAAAATGAAATATTGGATCTTTATCAAGATCAAAAGCTTTTTCACAGCAAAGGAAACAGTCAATAAAACCAAAAGACAACTGACAGAATAGGAGAAGTTATTCACAAATGACATATCAGAGAAAGGGCTAGTATCCAAAATCTATAAAGAAATTATTAACCTCAACACTGAAGAAAACAAATAATCCAATCAAGAAATGGGCAGAAGACATGAAGAGACATTTCTGCAAAGAAGATATCCAGAAGGCCAAGAGACACATGAAAAAGTGTTCAACATCACTCGGCATCAGGGAAATACAAATCAAAACCACAATGAGATACCACCTCACACCAGTCAGAATGGCTAAAATTAACAAGTTGGGAAACAACAGATGTTGGCAAGGATGTGGAGAAAGGGGAAGCCTTTTATACTGTTGGTGGGAATGCAAGCTGGTGCAGCCACTCTAAAAAACAGCATGGAGGTGAAAATAGAACTATCCTATGACCCAGCAGTCATACTACTGGGTATTTACCCTAAAGATACAAATGTAGTGATCCAAAGGGGCACTTGCACCCTAATGTTTATGGCAGCAATGGCCACAATAGCCAAACTATGGAAAGAATCTAGATGTCCATCACCAGATGTATGGGTAAAGAAGATGCCGTATATATATAATATATACAAATGAATACTATGCAGCCATCAAAGGAAATGAAATCTTGCCATTTGCAATGATGTGGATGGAAGTAGAGGGTATTATGCTAAGGTGAAATAAGTCAATCAGAGAAAGACAATTTTTATACTATCTTTCTGAGATGAGGAATTTGAGAGGCAGGGTCAGGGGTTGTGGGGAGTAGGGAAGGAAAAAATGAAACAAGTTGGAACTGGGAGGGAGGAAAGCTATAAGAGTCTTTTAGTGTCACAAAACAAATCGAGGGTTGCTGGGGGGTAAGGGGGTAGGCATAGGGTGGCTGGGTTATGGACATCGCGGAATGTATGTGTTATGGTGAGTGTTGTGAAATGTGTAAGCCTTATGATTCACAGACCAGTACCCCTGGGGCAAATAATACATTATATGTTAACAACAACAACAAAAAGATATTCTGTTGTCTACTGTGAAGTGGACAACTATCATAATGTCAATTTATTTTCAGATCTGGAAAATTATATTAATTTTTGTCTTTACTACAGAACTGGTGCTACCAGGGAGACCACATCTGCTGGAGATTTCACATACCATTATAGCTGTCAATTCTTTATGATAATATTTATACTCTCATAGTTTAGCAAATTATTTACACATTCAACAAATATTTACTGAGTACTCAGGTAAGGGACTAGCTAGATACTAGTAGTACAGATATAAATAAAGTCATATTGATACACAAGTAATAGTATTGATAGAAGTTAAATTGTAGTTGTTGAAGTTGTAGTAAGAGTATAAGGGTATCCTAAGAAATTGCTGGACAATAGGTGATCCTCTGAAAATTATTATATGGTTACTGAGAGTACTTTGGTAGGAATAATCCCTAACTCTTTCCAGAAAAGATATTAATATATCAGACTATATTGTAAGGTGTTTCTCCCTCATTTCAGGAAGGGGAAACTGGCCCTTGTATTTTTAAGTATATTAGTGATTTGGAGACATTACCTCCCTTGGTCCTATAGCAACCAATGAGGTAGATATCATCATTACTTCTTATTACCCAATTTGGTCCTAAAACAATCAAAAGAAGTAGATGCTATCATTGCTTATATTTTATATAGAATACGAACACGGAGGGGCATCTGGGTGGCTCAGTTGGTTAAGAGGCTGCCTTCGGCTCAGGACATGATTGCACAGTCCTGGAATCGAGCCCTGCATCAGGCTTCCTGCTCAGTGGAGAGCCTGCTTCTCTCTCTCCCTCTGCCTGCCACTCTGCTTACTTCTCTCTCTATCTCGTCAAATAATAAAATCTTAAAAAAAAAAATACTGAGGCTAATAGAAGTTAAGTAGTTTGCTTTTGGTCACATGCCTCTGAGTACCATGGTATATAGTGTCTCTTAATGAAGTTGAAACTAAAGAAGTTTTTTTTCCACTGTAATCTCACATTATACTATATCCGCCAAATAGTAGAACTATTATTTCACTGACCAGATCATAACTTAAAAAGTCAGCGTTTTTATTACTGTTTCCCTTTAGCATGCAAACTTCATCTGTTGTATCCCTCAGCCTCCCTGAATTCATTTGTACCAATCATGCTTATATAACATCTTTATCCCATTGCCCTACTCTAAATTTTCCCTCAAAGCAGTGCCAGAAAAGGGCATTATTGTACAGGTAGTTTATTTTGGGAAGTGATCCCAGAGAACATTTTGGGGGACCAGGAAATGTGCAACAGGAAAGGAAAAAGATAATCCAAAGAGTACATCACAAACCAATCTTATTGTGGGCAAGTGGGATACAATCCTTCTAGAAGTCTTTGAGATTCATGTAAAATGCAATTCAAATTGTCTGCCTAAGGGTCAGAAGAGGCAGGTGTTAATGCACTAGATTTTATTTCCTACCAGTCATGGGCTGACAAATAACTACTTCAGTATTTGTAAAAACATCAAAAGAGCTGAATGGAAGCCTGGAAGCAGAAAGTGAGAGGTATATAGTACAACTGAGAAGTGGTGTATTAGTTTATACCTGTTGAAATCTGGATTCTACACCAAAGCCTGGAATAAAATGGTAGGCAAAGAGAATATGGGGATGGATAAAAAATTCGTCCAATACACATATATTTTGTCATGACTTGAAACCTTATTTCATCTAAGCTTTTCCTTTGTAACCATATTAATTTCTTCAAATGTTTATATACTATCATATTCATCTCCCTAATTTTTATAATAGAATACTTAATTTTAAATACAACTTAATACTATTTAGACAGCTTAACTTCTTTATTAACAGAAATGCTACTTAATTTTTAACCCATCTTCCATGAACCACCTTCTTTTTTTATGATCTCTTGACAGTGTGGCTGTTCAAGAACAGTTATTAATTCTCAGGTAGATGAGAAATAAAGATGTGCCATAACTCTGTGGGTGTTTTCCCTGTGCCTGGAATGTTTGTGATACCATACATATTGGAATATAGAGAGTTAAAATTAGCACATAAGATTCCATGTGTCCTTTTCATCTCAACTGAAAAATTCTCAGATCGCCTCATACCATAATTTTTGTTTCCTATTTTTTAAAATTTATTTATTTGTTTCAGAGAGAGAGTATGAGTGAGAATGAGAGAGCATGGAGAGGGGCAGAGGAAGAAAAGAACCTTAAAGAAAAAAACCTTAAGCAGACTCAACATTGTGGATTAGCCTACATCAACGTATAGTTTGAGTTTATGTCAAGCTTAAGGTGGGGCTCAATCTCATTACCCTGAAATCCCAACCTGAGCCAAAACCAAGAATCATAGCTTAACTGACTCTGCCACCCATGCATACCTATAAGCATCAATCTCACTATTTCATTAATTTGCTTTAAGTTGAATTTCTGTTACTTGCAACCAAAGAGTTGTGATTACTTCACTAAACAATCAGCCAAATGATAAATACCAAAAATCTCTAAAAATTCATAGCTCTTTTACTATAACTATTAAATAGCCACCAGTCAGAAGTTTAAACTTCTGCTTTTACCTAGGAACAAAAATAGTTTTCTTCATTTTAAGAACACATTACACTTTGGAAAATTAGAAAATATTTTTATCCCCTGTATCTTGGGTCATCTGTATATATGAGACAGCAGGGATTTCATATTTGGGGGTGTGTGTGCTCCAGTCCCCCAGGTACTATCTATCTTTCCCTCTCTCTTCCCAGAAGTTCATCTTTGCAACAGAAGGTGCTGCCATTTCCTTTCTGGTCTGTAAGCAACTTTTCGGTATCTTTTTTTTTCTTTCCAGAGGCAGTATTCATATTCTTAAAATTGCTGAAAAGGGGCTATTTAGGAGATTGCACATCAAAATTATCATCTCACTTGGGAATCAATTATTATGTTAATATTAATCCTACTGATTAATATAGAGAACAATGATCATTTTGATAAATAACGGTATCACCAAAAAGGCATTTTAAAGGTATTAAATAATTACTTCTGGATAAAAAGAAAAGTAACACAGAGAAACATCAGAATAGAAGGTTACTTCTTTCATATGATAAATAATTTTTTTTAAACCAAACGCCAACATAGTACTTAATGGTGAAATACTATAGTCATTCCCATTAAAATCAGGAACAAGACAAATACATCATTATTTCTTAACATTGTCTGGAAGTTCTGTCCAAAGTAATAAAGCATGGGATAGAAATAAGAGATATAACTCTTGGAAATGAGACAAAATTAACATTATTTGCAGGTGGCATAATTATATATAAAGAAATGTTAGAGAATTGGGAGGATAACCTTTTAGACAGAATTCATCTTAAAAAAGTGGTTGTATTCTAGATTAATATAAAAAGTAAGTACATCAGATGTGCTTGAAACACAGTACTTGAAATATTTAAAAAAAAATTCAATCAAATACCCTAAAACCAAAAGTATACCATAATGAAAACACAGAAAACACTATACTCTTCACACATATACACACTCAACCATTGCTTAGTATTATCATTATATGAATCTATAAGAAAAAAAATTATAAAATGCTTGTATTTTTCTGGATAAGGTAGGTTATGTTGTAGGGACAAAAAATTCCCCTAAATAACTTGGTTTATTTCTCACTTACATTTCATATCTTTGGTCAATTGGAAGTGGGCTACACTCCTCTGGTTCTCATTCAGGGACCCAGATATTGATATGTTTTGTACTGTGGCAAGGGGAAAGAAAGATGAAAATTGTTCAACCAACTTTTGCACCACTTCTGCTTACATTTCATTGGCCTAAGTAAGACATATGATACAGCTGATTTCAAAGGAGGGAGGTAATGCAAATGCAATACTAACCATAATCTAACTGAAAAAAAAAATAGTGGCTGGTTACAATATGCAATTTAGAGATTAAGAATTCAGATTCCAGTAGCAGCACCTGTGTCTCTGACAACTGACTCTAAGTATCTTGCGAGTATTTGGTTTGTTATGACTTGTTTTTCTCATGTGAAAAGTAGAAACAATAATAGTATATAACTTATTGGATTGCATTACTATTTTATACACTAATGAAAGATACTGAGTAACTATCTTCTGCCAAAAATATACATTCTGGGTGCTTTGATATCCCATAAACAAAATGGAGAAAGATATCCCCTTTGGGGATCATACATTCTCAAGAGGCAAACAGAAAATAAACCAAAGGAAAACTAAATAAGTAAATTAGAATGTTAGAGTATTTTAGGTCACTATAATGACTGTGGCCATGGGGCCACTGTAATGAAGGGGCTACGGGAGGTTTTACCCTCAGAAGTGAAATTACCTGAGCTACCTATTAAAATAACCCTACTCTGTTGGAAAGATGTCCTAGTGGAGCAAGGATCAGAGTGAAGAGACCTCTAAGGAGGCTACTACAGCAAGCCAGGTGTGAGATGGGTTGGACCAATGTGATGGCAGTGGGTATACTGAGAAATATATTCCGTAAAAAAAAATCCAGAATATTTAGATTTTGGATATATTTTGAAAGAAGAGATATAGGTGGATGTATTTTAGGAGATATTATAAATGTAAGAGCACATGATATATGTACACTATGGAATGAAGAGAAGACTCATTTAAGACTGCAAGACTTTTAAATGAAACCATTAACTGAAAAAGAGAAGGCAGGAGTGAAGTCCAGTTTTGGATATGTCATGTTTGAAATGCTGTTAAACTCCAAGAAGAGGTGTTGAGTAGGAAGGTGATTCATATTTTATAGAGTTTAGAAGGGTGCTCCTAACTGGAAAAGCAAATGTGGATGTTCTCATAGAAAAGTACATTCAAACCCTTGGAATTCAATCAAATCACCAAAGAAGTGAGTACATTTGGTTTTAATGAGTTAGTAAGTGGATATGCCTCAGAATAATGGTATATAATAACATCCAATAAATGTTAGTGTTAGAATTATTTTTCAAAATTCTTAGTTCTTACCAGATTAATTTATAGTCCTGATATCAACCTAGTAAAATTCCTTTGACAAAACTATTCTAAAGGTTGTCTTGAAAAAAAAATAATCAGTGAAATTATTTTGGACATTTAAGCATAATGGTTTTAAGGAAAGAGTTGTCTTGAAAAAAAATCATCGGTGAAATTATTTTGGACATTTAAGGATAATGGTTCTAAGGAAAGAGGTTGAGGGCAGTGGTCCTGACACTATACAAATTAAACAGCCTCATTAAGTGTGGAACTGGTTCAAGAGTGAACAGTAAGTTGAAAGTAACCCAACAGAGGTTGCCAAAACAGATTATATATCAATGTTTATGTCTCTATCAACTTGATATATTATAAAATAATTCACTGCAAACTTGTATTTGGGATAATCCTGTCAATCAATAAATTGAGGTGGGAAGTTTGGCATATCCTAAATTATAGTATAATTACATCCTTACCTCTGATTTTGCACCAAAACAAATTTTAAAGGATTCGGAGTTTTTAAAAAAGAAAGAAAGAAAAAGATAAAATAAAACACTAAAAAGTTTAATGAATATCTATCTACTTTTTGGCTAGAGAAAATTATTCTATGCAAACAAACAATGAGGAAATAGACTACATGAAACTTTCAAGGCAAAAGAAGAGGGAGAAATATGAGGACTCCATTCCAGGACCCTGTGATCATACACTGAGCTGAAGGCAAATTCTTAACCAACAAAGCCACCCAGGTGCTCCTATAATAATTAGTCATTTTTAATAAAACCATTGAATATTTGTGAATTTACACTGAAGCAAATACTACCAGAAGTTAATTTATAAAACTTTTCTAGAAAGCAATTTGTCAAAACAAATCCAGAGAGCTAAAAAATGCATATGCTTTAATTAACTAATTATGTTTTTTGGAATTCATTCTAAAAACATCAAAAATATAAACAATAATTCTATGTTACAGGATTATTTTACTGTAGTGTTATTTTAATAATGCAAAGTTGAAAAGCCTTCTAAGTTAAATAATTAGGAATTTTTTCAGTAATTACCAATACAAACAATATTATGTAGCCATTGAAAATAGTATTTTCATATTATTTTAATTAAATAAAATGATTTCCTATAATAGTAAGTGCAAGAATAATGCACAAATATTTAACTATTATATATAGCTATGTATGTATATAATATACCTAGATCTATATGTTCATATAAAATACGTAACAACAAAATGTTATTTATGTGCTGATATGATTTTTTTTCTTTTTTAAAAAATATTTTATTTATTTAAGAGAGAGAGAGAGCATGAGTGGGGTGAAGGGCAGAGGGAGAAGCAAACTCCCCATTGAGCAGGGATCATGACTCGGAGCTAGATCTCGGGAGTCTGAGATCATGACCTGAGTGGAAGGCAGATGCTTAACTGAACCACACAGGTAACCTCTATTTTTTTCTTTTCTTTTATTTTATGTATTCTTTATGTATTTTTCTTTTCTTTTATGTATTGTGTACTTTCAAATTCCGTATATTACATATGCATTAATTTTACAGTAAAATAAAATTAGGTATATGTATTATTTAAGAAAATATATAAGCAGCATTCATATACCTAAAACTATATCTGTATATGTGCTTACACTGTATCAAGTATACAAATATTGAAAATAATATATAAAGACCACTTCTAATTCACTGAAAATTCAGTGCCATGAGGGAGTTCTTTTCATTGGTACTAGTCAGTAATTATTGTCCTTCTCCATAATGGTTGCTCCACATCATCTTTTTTTTTTTTTTTTTTTAAATTTATTTTTATTTCCAGCATAACAGTATTCATTATTTTTGCACCACACCCCGTGCTCCATGCAATCCGTGCCCTCTATAATACCCACCACCTGGTACCCCAACCTCCCACCCCCCGTCCCTTCAAAACCCTCAGATTGTTTTTCAGAGTCCATAGTCTCTCATGGTTCACCTCCCCTTCCAATTTCCCCCAACTCCCTTCTCCACTCTAAGTCCCCATGTCCTCCATGCTATTTGTTATGCTCCACAAATAAGTGAAACCATATGATAGTTGACTCTCTCTGCTTGACTTATTTCACTCAGCATAATCTCTTCCAGTCCCGTCCATGTTGCTACAAAAGTTGGGTATTCATCCTTTCTGATGGAGGCATAATACTCTATCCCCAGGGGTACAGGTCTGTGAATCACCAGGTTTACACACTTCACAGCACTCACCAAAGCACATACCCTCCCCAATGTCCATAATCCCACCCCCTTCTCCCAAACCCCCTCCCCCCAGCAACCCTCAGTTTGTTTTGTGAGATTAAAAGTCACTTATGGTTTGTCTCCCTCACTCTATGTAGCAGCTTGGCATTCCACACCATTCTAAGTTCAATATTGTATTGACACAAGATTATCCCTTATATATGTAAGTTAATATCAATCAATCATATAGGTATACTATTTCCATTGAATCTGGAATGCAAAATAAAATAAGTGACTCCCAAAGACATCCTATATCCTTCCTTGTCCAATTTGGCAATCCTAGGTTGCCCCAATTCCCCCTTTACTACCATAACCCCCCCTTTTACCCTCCTGTGAAGACCTACTCATGATTAAGACCCAACTAAAATAACCTGTTTTGCATTCTTTCTTGAAGTCCACATGTACCATCTCTTCTGTGATGTCATCACATTGGATATTCTATATTTAAATGCATGCTTTTAAAACAAGATTTTATTTATTTATTTGACAGAAGGAGATACAGAGAGAATGGGAACACAAACAGAGGCAGAGGGAGAGGGAGAAACAGACTTCCCACCAAAAAGGGAGCCTGATGCAGGGCTCCATCCCAGGACACAGGTATCATGACCTGAGCTAAAGGCAGATGCTTAAGGACTGACCCACTCAGGCAGTCCATGCATTATTTGTTAGTTCTTTATATATTTACATACCAAAAGTACTACAAATCCTTAAATAAAAATGCCAATTACTCAGAAGGTAATTTAAGCATTTACCTTCTGCATGTAGACATTTGGTAAATAGAAATCAGAGGCAACAGAATGTGATGGATAAAAATCCTGACCTTTAACATTTGACTAGATTCTGTAATTCACAGTTCAGAACCCGGTTTGCTATTATACCATGGTGCAAGATTGAGAAAGAGTCTTAAAACTCCATATTTGAATTTCTAATAAAAGTTCTCATATGTCTGCCTTACAGCTACTTTAGAGTTTATTCATTTATTTTTATCGAAAGAAAGGCTTGATGAAATTGCTAACAACTAGTAGCAAATTCCAAAAGTCAATAATATCAAAACAACTCTTTAGTATCCTCAATCATAGTTTAATACTGCTTTTTTAATGTTAATTTCTAAATTGTTCATCATTTTCAAAGGTCAGAACATTCATACCAATAACAATGACAAGAACATAATGGGAGAATATAATGAATGTGTTCTTTCAAATTTATTTGGTGATATGAATTAAAGCTGGCCACATTTCTTGACAAAATATCTTAAATAATTAATATAATTTGATGCTTAAGTTAGGGGGGCATGAAAAGAAATTTCTACTTAACTACTTTAGAATTTAAATTTTAAATTGTCTATTGAAACTAGCCAGTCAGTGTGCAACTGTTCAGTGAAGTAAATATTTGGATTATACACACAGTCATGAAAACATCATTAGCATATTTAACCAACAAATGTTGGGGTTAATTTATGTGCATACTTTACATGAAGGAATAACATCGCAAATTCAGAGTTGGGTTGGGGAATTGCAAAGTGCTGAATATGCCATTTTCCACCTTAATTCTGTATCTGAATGACTTTCCCCAGTTATTTAAGCCTGATATCCTCACTTTATTTTAAAAAACAGTTTATGTCTTTTCTTTTCACATGTATTTTCACTTGTCTAGATATATTCATTATAGTATACTATATATTCATTATAGTATACATCTAAGACATAAAATGTAGCTTTACAGAAATGGAAAGTATTCCACTATCAGCTGTAATATTCTTTGGGAGCCGCTTGTAAAAAAAAAAAGAATTATGTTTCCAAATGAATTTATTAAATACAGTTTGTACTATCCCTACCTTAAGATTCACAGTGAAGATCATTATATTAAAGATTCTGAGACATTGAAATAAAGAATCTAATTTAACTTTGATTAAACCAGAAACCCACAAAGTTATTTAACAGACTTTTTATTACATGTCATCATTTTGACACTATTTAGGATGTGTGGTTTATTTTAAAATTGACTCTATTTGCAAATCTATCTTATAAGGATTAAGTATTCCTCTAGTAATTTCCTCATTTTAATAAATTTAGGAACTTCGCCATCTTTTTTCACCAGTTAATAGGAGGTAGATCAATTATGTTCACTAAATTAATTACCACTAACATAGATGGAAAAATCATCCTCTTATGACTGATACAGCTTATAACTCTACATAAACAACTAGCATTTTTCTACTAAACATAACAAATGTTGTTTTCCATAACAAGCATACTGTATCTGCTGTGTACTGAATGCCTGTATCCCTCCAAAATTCATATATTGAAGCCCAAGTCCTCGTTGTAATGGTTTTGGAGGTAGGGCCTTTGGGAGGTAATTAGACCATAAGGGAAGACCCTTCACAAATGACATTAATGCCTTCATATGAAGGGACTTGAGAGATATGATCTCTCTCTTTCTCTTTCTCTCCCTCCCTACCACAGGAGGATACAATGAGAAGACAGGCCATTTGCAAACTAGAAAAAAAAAAAAAAAATCTCACCAAACACCTGATCTGATGGTGCCTTGATCTTGAACTCTAGCCTCCAGAACTTTGAGAAAAAATGTTTCATGTTTAAGCCACGAACTTGTTATAGCTGCCCGGAGTGATAAAGACAGTATCCTTATGGTTATATATCAGGCAGGATCTTAGACAAAAATCTATTAATTATAAGGTGACAAAATTAAATTACATTTTGTGATTCCTAGCATGTAACCATTTTTTAAACATTTCATTACCTATCAATTTCCTATCAGTTAAGAAGAGCTCAAACCACACATGTGAAAAGACTTCCAATTTTTCAATTTTCTTTTTACCTATTCAGCCATATGACTTCATATTCATTTATTTCTTCTAGCCATCACTGAATTATATAATATGAAGCATATACATTTTTAGTTTCTATAAATTCTTATAACAGCCCACCAAAATTTATTAAGCACCTATTTTGTCTTTGACACACTGCTAGATGCTGGGATATAATATCACTAAAACAGAGTATCAATACATAACTTACTGCCCTTTACAGAACACAAATAAATCAGTAATTACACAAACAAAATAAGCTTATGGTTGTGATAAAGGCTGTAAAAAAGAAATAATGGCTGTGAAAAAAATTCTAATAGGGGCTTTGACCTATTTAGTGAGAGTAGGCAAAATTTTCCTAAAGAAACTGAGAATGAGCTCAAAAAGGAAAAAAGGAAAGATGATATCTACAAAAAGACAGTAGGAAGGAGGTATAGAGAAGAGGGGTTGAACAAAAGCCCCAGGGCAAAAGCAACACAGTAATTTAGAGAAATGAGAAGAAGGCTAAAGAGGTGACTGCTTAGAGATTTCATTGCTCCTTGGGAAATTAAGTCAGAGGGGTAAGCAGGGGTCAGGCCACAGAGAAGATCCTCTTAGGAAGCATTTGTGTCTTTTTCCTAAGAAAGCCCAAAGAAAAGGCATCCCACTATTTTAAGTAAGGGTGTGATATGACTATGTTCACATCTCCAAAATATACCATGCTTGCAATATGAACAAAAGACTAAAAGAAAGGAATGGTAAAAAAAAAAAAAAAAAAAAAAAAAAAAAAAAAAAATGGTGATGTTGTAGAAGTTATTTAGGGGCATCTGTGGGGCTCAGTTGGTTAAATGTCTGCCTTCGGCTCAGGTCATGATTTCAGGGTCCTGGGATGGAGCCCATGTAGGGTTCTTTGCTCAGCAGGGAATCTGCTTGCTCCTCTACTCCTATCCCTGGTCATGCTTACGCTCTCTCTTTCTCTCAAATAAATAAAATCTTTTAAAAATTGTTAAATTTTAATAGCTAAAAAATGCAATTTCTTTATTTTTTTTAGCTTTATATACTTTCTTGATACGTGGAGAACTGCATATTTAGATTAATAAGATTCTCTTAGCCCGAAAGGTCTCAACCTTCAATATCTTACTCTAGGGAACCCTATTAGAATGCTAGAGGAAAGGAGGTAGAAATATTGAGAAATTTTCATTTGTTGTACTTTGATTTTAGGACAGAAAGATAATCAAGAAAAGAAACTGATATAATGGGCTTCTTAAAAGAGGGAGAAAGATGTTGCTCTTGCTCCTGGATCCCTAACTATCTGCTTACCAATTTATGCATTTCACTCTGTATACCTTTTGAACTCTTATACCTTCATATAAGTAGAAATCAGACTCAGAGTCAAGATGCTAGAGCACTAAAAAGATTTTAAATGTCAAAGGGTTATATATCTTTATTGGATTGACTTCTATAAATTTACTCTTTATAGTTTGGGCCACTCAAAAACTGCCCTAAGGATCCATGACTTTTAGCTGTTTATAATTTTTATGTCACAAATTTGAATCAGTATTAAGTGGATGCTATAGGTAAAATCAGTTGTCTACATCTGCTTCTCAATAGCCATTTCTGTCATTCAGACATGCATTGCTCACTATTTAGGGAGTCTCAAAAGTGACTTTAAAACTCTTTGTTTCAAAAGGAGTTATATTGATAGTTATGAATTTGGATATTTGTGAAGGACATAGGACTTACTTATTTCAAATGACAAGATTTATTCTTCTTCATAAAGCAGGAAATAAGCTTAATACAAGAATGGGAAAAATTATTTTTCAGCTCTCAATTGTTATAATTTTCTCATTTTACAAATTTATTCTACATAGTAAAACAAAAATAAAATGTAATTAATGTGACCATTTATACAACTTCTAGGTAAGAAATACATATAGCTCTTAGAGGAAACACCTGTGAAAATTAAGAATTATATCTATTCCATAATCTTCTTGTCAACATTAAAGGATCTTGGTTAATAGAGTACTGAGAAAATAAGAGGGATTATTATGAAAATTACTGTTTAATCAAAAAATGTAATTGTCCAGGCGTGAGACAAGATGGTGGGGAAGTAGGAGGAGGCGCCATTTACCTGTACCCTAAAGTGAGCTGATTACCTACCAAAGAACTCTGATCACCCATGAAATCAGCCTGAGATCAGAATTATACACGTCTGTATCTCTACGGGGGCAGAATATGCCAGTGGGCAGGTAAAGTGGAGTGGGAATGTTGGACTGATATCAGAAGTTAAACAAAAGGGGAAGGGAGCCACCAGAGGCGACCCATTGGAAGGTAATACCCCAATACAAGAGTGCCCTGCATCTGGGGACCAGCATTAACTTGGAGTCTGGTTGAAAGCACTCAAAAAAAGCAAAGGATTGTGGGAATTGGGGCAGTTAGAGACAGGGCTTAAGTCCCTGGACCCAGGACAGCCACCCCTGGCACTGAGCCAGAGAGAGTGTGGTGGAGAAACCAGGTCTTGGACCCGGAGCTGTCACCGCACCTGAGAATGCATGGGGTCTGGCTCCCGTGAGGGGCTGGGAGCCTCACCAGCTGGCAGAATACCCTGCTGTGCTATCAGAGCCTGAGACATGCACACCCCACACCCTCCCCTGGGAGAAGTGTGTGAAGGCACCAGCCCAGCGCTCTTGGACCCGGAAAGAGCAGGCACTCCCACCCCGGCCCAGCGGGAAAATCTCAGTGTGTGGTCGCTGCTTCGAACCTCTCTGGTGGTCTGGAGCTGCCCAGACAGCACGACTGTCATAGTTTTGGGTACAAGCAGGAGTTCCTGTGTCCCCACAGACTGCAACTCGGAACCTGCTCTGCCAGTGGCCGAGGGGAACTTTTGTTCTCTGGAACACGCAGAGGGGAACAGATTGAGGCTTCTATCTGAGAGGGATGTTGGGGTACAGTTTGTTTTCCTCTAAACCTCAAAAACCATCAAAAGCTGTCAAGGGGAGAGAAAACAAATGAACAAACATAAAAACCTATAGAGAACAAAAGCCTGAAAAATCAGTTTCCTCAGAGCCCACCTCCTTGAGGGGGGCAGGAGGATGTAACTCAGGGAATATTGCCTGAAAACCCACATGGCAGGCCCCTCCCCCAGAAAACCAAACAGGAAAAAAAAAAAAAAAAAGACGACAAAAGAACAACCACCACTACTTCATAGATACAACTTTTATTTTTTAATATTTCGTTCCCACTATTCTGGTTCTTTTTTTTTTTAATATAGATAATTTTGTAACATGTTTACCATCACAGTGAGATGTCCAGTACATCAAATTCCATAATAACATTTTAACCTGAACTTTTTGATACATATACACATGTTTTTCTTTTGCTTTTCTATTTTTTTAATTTTTTTTAAAAAAAATTTAGTTTAATTTAGTTTGGTTTATTCTTTTTTTATTTTTATTTTTTAATATTCATATAGAGTTAAACTTCAAGGTAATCCCCTTTCCCCAATCAATGTTACCCCTATAGGTAAACCAATTTTTAATCCCCCTTTATCTTCAGAAAGTTGAATCCTTTAACAAAGAGATCAAGATACATCCAAGAAGAATCAAAATAACCTCCCTCACCCACACTGAGAATTTATAACCACTCTCCCATCTTTTTCTTCTGCCAGTGTTTCTGTGTATTTGTGTTTGTACTGATAGTATATAAATCTTATACTTGGGGTCCTTTTTAAAGAGGTTCTTCTTTTTTTTTGCTTTTATATATATATTTTTTTCTTTCATCATATACTTTTATCAGTCTTTTTGTTTGTCTGTTTTTGTTTCTATATTTCATAAATCTTACCTGGGGGCCCATTTGGGCTGAGCCTTCTCTATTATCTTCCCTTTTTATGCTGTCTCTCTCTCTTTTTTTTTCTTTTTTCTTTCATTTGGGTGGGGATTCTTGATTGCTCAGAAGCATTCCAGGTGCACCTCGACTGAACCATGGTTGATACATCCAGCTACATCTGTTCAGTCATCTCTCACCAAAATGACTAGGAGGAGGAATGCCCAACAGAAGAAAAATACAGAGGATGGGCCTTCTTCAACAGAGCTAATGGCTACCAACATAGACAATATGTCGGAAAGGGAATTCAGGCTAACAATTATCCAGGCAAGAGCTAGGTTAGAGAAAGCCATGGATAACCAAATGTAATTGATTAGGGCAGAACTGAAAGCCACCAGGGATAATGTTTACAACGTTGGGGCAGAACAGAAAGCCACCAGGGATGAGGTTCACAATGCTCTCAATGAGTTCCAATCTAATCTAAATTCTCTAAAAGCTAGGGTAACTGAGACAGAAGATGGAATTAGTGATCTGGAGGACAAACAGATAGAGAGAAAGGATCAGCAGGAAGCCTGGAAAAAACAGCTGAGAAGCCACGAAAACAGAATCAGGGAAATAAATGATACCATGAAACATTCCAATGTCAGAATTATTGGAATCCCTGAAGAGGAGGAGAAAGAACAAAGTCTAGAAGATATAGTTGAACAAGTTCTCCATGAAAATTTTCCCAATCTCACTAATGGAACCAGCATTCATGTACTAGAGGCAGAATGGTTTCCCCCCAAGATTATAGATTCCTGAAAGTCCTCGAGACACCTAATGGCTAAAATGAAGAATTATAATTGTAGGCGGACACTCTTGAAAGCAGCTAGGACAAAGAAGTTCCTTACATACAGAAGAAAGCCCATCAGAATAATGTCAGAACTGTCCACAGAAACCTGGCAAGCCAGAAAGGGCTGGCAAGATATATTCAGGGCACTAAATGAGAAGAACATGCAGCCAAGAATACTTTATCCAGCAAGGCTGACATTCAAAATGGATTGAGAGATAGAGTTTCCAAGACCAGCAAGGCTTAAAAGAGTATGCTACCACCAAGCTGACACTGCAGGAAATATTAAGGGGGTTTCTATAAAAGAGGAAAAATCCTAAGAATATCATTGAACAGAAATATAGAGACAATCTACAGAAAGAAAGACTTCAAAGGTAACACGATGTCAATAAAAACATATCTATCAATAATCACTCTCAATGTGAACGGCCTAAATGCACCCATAAAATGACACAGAGTTGCAGATTGGATAAAACGACAGGACCCATCCATATGTTGTCTTCAAGAGACTCATTTTGAACCTAAGGATATACCCAGACTGAAAGTGAAGGGATGGAGAAGCATCTTTCATGCCAATGGGCCTCAAAAGAAGACTGGGGTAGCAATTCTCATACCAGATAAATTAAATTTTAAACTAAAGACTGTAGTCAAAGATACAGAAGGACACTACATCGTTCTTAAAGGGACTATCCACCAAGATAATCTAACAATTGTAAATATTTATGCCCCCAATATGGGAGTAGCCAATTACATAAGAAAACTATTAATCAAGATAAAGAGTCATATTGATATGAATACATTAATAGGAGATCTTAACATGCCTCGCTCAGTAATAGATCATCGAAGCAGGAAATCAATAAAGAAACAAGAGCATTGAATGACACATTGGACCAGATGGACCTCATAAATATACACAGAACATCGCACCCTAAAACAACACAATACTCATTCTTCTCAAGTGCACATGGAACCTTCTCCAGAATAGACCACATACTGGGTCACAAATCAGGACTCAACCAATACCAAAAGTCTGAGATTATTCCCTGCATATTCTCAGATCACAATGCTTTGAAACTGGAGCTCAATCACAAGGAAAACAAAAGGAATTCAAACACCTGGAAGCTAAAGACCACCTTGCTTAAGAATGCTTGGATCAACCAGGAGATCAAAGAAGAACTTAAACAATCATGAAAACCAATGAGAATGAAGACACTTTGGTCCAAAACCTATGGGATACAGCAAAGGTGGTTCTAAGGGGGAAATACATAGCCATCCAAGCCTCCCTCAAAAAAATTGAAAAATCCAGAATACACCAGCTGTCTCTATACCTTAAAGAACTGGAGAATCAACAACAAATCAAACCAACTCCACACATAAGAAGGGAAATAATCAAGATTAGAGCAGAGATCAATGAGGTAGAAACCAGAGATACAGTAGATACAGTAGAACATATCAATAAAACTATAAGCCGGTTTTTTGAAAGAATCAATAAGATCAATAAGAATCAATAAGATCGATAAACCGTTGGCCACACTAATCCAAAAGAAAAGAGAGAAAGCTCTCTCTTTTGATAGAAAGCTCAAATTAATAAAATTATGAATGAAAAGGGAGAGATCACAACTAACACCAAGAAAGTAGGAACAATCATCAGAAGTTATTACTAACAGTTATATGCCAATAAGCTAAGCAACCTAGATGAAATGAATGTATTCTTGGAAAACTATCAACTCCCAAAATTGAACCAGGAAGAAATTGACAATCTGAATAGTTATAATCTCGATATCTAGTAATGAGATTGAAACAGTGATCAGAAACCTCCCAAAAAACAAGAGCCCAAGACCTGATGGATTTCCTGGGGAATTCTACCAAACTTTCAAAGAAGAAATAACACCTATTCTCCTGAAGCTGTTTCAAAAAATTGAACCAGAAGAAAAACTTCCAGACTCTTTTTATGAAGCCAGCATTACCCTGATCCCCAAACCAGGCAAAGACCCCACCAAAAAGGAGAATTTCAGACCAATATCACTGATGAATATAGATGCTAAGATTCTCAACAAGATCATAGCAAACAGGATCCAACAGCACATTAAAAAGATTATCCACCATGACCAGGTGGGATTCATCCCTGGGTTAAAAGGATGGTTCAACATTTGCAAATCAATAAATGTGATAAAACAAATCAATAAGAGAAGAGAGTAGAACCATAGGGTCCTCTCAATTGATTCAGAAAAAGCATTTGACAAAATCCAGCATCCGTTCCTGATTAAAACGCTTCAAAGTATAGGGATAGAGGGAATATTCCTCAACTTCATAAAATCTATCTATGAAAGACCCACAGCAAATATCATCCTCAATGGGAAAAAGCTCACAGCCTTCCCCTTGAGATCAGGAACACAACAAGGATGTGTTACCACTCTTGAAGAAGTCAAACTCTCTCTCTTTGCAGATGACATGATTCTTTATATGGAAAACCCAAAGACTCCACCCCAAACTACTAGAACTCATACAGCAATTCAGTGACGTGGCAGTATACAAAGTCAATGTACAGAAATCAGTGGCTTTCTCATACACTAACAATGAAAATACAGAAAGGGAAATTAGAGAATTGATTCCATTTACTATAGCACCAAGAACCATAAGATACCTGGGAATAAACCTAACCAAAGAGGTAAAGGATCTGTACTCGAGGAACTACAGAACACTCATGAAAGAAATTGAAGAAGACACAAAAAGATGGAAGACCATTCCATGCTCTTGGATTAGAAAAATAAACATTGTTAAAATCTCTATACTGTCTAGAACAATCTATACTTTTCATGCCATTCCAATAAAAATTCCACCAGTATTTTTCAAAGAGCTGGAGCAAATAATCCTAAAATTTATATGGAATCAGAAGAGACCCCGAATTGCTAAGGAAATGTTGAAAAACAAAAATAAAACTGGCGGCATCACATTACCTGATTTCAAGCTTTACTACAAAGCTATGATCACCAAGATAGCATAGTACTGGCATAAAAACAGACACATAGACCAGTGGAACAGAGTAGAGAGCCCAGATAAGGACCCTCAACTCCATGGTCAAATAATCTTTGACAAAGCAGGAAAAATATATACAGTGGAAAAAAGGACAGTCTCTTCAATAAAATGGTGCTGAGAAAATTGGACAGCTATATGCAGAAGAATGAAACTCTACCATTCTCTTACACCGTACACAAAGATAAACTCAAAATGGATAAAAGACCTCAATGTGAGACAGGAATTCATCAGAATCCTAGAGGAGAACATAGGCAGTAATCTCTTTGATATCAGCCACAGCAACTTCTTTCAAGATATGTCTCCAAAGGCAAAGGAAACAAAAGCAAAAATAAATTTTGGGGACTTCATCAAAATTAAAAGTTTCTGTGCAGCAAAGGAAACAGTCAAAAAAACAAAGAGGCAACCCACGGAATGGGAGAAGATATTTGCAAATGACAGTACAGTCAAAAGGTTGATATCCAGGATCTATAAAGGACTTCTCAAACTCGACACACACAAAATAGATAATCATATCAAAAAATGGGCAGAAGATATGAACAGACACTTCTCCAATGAAGATATACAAATGGCTATCAGACACATGAAAAAATGTTCATCATCACTAACCATTAGGGAGATTCAAATCAAAACCACCTTGAGATACCACCTTACACCAGTTAGAATGGCCAAAATTAGCAAGTCAGAAAATGTGTTGGAGAGGATGTGGAGAAAGGGGAACCCTCTTACACTGTTGGTGGGAATGCAAGTTGGTGCAGTCACTTTGGAGAACAGTGTGGAGATTCCTCAAGAAATTAAAAATAGAGCTTCCCTATGATCCTGCAATTGCACTACTGGGTATTCACCCCAAATATACTGATGTAGTGAAAAGAAGGGCCATTTGTACCCCAATGTTCATAGCAGCAATGGTCACAGTCACCAAACAGTGGAAAGAACCAAGATGCCCTTCAATGGACAAATGGATAAGGAAGATGTGTCCATATACATTATGGAGTATTATGTGTCCATCAGAAAGGATGAATACCCAACTTTTGTAGCAACATGGACGGGACTGGAAGAGATTATGCTGAGTGAAATAAGTCAAGCAGAGAGAGTCAATGATCTTATGGTCTCACTTATTTGTGGAGCATAACAAATACCATGGAGGACATGGGGAGATGGAGAGGAGAAGGGAGTTGAGGGAAATTGGAAGGGGAGGTGAACCATGAGAGACTATGGACTCTGAAAAACAACCTGAAGGTTTTGAAGGGGCAGGGGGTAGGAGGTTGGGGGAACCAGGTGGTGGGTACTAGGGAGGGCACATATTGCATGGAGCACTGGGTGTGGTGCAAAAACAATGAGTACTGTCACGCTGAAACGAAATTATAAAAAAATAAAAAAATAATTTAGATCTACTGGTTTAAATAAAATGTATTATTAAAATTGAAAAAAAATGTAATTGTCCAGAACATTCCATTGTATTCCATGAGCATTCCAATCATGTGAATACTTTTAATACTTAGTGTCCGTAGTAGAGATTTAGGCCCACTATCATTATAACAAAACCAAAAGAGTTTTGTTGCCAAAATATGACAATAAAATCTTCTGAGAACTTTTTGTAATTGAATTTTAGTATTAACTGTGCAAAATGTTATCTGAATAGTTTAAAATACATATACCTACTGACTTCATTGGAATAGTATATAGGTAATTTATATTTTATAACCAAAGTGATTATACTTTCTTTAGTCTTATGATTATAATTCTTCTCCATGGGGTCCTCCTTGTTATCAGAGCCTACTTCATCCTCTCAGTTAATAGGCACAAGTCATTTATTTATAGCATACATAGTCCAGTCAAAATACTGTAATCAGATATTAACACTCACTTATACTCCTACTATGTATATAGCACAGTGTACTGCACACAGATGCAGAAAAGAACAGGACCTCCACTTACAAGCTCACATCCTACTGAAGATGAAAAGAGAGGATGAAAGCAGGCTATAGTAGAACACTGGTTGCACCAAAAACCCTAAGACACCTAGGAATAAACCTAATCAAAGAGGTAAATGATCTGTACTCTGAAAACCATAGAACACTTATGAAAGAAACTAAAGATGACACAAAGAAATGGAAAAACCTGCCATGCTGATGGACTGAAAGAAAACATATTGCTAAAATGTCCTTTACTATTCAATGAAATCTACACATTTAATGTAATCCCCATCAAAATACCAATAGCATTTTTCACAGAACTAGAACAAACAATCCTAAAATTTGTATGGAACCACAAAAGACCCCAAATAGTCAAAGAAACCTTGAAAAAGAAAAGCAAAGCTGGAGGCATCACATTTCAGGACTTCAAGTTATATTACAAAACTGTAGCAATCAAGATAGTATGGTATTGGCACAAAAACAGACACAGTGATCAATAGACCAGAAGGGGAAACCCAGAAATAAACCCACAACTATGTGGTCAGCTGATCTACAACAAAGCAGGGAAGAATATGCAATAGGAAAATAAAACAGTGTCCTCAACAAATGATGTTGAGAAAACTGGATAGCAACATGCAAAAGAATGAAACTGGAGCATTCTTACACTTTACACAAAAATAAAATAAATAAAATAAATTCAATATGTATGGAAGACCAAAATGTGAGACAGGAAACCATCAAAGTCCTGAAGAACACAGGCATTTTCTTCCTTGACATTGGCCATAACAATTTCTTACTAGATAGGTCTCCTGAGGCAAGGGAAACAAAAGTAAGAATAAACTACAGGGAACTCATCAAGATAAAAGGCTTTTAAAAAATTATTTATTATTTGACAGAGAGAGAGAGATCACAAGTAGGCAGAGAAGCAGGCAGAGAGAGAGGGGGAAGCAGGCTCCCCACTGAGAAGAGAGCCCAATGTGGGGCTCAATCCCATGACCTGAGCTGAAAACAGAGGCTTAACCCACTGAGCCACCAAGGCACCCCAAGATAAAAAGCTTTTGCACAGTGAAGGAAACAATCAACAAAACAAAGACAATGTACAGAATAGGAGAAGATATTTGCAAATGACATATCTGATAAAGGGTTAGTTTTCCAAATCTATAAAGAACTTATCAAACTCAACACCCAAACAACAAATAGTCCAGTTAAGAAATGGACAGAAGAAAAGAACCAAGATGCTCTTCAACGGACGAATGGATAGGGAAAATGTGGTCCATATACACTATGGAGTATTATGCCTCCATCAGAAAGGATGAATACCCAACTTTTGTAGCAACATGGATGGGACTGGAAGAGATTATGCTGAGTGAAATAAGTCAAGCAGAGAGAGTCAATTATCATATGGTTTCACTTATTTGTGGAGCATAACAAATACCATGGAGGACATGGGGACTTAGAGTGGAGAAGGGAGTTGGGGGAAATTGGAAGGGGAGGTGAACCATGAGAGACTATAGACTCTGAAAAACAATCTGAGGGATTTGAAGGGGCGGGGGGGGTGGGAGGTTGGGGTACCAGGTTGTGGGTATTATAGAGGGCACGGATTGCATGGAGCATGGGTGTGGTGAAAAAATAATGAATACTGTTATGCTGAAAATAAATTTAAAAAAATAAAAAAATTCTAAAATTAAAAAAAAAAGAAATGGACAGAAGACATGAATAAGGACTTTTTCAAAGAAGGCATACAGATGAATGGCTAAAATGAACACCATAGGAAACCAAAGATTTTGGCAAGAATGTAGAAAAAGGGGAACCCTCTCACACTGTTGGTGGGAATGCAATGTGGTAGAGCCATTCTGGAAAAAGAGTATGGAAGTTCATAAAATAGTTAAAAATAAAACTACCCTATGATCTATCAATTGTACTAGTAGGTATTTACTCAAAGGATAAAAAATACCAATTTGCAAGGATACATGCACTCCAATGTTTATAGAAACATCATCAACAATAGCCAAATAATGGAAAAAGTCCAATGTCCATTGGCTGATGAATGGATAAAGAAGATGTGTGGGGTGTGTGTGTGTGTGTGTGTGTGTGTGTGCATGTGTGCATGCATGTGTGTAATGGAATATTATTCAGCTGTCAAAAAACTAAATCTTGTCATTTACTACAATGTGGATGGAGCTAGAGAGTATTATGCTAAGTGAAGCAAGGTGAGAAAGAAAAAGATCATTTGATTTCACTCACATGTGGAATTTAAGAAACAAACATATGAACCTGGGGGGAAAAACAGAGGCAAAATAGAATACAAACTGTTAACTACAGGGAACAAACTGAGGGTGACTGGAGGGGAGATTGGTGGGGGGATAGGGTAACTGGATGATGGGTAAGGAGGGTATCTAGTTAACGATGAGCACTGGGTGTTGTATTTAAGTGATGAATCATTAAACTCTTCACCTGAAACTAATATTACACTGTATTTAAACTGGAAATTAAATAAAAACACATATAATTTTAAAAAAATGGAAAACTATGGTGAATGAAGGACACAGAGAATGTGACGGGTATGTAAATAACACACACTGAACTAACTTAGATAATAGATGATGCACAAGCTGTGTCTGGAAGGGTAACCTGAGAAGGTGAGGGAAGAGAGAAAGTTTCCCAACTAGAGGAAACAATATGACAGAAGGCCCGAGTTTTGATAGTTTGTTATAATCAAAGAACTACAAAAAAAGTGATGTGTTACTGGATCATATAATAAAAGGAAGGAAGGTGAAGGGAAGAAAAGAGGCATATTTAGAAGAGCTTGTTGAATGAAATACAGACTTTTCCCTGAAAATTATGGAAAATCTCAAAAGGGTTAAACCATGATTAACTTTGTGGCTTTTCAGGGGGAGGTAGAGGCCTAAAATTTAAGAAACAAAACAAATGAGCCAAGGGGAAAAAGAGATAGAAGGAAGCAAACCAAGAAACAGACTCTTGACTATAGAGAACTGGTGGTTACCAGAGTCAAGGTTGGAAGAGGCAAGGGAAAAACATGTGATAAGGATTAAGGAATGCACTTGCGGAGATGAACATTGAGTATTGTACTGAGAAGTGTTGAATCACCATATGGTACACTTGAAACTAATATTACACTGCATGTTCACTAATTGAGTGAACTGGAATTTAAATAAGAATTTAAAAAAACTTGGGGCGCCTGGGTGGCTCAGTGGGGTAAAGCCTCTGCCGTCGGCTCAGGTCATGATTCCAGGATCCTGGGTTCGAGCCCCACATTGGGCTCTCTGCTCAGCAGGAAGCCTGCTTCCTCCTCTCTCTCTCTGCCTGCCTCTCTGCCTACTTGTGATCTCTGTCAAAAAATAAATAAAATCTTAAAAAAATTTAAAAACTTAAGAAAAATGAAAAACAACAAAAAGTTTTGGTAGTCTTAGCTAAGTCACTAAAATGAAGCATCTCTGTGTCCTTTATATTTCTAGAATCTTCTCACATTGAATCTTTAGATGATCTTAAGGAAATATTTGACACTTTGTTTTGTTTTTTGACTTTATTTTCCAAACATTAGTTTTATCATTCATTAGTTCTTCAACATATTATGAGAACCTGTGAGCTAGATTTTAAAATTTTGTCTTGCTCAAAGAGTCTGGACATAACTTTTATAGATATGGTAATATTATAAGAATTGCTATCATTCTTTGTATATGCTATAGCTAGACATTTAGCTAAATCCTCCCAAAACTTATTCAATCTTTCAACAACTCTATGAGTAGCTATCAGTAATACTCTAAGTTTATAAATAAGGACATTAAAATTTAGGGAGTTAAGCAATTTGCTAAATATCATACAATGAGGAAATGGTAGCACTGGGATTTGAAACAGGGGAGTTTGACTTCAGAGCATTCCTCATGGTTCTTTATGCTCTTACAAGACAAGTAAGGTATTCCAGGAATGTATGAATATAAGATATACCCCCAAGATGCTTGGGAAATTTTCAGTAATCAAATACGAGGGAAGATATTTTGGCAAAAGGAGAATATGTTATCTCCTTATAGGATAATAATTTATGATATAAGATCTTTCTTTCATGTTATTAAAGTTCTGGTTATATAAATTAAAAAAAATATATGCTAAAGAAATTCAAAGAGCTTGTTGAAGCAGAGAAGAGACTAGTCTCATCAGATATCATCCTCCTAAAGCACTAAGAAATTGAAAATCAGAATCTAGGCAACTAAAAAAAATGTGTTTTGTTCAGCAACGTGTCTTCAATTCTAAAATCCAGTCTGGATGAAGAATAATTCAATTTTGTTATTAGTCTTGCTTTTTTCTTCTCTTAAATGGTCATTATACATTGATTTTGGAACCCATTTCTAATCAAGAGCATAAAGTGATTATTCTGAACTGTATTCTAAGACTTGTTTTCTCAACAGGTATTTTCTTTCTGACTCCATTAAACTTAGGCGTATTTAGAAATCCTTCAGAAATGAATATTGAAAAATTTATTATGACAGTCCATCCTTACCACATCTTCACTGGGTGTTAAATAAAAGTCTTGGTTATTGCTCCTTTCAAATAATTAAATTAGCTCTTACCTAGAATAATCATTGATGTAACAACTCTTGGTTGACCTCACATTTGGCATTTCTCTTCTGTTGCAATTCAACAATCCCACTTCATTAATTTATACACTACCTGTAGTCAGTGAAATCAAGGTTTAATCGCCACATGACCTGTTTATGTATTTTCTTGTTCTGTTTTGTTTGTAATCTGTATTGGCTGTATTGTCCAGACTCACAAATAGGGCCAAAGTGTTACTTAAACAGAATTTGTTCTAAACAGAAAGAACAGAAAGACACTTTATGAATTGGGACTCTGAAAAAAAAAATTACCTTATAGAGGTCAGATGACAGTTGAGAGAGAGTCCATGCTAAGTGCTGACTTACCATGTGATCATTGTAGTGGGCTGTCTTTCTTAACTTTTGGTTTCCAAACCCTTTTTCTACCTTTTCCTGGGACTTTAAAGATCATGTGTTTTTATAGCACAAATTGGACACTTTTATATATATAGTTACAAAATAGGTCCTATTTATTTGTGTTCTTATTGTGTTCTTAAGTTATTCTTGCTCATTAGAAGTTGATTATGGAGAAGTCATAGTATGTCAGGGAAGCAAACTGAAGGATTCAAGGCAGCTGTTCTTTATTTCCAGTCATTTGTCTAACACAGGAAACTTTAAAATTATGATTTTGACTGTGTTCTACCTACTGTTGCAGCAGTCCTCAAATAACAACAAGTGATATAGTGGCCTTTCCAATAACAATTATGAGATATTGATCCCAATTATATCCATCAATTTCTATATATATATATTTAAATGGAGGTCTAGATTCCATAGAGAAAATCCTATCTGGAGAATTTAACCAAAGCTGGGTGTTTACTACCTATGATCAGGAGGCTGATATACAGAGTCAAATACGGCAATGGAAAGAAAACTGCAAACAGACTGGTTCGTCTTGTATTTCTGGCACCATAGATACTGTGCCCATGATAGGGCAGTACTCTTAAATTGTACTATAAGCCCTTAATCAAAACTAAGTACTTTCTAGAGGCAGAGTATTTTATTGGTTGCTAGCAGGAAGGTAACAGTCTTAGATTCAACTTCTGACTAGTTCTAAATAGTTTGTTGTCTTAGGATATTTAACTTATCAACCTTTCTATAAAAGTGATGATAATAAAAGTACACACATAGTAGATCTATTGTCAGGATTAAATGAGAATATGAATATACAAATTTGAGACAGCCTTATATATTATAAAAATTTCAGGTATAATTACTGTAACAATCCATAAGTGATTAGAAAGACATATTTAGAAAATAATTGCAATATTTTCTTCCTTTGGAATAGACAGGGGCACACACAAACACTAGACACAAATACATATATATCTAAAGATTGAATTTGTTTATTTCAGAGAAATAAAACTTGGGGAAATCTTTGGTCAGATGCCTTGATTGCAAACAGAAAGAAGAAAATGCAAAGTAGTTTTGATTTTCTTTGTGAGTCTTTAAAGATCATCAAGCCAATATTCAGCTTTAAATTTAAATTAGGTTAAAACTTTTCTAGCAGTACTACCTGCTCCCATTTTACTGATTAAGGCTATAGGATAACACTTTGGAAATTGTAACTCTCCCTAGCAGCCAGAAAGACTGACCACTACGTGTTGCCAGTCTTGTCAGAAAATGTAATTCCTTAATGGAAGATTTTCAAAATAATTTGGAAAATCAGTAGTTAGCCATATGGATTTGAATAAATGTCCTAATTCTTTACAGCCTTTTTTTTTTTTTTTTTTCTATTCCTTAGGTTGTTTTTTTTTTTTTTTTTCCTTAGGTTTCCCACTTCCCTGTGTTACTTCTCAATAAAAGCAGCTGATTTTTATCCAAATCTCCTCCAGAACCCCAACATCATTGCAAGGTTTCAAAAGCTGCACTTTGAAGATTGGGTAGGATTATTGGCAAAGAGAAAGAGAAAAGGTTAGAAATTTCACTGTGGTTGGTGTTGATATGAACAGAAAACAGTGGCAAATAGGGGGCATCCATATAGAGAAATAATGTGATAATGTTTAGGTTAAACTTTGCTGAATTTCCTATTATCAACTCAACATCACTTACCCTACTTTCAAAGATTTGGGTTTAGGGGTCAATAAAAGTACTAATATGATATTTGGAAGGTAGAAGAAAGCATAGCTCTTTAATCTTGGAAGCATTAGCAACTCCACATAGGCCAAAGTTGAAATTCACAGTTGACTTCAAGCCAAATACTGACAACTACTCTGATTTATCCTTTGTATATTTACTAGATAACCTTGAGACTCACAGTGTCCTCTACAAGCTCTTGAGAACTACCCATTCTGATGTGCATGCAGGTTAAGACTGGTGAAGGAGGAATGTTTGGGTTTTTCAGGAGCAGATCTTGAGTCAATTCAAATGCAAGTAGTTTAGTAGGTTAACAATTCCAACAAATGCCAATAAAAGAGTAGAGGAAATGAGGAAGGAGAAGAAAACAATAAAGAGTACACTAGATCAGGTTATCTCTATGGGTTACTGAAGCTTAATTCTTTAATTCTGTTGAAAATTGTAGGAGTCTGTGTGGAATTGTGCCTCATAGTTAACCTGCCTGAGGATAAAGGAACTGGGATAGTTCTGTACCCGCTCCCATTTGTCATTGGTTGACAGCAGTTCCTAAAAGAAAAAAAAAGAAATTTTTTTTTTTTTTTTTTTGGTCCTCTTTGGTCTGCTCTAAGCTTAAGAAGGGTAGGTTTGGTGTGACAGAAAGCTCTTGAGTGTTTGGAAGTTTACTCCTGTTTATTTCATGATAAGACCAGAGGGGATATGGTTTTACCATATCTATCAGCATTCTATTTACCCTTAATGCCCTCCTCAAAAATTCTTTGTGAAATCTTCTACAATTTCCTATCTTTGGCATTAGTTATGTCTTTAGCTCTACTCCCATAGCACTTCTCTGAAGTGAAGACACACTGGTTTGTTTTCCAAATCATTTAGCATAATCTCTGCAGAAACTTGTTGAGTTGGAAGGACTTGATGAAGCAGGGAGTACACTGTTTAGAAGCCCAGGTTTCAAGACAGACCTGTGTTCTATTTAACATCAGATCACACACGCATGTTTTACACTGGCAATTTATATCTTTAAGTGTCCACTTTTTAATTTATAAAATGGGAATGCTCATATGTATTGCAAAGCATTGTAATGATTAAAATTCTTTTCTTATGTCATATTTTCTTGTCCTATATTCTAGTAGTCAGAACTTGGATCCATGGGGGAAGTTAAAGAAAGGAATCCTATCCATGATCAGGAAGGCTGAACATAGGTCATGTTTACTATTCTTTTCAACTCCAAAATTTTACAAAATAACAAGGCCTCAGGCAGTTCTGCAATAAAATTAGTGTCACTTAAGTTAAGGAAATTAAATTAATAGTTTTAAAACAATTACTTTGGGTCTAGTCTTAGCATCAGCTATGTAGTCTTTATTCTTTCCCATTTCAAAAATTATCTTGACTACTTTTGGTATACACAGAAGTCTGAAGGTAAGAGATGTTATCTCTTTTGTTCACTACACTCATTAGCATTTAGAGCATTGCCTCACATGTAATAGCTGTTCAATAAATAATTGCTACTAAATGAATGAGGTAATAGTGTGCATATATGTGTGTCCAAATATTGAATGTACACTCATTAGACTCAGTTACTAAACTAAGTCTGCTACTAAGGATACTATTGCTCCTTCTAAAGGCTAAGATACTAGAGCATAGCTCACATTAAGTTTACTAAAGCCTAGAAGTATCCTTGAAACTATCAAACAATATTTGAAAAATGCTGTGGAAACAGTTTCATTCAAGTAGGAATTACAGTCAGGATACTGTTAACAAGAGATGTCACCCAAATAGATTATAACTTAGAGCAAGGGGAATATGTGACATGGTAAATACATGTTAAAATGGGATATGGGGGGACACCTGGGGGAGGTAGTTGGTTAATTGTCCAAATCTTTGTTTTTGTTCGGGTTATGATCTTGGGCTCATGAAGATCAAACCCCAAGTTGAGCTCCATGCTCAGCACAGAGTCTGCTTGAGAGTCTCCCTTTCCCTCTGCCCCTCCTACTCATGTTCTCTCTTTCTCTCTCTCAAATAGAATAAATATTTTGGTAGGGGTGCCTGAGTGGCTCATTTGGTTAAGCATCTGACTCTTGATTTTGATTTAGGTCAAGAACTCAAGGTTGTGAGATTGAGTTCTGTGGTTGGCTCATGCTGGGTGTGGAGCCTGCTTAAGATTCTCTCCCTTTGCCCATCCTCCTTCTTTCCCTCTCTAAAATAATTTAAAATAAATAAAATGGGATTTTGGTATTGGGATATAAGGTTAGAGAAGACAAAGTTTTTTTTGGATTCTGGCATTCTCTACTAAGTATATAATATATTCATTAAAAATTCCTAGATAGACTGAAAATTATTTTTAAAGATTTTATTTATTTATCTGACAGAGACAGAGAGAGCAAGCACAAGCTGGGGGAGAGGCAGACAAAAGGGAGAAGCAGGTTCCCCACTGAGCAGGGAGCCCCAGGTGGGGCTGGATCCCAGGACCCTGAGATCATGATCTGAGCTGAAGGTAGATGCTTAACCAACTAAGCCACATAGGTGTCCCTAGACTGACAATTTAAGGAAGTAGATGAATATAGTGAACATACTATCTAGCATGCAAAATCCAGCATGCAAAATCTAGTAATTTAAGAGTTAAAGTTGTATCCCTTAGAGTTCACAGTAGTGGTGACCCCACATCAGGCTTCCTGCCTGCCTCTCCTTTTGCCTGCTCCTCCCCCTGCTTGTGCTCACTTTCTCTCTGTATCAAATAAATAAAACATTTAACAAAAATAACTCCTATAACCTCAAAAACATAGAAATGCTCAATAATAAGAAAGAATTTTTGCTTTATTTTATAATCAGAGAGATTTATGGGCTAAAATCCTGTATAAAAGATGAAAATTCTGGCCATCAGAATGCTATCAAGACATATTTACTGTGTGTTTGACATCTTTTGATTCAATAGATAAAATGAAATACATTTCTACAACTTCTACTCCACAAAGTTAATTTTAATCCAGCAGATTAGAAAGCAGATTGAGTTAATTAAGACAAAGCATTTAGGCCAATGTCTAGCTCACAGTAAGAATTCTGTTTCCTATTGTCCTAATTAAAATAGCTTCTATCATGCTTGATTTCTCAAACACACATTTTTTTTTATTTTTTTATTTTTTAAAAAGATTTTATTTATTTATCTGACAGAGAGAGAGAGAGCATGAGCAGGGGGAGCAGGACAGGAAGAAGCAGGCTCCCTGGAGCCCAACGTGGGGCTGAATCCCAGGACCCCAGGATCATGACCTGAGCCCAAACCAGATGCTTAACTGAGCCATACAGATGTCCCAACACACATTTTTGAAAAAGTGATTTGCTTCACAATCCATTTCTTATTTTGAAGAATGACCTATTATTGCTTTCAGATATGCATGCTAATTTATAAAACAAAACAAAACAAAACTTAAAGGTAAATATCGCTATGGAATTTTTTTTTTTTTTTTAGTTTCATAATACCAGCATCCAGACATATACCTTCCTACCATGATAGTATTTCTCTTCTCTTAGCATACTAATTCATACACTTATATCAATTAAAAATTTCATTAACAAAATGCATATTCACACAGGTTCAACTCAATTCTTCCCACTTTTTAGGCCATAAGCATTTTTTCTACTATTAAATTTTTTTAAAAAATATATATATTTTGGGGCGCCTGGGTGGCTCAGTGGATTAAGCCGCTGCCTTCGGCTCAGGTCATGATCTCAGTGTCCTGGGATCGAGCCCCGCATTGGGCTCTTTGCTCAGCGGGAGCCTGCTTCTCTCTCTCTCTCTGCCTGACTTTCCACCTACTTGTGATTTCTCTCTCTGTCAAATAAATAAATAAAATCTTTAAAAAAAAAATATATATATATATATATATTTTGTAAAGCCTGAAGAGTATTTACATTTTAATCATTATTTTACTATTAGAGCAGTAAACTGTTTGCAATTGTATTTTTACAATAAATCCACCTAAGTTATGCTATTTTTAGATTTAAGTCACTACTTCATAACTGAGTATACGTTCAGGCTAAATTCTATGATATATAATTACTAAGGCAATGGATATGAATGTTTTTAAATCTTTTTCATCTAATTAAAGTCACATGTAAAAGTGTTCTAAACCCTAATGGTTCTCCATGTCAAAGTAAAGGTCTGCTTATCTGGCATACTATTTATTTATTTATTCATTCATTCATCATTCATTCATTCATTTATGATTTAATTTCTTTAACTGACAGAGAGAGAGACAGCTAGAGAGGGAATACAAGCAGGAGGAGTGGGAGAGAGTGAAGCAGGCCTCCAGCTGAGCAGGGAGCTCCATGTGGGGCTTGATCTCAGGACCCTGGGATCATAACCTGAGGTGAAGGCAGACACTCAATGACTAAGCCACCCAGGTGCGCCTGGCACACTAGTTAAGTCTCTCACCTCCCTTCTCTACTTTCCTCCTCATTTGCTCTACAGCAAGCAGATGTGTTCTCCTGGCTGCTCTTTTTATATAACAGGCATGCTCTAACTTCTCAAAGCCTTTGCTTTCTTGTGAATTATTCTTCCCTCAGCCATCTTCTTGGAGTTGGCGATATGACCTGCATTTTTTCCTCAAATCTCACCTCCTCAAAACACACCTTAGCATAATAGAAGACATATATAAAACCCCACAGCTAACATCACCCTCAATGGGGAAAAACTGAGAACTTTTCCCCTAAGGTAAGTAATAAGACAAGAATGCCTAGTCTCATCACTTTTATTTAAACTGGTACTGGAAATATTAGCCACAGAAGTCTGACAATAAAATGAATGGTATCCAAATTGGTAAGGAAGGTAAAAGTTGCACTATTTGCTCATGACATGATAGTATAATCAGAAAACCTGAAACATTCCATGAGAAAACTGCTAGAACTGATAAAAGAATTCAGTAAAATTATAGGATACAAAATCAACATACAGAAATCTGTTGTATTTCTATATACTAATATTAAAGCAGCAGAAAGAGAAATTAAGAAAACAATCCCATTTACAATTGCAGCACAAAAACAAAAACAAAACCAAACAAACAAAAAAACATATCTCGGAATAAACCTAACCAAAGAAAACCATAGAACACTTATGAAAGAGATTGAAGATGACAAACTTTCCTAAAATTTGTATGGAACCACAAAAGGCCCTGAATAACCAAAGTAAACTTGGAAAAACAAAGTTGGAGGTATCACAATTCTGAACTTTGAGTTATATTACAAAGTCATTGTAATCAAGACAGCTTGGTATTATCACAAAAACAGAAACATTAATCAGCGGACTAGAAGAGAAAACCTGAAATTCTTTAACTTCATTGTTCATCTATGCTTCCAGTTCATCTATAGTACCATATGGTTCATTGCAGTGCTAAATATTTGTTGGATAAATGAGCATATTGATTTATACTACCAGGAATTCAATATGAATCTATTATGTAAAACTCCCATAAACGAAGTGTATTTTCCTTTGTGTCTTTCATATAGATCATGCTTTCTCCCCAGTTTCCCAATTGCATTACGTTTCTGAAAAGATTATTTATTTATTTATTTGAGAGAGAGAGAGACAGAGAGAGCATGAGAAGGAAGGAGAGAATCAAAAGTAGATTCCCCACTTAGCCCAGAGCCCAACGTGGGTCTCTATCTCATGACCCTGAGATCATAACCTGAGATGAAACCAAGATTTGGATGCTTAATCAACTTTGCCACCTTGGTGCCCCTGCATTAATCTACTTCTGTATTCTAAACACTACTGCAAGTTGTCTTACAAATCAAGAAGTCTGTTTTCTCTGAAATTTTGTAATCTACTGTTCTTAATACTTAAAAAAAATCTTTTGTATATTTCTTTATATGTCCATCAATAGTTAAAACCTGTTTCAATATTTCATATCTGAACTGGATGCCTTTTCATTTCTTACCCCCTCTGAACAATGTATTTTTTATCTTATACTGTTCTTTTATCAAAGTTTTCATTTTAAGTCCCTAATTCTTTGATTTATATTATGAAGACAAAGCAAATACTTTCCTTAAATTTATTTGCTTCTTAAATTTACAATTTTTTACATGTATGTTCTTCTGTTTCTTGAATATTCTATCCCTTTTTTCTATGACTTGAGTACAGAGACCTTTCATGGTCATGTTTTTGGGTTTGTATTTCTGTTTACACATCCTTGAATGAAAAGAGAAGAGTCATTCCTAGCATTTTGCCATAAACAGGTCTTTCTCTTTTGTTTCTATCCCTGTTTCCTGGTTACAAATAGCAGAATTTCCTCTCAGGACTTAAGCTAGAGGGCCACAGATGTGCATATCCTCTAGACAAAATTTGTGTACCTAGAAATATATATATATTTTTCAAATCTGGCTACAGAATTGAGGGGAGAAATCATCTGCTAGAACTGACTGGAATTAAGAAAATTAAAGTTTAGGTTTCAGTAATTTAAAGTAATAGTTTCCCCTTGCCAAAAAGCAAATAAAAACAGATTTCAAGGGTGTACTACTCCCATAACTTTTCTGTCATAAACTATTACTAGTCTGACTTCAAATTTTAGAATAAGGGTGCTAGCATCCACTCATTGATATAATTATTACAATAAATAGGGTGCCTAAATGCATGAATGTATTACTCAATTAAGGGAGTATACAGAGGACAAAGTTTTCTTCTTAGGACAGATCCTGATCTTTGATACAAAGGCATGCAGTGCAAAGACATCTCATTTCCTTCCTCATATTTTATTTCTTTTTAGAATGAAATTGTGTTTCAGTTCAGTCACTAGTGATAATTTTCATTTCTTATCTTCAAATCCATAATTATGAAAAAATATCTTTGATTTTGTTTTCATGATTGCATGTCTTAGTTTAAAAAGCACTTTTTAGTTTCCACTTGATAGAATATATTTTGATAATTGGGTGCCACCTTTATATAAAAATTATATTCCTGTTTTTGCAATTCTCAATTTTACTTTTCTGTATTATAGTAATTTCTTATTTGGCATATTTTCAGAAATTTTTGCTTTTATCTCATATTGTTTTTCCCCATATACTCTCATCTTCATTTATAAAACTCTTGTCTTCTTGTATATTAAAAAAATATTTCATGTCATCTTCTAAAACTAAGTATTGAATGAAAAATAATAAATTATAATTAGAGAAATGTGAGTACTATTCTTTTAGTGAAGTGTCTTAGTCATTTTAGGCTGTTATAACTAAATAGATTGAGTACTCAGGTGCCTGTAACAGCAGAAATTTACTTCTTACAGTTCTGGAGGAGCAAGTCCAAGATCAGCATGCAAGCACAGCTGGGTGAGAGCCTTCTTTAGAGTCACAGAGTTCTTATTGTATCCTCACATAGTGTATGGGGCAAGCTACCTCTGCGGGATCTTTTATAAAGGTACTAAAGAGGGCATATGATATGATGAACACTGGGTGATATACTCAACAAATGAACCATTGAACATTATATCAAAAACTAATGCTGTACCCTTGCAGCAAATAATACATTATGTGGTAATAAAAACAAACAAACAAACAAACAAACAAAACCTAATGATGTAGGGGTGCCTGGATGGCTCAGTTGGTTATGTGTATGCCTCTGGCTCAGGTCAGGATCCCAGGGTCTTGGGACTGAGCCCCATGTCAGGCTTCCTGAACAGTGGGGAGCCTACTTCTCCCTCTCCCTCTGCCTCCTCCCCCTGCTTCCTCTCTCTCTCTCTCTCTCTCTGCCAAATAAATAAATTAAATCTTAAAAAAAAAAAAAAACACTAACTAATGATGTACTATACCTTGGCAAATCGAATTTAAATTAAAAATCAATCAATCAATCAATCAATCAATCCAGGCACTAATACCATTCATGAGAGTTCTAACCTCAGGACCTAAAAGTCTTCCCCAATGTCTCACCTTCTAATACCATCACTTTGGGCATTAGGTTTTCAACCTATGAATTTGCATGGGATACAAACATTCAGCTCATAGCAGGAGAAAATCAGCAGAAATTCAAATGTGGAGAACTTTATTGATATGCCCTCCACCCCCACATCTCATTTACTAAGCAAGTGCACCAAGACACCAGCCACTGAAAGCTGTGAATATTGGCTGTTAATGGCTCACAGTTTCCCTCTTCTCCAGAAAACTGCCTTTGCAAATGACCATACAGGAGGGTTATATCTCCTCCTGTCCACCATGGAGCAAGGACAAAAAATAACCCATACTTAATGACATACTGACATTGGAAGCCAAAGTACTGAAACCTTGCTTCAAAGTGGCAATATCTCTCTTTTGAACTGTTCCTAGGTATCCATACTGTTCACTGCTGGAAATAAAATCTAATTACTTTATATTAACCTTGTATATATTCTCATTGCTAAATTCAGATGTATGTACACACATACACTTGTATTAATTCTAGTATACAATCATATTATCTATGAATTGACAATTTTATGCCTATCTTCAAAATCTCATAAAATGCATTTCTTTTTCTTGTTTTATTACACTAGTCAGGAAGATCAGGGAGTTTTCTATTAAGATAATGCCTGTAATTCTTTTTTATTGTATCATCTTTGTTTCTACAATCTAAGGTTCTTTCAAAATTTTGGTGGTATGTACTTCATCTTTATTATCTATCTTCTGGAATTGTGCATAATATTGTTTCTTCCTCTCTTAAATATTGAAAGAATTTGCAGATGAAGCCTTCTAATTCAGGAGTTACCTTTGCAGAAAGGTTGTAAATTATGTTTATATGTTAATGGATATAAACCTATTTACATTGTCTATTTTTTTGTGTCACTTTTGACAAATTTTACTTTTTCTAAGAATTTTAATCTTTTTTTTTACAAAAAGTTTAATCTGTTTAATCTGTTTTTATTTAACAATAAAAATTGTCCATGATACACTCTTTTTAACTTGTTATAAAATCATCCTTTAATTATTTCTAGTGACTTCCCTAGACTTTGGTATCTTTCCTATTTCCTGAGCATACAAACTTACACTCTTTGTACTGTTGCAATGTATTTAAAATATTTACTTTTATCAGCAGTCTTCACTTATTCTTATATAGCTTTCATGTGGGATTAGTTTTCATTTGTCTGAAGAACTACCTTTAATATCTTCTTTATTGTGAATCTGTTGGCCACAAGACTTTACAGATTTTGTGGGTTTTTTTGTGAGTATTGTCAGGGATGTGAATTTTACCTTCATTTTCAAAGCTATTTTTGTTGGATAATGAATATTAGGATAATATTCTAGTTTGGCACTATTAAAATGTTATCCCTTATCTTTGGACATCCATAGTTTATAGTAAACAGTTATTCCTGAATCTTATTGTTTGAAGACAGTATATCTTTTATTTCTGAATGATTTTTTTCTTATCTTTGTTTTTTACTTATTTTACTATTATATGCCTTGGTATGGTTAATCTCTTTTTTTACTTTGCTTAGGGTTACAAATCTTTCTCAAATCTCTGGGTTGATAGCTCTCATTAATTTTAAAAATTATTTATCATTATCTTTTGAATATTGTTTCTGACCCACTTAACTTTCTAGTACTTTCTCATTGAAATTCATGTTACATTTATGTTTAAACTTTCACTGGGCCCTATAGGATTCTTTCTCTAATTTTATGTTTGTTATTCTTCTGGATTTTTCAAGCTGAATTATTTTACCAAAATAACATTCCATTTACTAATCACCTGTTTTACATTGTTTAATTTGTTGTCTATTAAATTTTTAATTTCACTCATTCTATTTTTCAGTTCCATTATTTCCAGATCCTTTGTAATACATTAAACTTCTTTGAGGAAATTCTCTATCTTGTACAATGATTTTCCTAAATCTATTAATCACTGTTATTTTACACTCCTTAGATGATAATTCCAATATTTCTATACCTTATAGGTCTTTCTTATTTTTATGATTTTTAAAATAATGTTTAATTAGCCAACATATAATACACTACTAGTTTTTGTTGTAATGTTTAATGATTTATTAGTTGCATATAACATCCAGTGCTCCTCACCACACATACCCTTCTTAATACCCGTCACCCGATTATCCCATTCCCCAACCTCCCTCCCTTCTGTAACCCTCATGTAATCTTTTTTTTTTTTTTTAGTCATTTGGATCTATTTTCAAGTACTGCCATCATTTTTTTCATTAAACCTTCGAAACTGATGTGAAAAATTATACAGAGTCTAAATGATGTAAGAAACTAATTTTTCTCTGGCAGCTTATTGTCTATGAGGAATATCACCTTAACTAATATATTTCCAATTTACTATTAGTCTTAAATCCTATCCTTTTCTGAATTTTTAACTAAAACGTCATTGATATTCACTAGTAACACCATCTGGGTGAGCTCTCAACTCCAAAATATGTGTCGTTAGCACACAATTTTATTCAGTTTGATAGCTGTTCTTAAGAAAAAAGATAGCTTAATATATTACCTCACCATAACTGGATAGAAATATTTCAAACACTACTTTATATTTAAATTCAATTCCTATAAGTGATTCAAACCAGTGGTTTCATTTTGTTTGGTTTAGTTAATTATTATTATTATTATCATTTATAAATATTTAGGAGTGCTTAGGTCACAGAGTCAATTAAGTGATTGACTCTTGATTTCAACTCAGGTTGTGTTCTCATAGTTAAGGGATCAAGGCCTGTGTCAGTCTCACCACTAGGAGAGGAGTCTACTTGAGTTTCTAATTCCTTTTTCCCCTCCCTGCCCTTGTGTTCTCTCTCTTTCTCTTAAATAACTCTATATCTATATCTATATCTATATCTATCTATATCTATATCTATATCTAGGTACATAGATAGATATGGATATAGATATAGATATAGATATAGATAGATATAATTTTAAGTTTCTACCTAAGGGGAACCCTCTTACACTGTTGGTGGGAATGCAAACTGGTGAAGCCACTCTGGAAAACAGTATAAAGTTTCCTCAAAAAGTTAAAGATAGAAACCCTACAAACCAGGAATTATACTCCTAGGTATTTCTTCAAAAAATACAAAAGTAGTGAATCGGAGGGGCACAGGCACCCCAATGTTTGCAGAAGCAAAACCCACAATAGCCAAAATATGGAAAGAGCCCAGATTTCCACCAAATAATATGGATAAAGAAGATGTGATATGGGTGGGTGGGGGGAGCAAGATGGCCGAGTAGTAGGAGACCTAAATATCTTTAGGTCCCAGGAGTTCAGCTAGATATTTGTCAAACTGGGTATTCTAAATAGCTACAAACTCAATAGGAGAGAGAAGAGAAGAAGAGCAGCAATTCTAGGAAGAGAAAATAGACCATCTTCCTGAAGGTAGGATGGGTGGAGAAGTGAATCCAAGGCAACAAATGGGAAGATAGACCATGGTGGGAGGGGCCAGATCCCAGTAAGTGGTAGAGCAGCAGAGCACAAAATCGAAACTTTTAGAAGTCTGCTCCACTGAAGGACATCACTCCAGAGGCTAAGTGGGGGTGGGGGGGTGGAGAGTGTGGGCTCAGGACCTTCAGGATCACAAAAAGACTAGGGGTGCCTGAGTATGACAAAGCTCCCAGGTATTGGAGCGGGGAAGTGAGATGGAGCTAAGGAACAGACCCTCAGTTCAAGATTACCTTAAACTATCACCCTTAGCACAGTTCAGCCACTGCTTTTTGGGCAAGGACACAATGAGCAGCAGATCTGGGGACATTCCTCCTCCAGGAGTAGTGGTGTAGGAGTACTGCAGGAATTAGCTGGGTTTGGAGACTCCAAATGGGGCTCTGCACCAGAGATAGGAACACTTGGTCACAGGCTGGGTGAGCACAGAGCACAGTCAGAGACCAGGGATATGGGAAGGATTAACTGCTCTTCTCTGAGGGCACAATGAGGAGTGGGCTCTGAGCTCTTGGCTCCTACTGGGCAGAGATTGAGAGGTCGCCATTTTCATCCCTGCCCTCTAAAGCTGTATGGAAAGCATTAAGGGAACAAAAAACACTCAAGAGTAAACCCGAGCAGGTTACTTAGCCTGGCCCCTGGCAGGGGCAGTGCAATTCCACCTCAGGGAAAGACATTTGAGAACCACTGCAACAGGCCCCTGCCCCAGAAGATCAGCAAGAACATCCAGCCAAGACAAAGTTCACTGATCAGTGAGAAGTGCAGAACTCCAGAGCTAGGGGAAAGCAACACATAGAATTCATGGCTTATTTCCAATGATCCTTTAGTCTTTCAAAGTTATTCTTATTCTACTTTTTAAACCTTTCATCTTTCCTATTTCAACTTTTTAAAATCTTTTTAACTTTTTAAAAACTTTTAAAAATCTTATCAATAACTTTTAAAAATCTTCTTTTTAAATTTTATTCTTATAGTCATATTTTATCCCTTCATTGCATTTAACCTTATTTTTTGTATACATATAATTTTTTTTTAATTTTGGGATACATTTTTTTTCTAAAAGAACAAAATGTACCCTAAATCTAGCACATAGCTTTGTTCTAGTCTCCAGCCTGAGCATATTCACTCATCTTTTTTTTTTCTTCTTTCAACCAACTTATTATCAATTTTTTGTAAGAATCTCTTTTAATTTTCATCTCTAGAGTCATATTCCATCCCTTCATCATGTTTACCCATATTTTTGTATACATACAAGTTTTTCTTTCTTTACAATATTCAGAGGTAGTTTCTTCTAAGATCAGAATACATTCAAAATCAAGTGGGTGGCTCTGTTCTATTTGCCAGTCTAATATATATATATAATATAATATAATATAATATAATATAATATAATATATTTTTAAGATATAAACTATATTACATATAGTTTATATATATATATATAAAATATACATATATTTTTTTAAGATTTTATTTATTTATTTTTTTTGATAGAGAGAGATCACAAGTAGGCACAGAGGCAGGCAGAGAGAGAGGGGGGAAGCAGGCTTCCCGCTGAGCAGAGAGCCCGATGCAGGGCTTGATCCCAGGACCCTGAGATCATGACCTGAGCCGAAGGCAGAGGCTTAAACCACTGAGACACCCAGGTGCCCTAAAATATACATATATTATATATATTATATATATATATAATATACATATATTACATATATATTTTTTATTTTTCCTCCCCTCTCTTCTTCTCCCAGTTTTGGGTCTCTTCTGATTTGGTTAGTGTATATTTTCCTATGGTAATCGTTACCCTTTTAGTATTTTGTTTTCCCATTCATCTATTATTATCTGGATAAAATGTCAAGGTGGAAAAACTCACCACAAAAAAAAAAAAAAAAAAAAGAATGAGAAACAGTACCGATGGCCAAGGACCTAATCAATATAGACATTAGTAATATGTCAGAACTCATGTTCAGAATGATTATTTTCAAGGTGCTAGCTGGAATAAAAAAAAAAAAAAAACACGTGGAAGAATTTAGAGAATCCTTTTCTGGAGCAATAAAATCCCTTTATGGAGAAATAAAAGAACTAAAATACAACGAAATTGAAATCAAAAAAGTTATTATGAGGTACAATAAAAAATGGAGGCTCTTACCACTAGGATAAATGAGGCAGAAGAGAGAATTAGTGATGCAGAAGACTAAATGGTGGAGAATAAAGAAGCTGAGCAAAAAAGAGACAAATAACTACAGGGCCATGAGGAGAGAATGCAAGATAAGTGATACCATAAGAAAAAACAATATTAGAATAATTGGGATCCCAGGAGAAGAAAATGAGGTGGACAAAAAGTATATTAGAGAAAATTATAGCAGAGAATTTTCATAATTTAGCAAAGGGAATAAGTATTGAAATACAGGAGGCACAGAGAATACCCATCAAAATCAATAAAAATAGGTCCACACTCCATCATTTAATAGTAAAACTTACAAGTCTCAGTGACAAAGAGAAAATCCTGAGAGCAGCTTGGGACAAGAAGTAACATACAACAGTAGAAATATTAGATTGGCAGCAGAGCTATCCACAGAGACCTGGCAGAACAGAATGGACTGGCATGATATATTCAGAACACTAAAAGAGAAAAATATGCAGCCAATAATACTATAACCAGCTAGGCTGTCATTGAAAATAAAAGGAGAAATAAAAAGCTTCCAGGACAAAACAAAAACTAGAAGAATTTGCAAACACCAGACAGTCCTACAGGAAATATTGAAAGGGGTCCTCTAAGCAAAGATAGAGCCTAAAAGAAACAGATCAGAAAGAAACAGAGACAATATAAAATAACAGTCACCTTGCAGGCAATACAATGGCACTAAATTCATATCTTCTGTAGTTACCCTGAATGTAAATGGGTTAACTGTCTCAATCAAAAGACACAGGATATCAGAGTGGGGAAAAAACAAACAAACAAACAAACATAACACCCATCAATATGCTATCTAGAAGAAACTCATTTTAGACCCAAAGACATCTCCAGATTTAAAGTGATGGAATGGAAAACAATTTGCCATGCTAATGGATATCATAAGAAATCTGGGGCAGCAATCCTTATATCAGAAAAATTAGATTTTAAACAGAAGACTACATAATAAGAGTTGAGGAAGGACACTATATCATACTTAAAGGGTCTGTCCAACAAGAAGATCTAATAATTTTAAATATCTATGCCCCTAACATGGGAACAGCCAATTATATAAACCAAGTAATAACAAAATCAAAGAAACACATTGACAGTAATACAATAATAGTAGGGGACTTTAACACTCTCCTCACTGAAATGGACAGATCAACTAAGCAAAAGATCCACAAGGAAATAAAGGCTTTAAATGACACACTGGACCAGGTGGACACCACAGATATATTTAGAATATTCCATCCCAATGCAACAGAATACATATTCTTCTCTAGTTCACATGGAACATTCTCTAGAATAGATCACATCCTGGGTCACAAATCAGGTCTCAACTGTACCAAAAGACTGGGATCATTCCCTGCATATTTTTAGACCACAGTGCTCTGAAGCTAGAACTCAATCACAAGAGGGAAGTTGGAAAGAACCCAAATACATAGAGGCTAAAGAGCATCCTACTAAAGAATGAATGGGTCAACCAGAAAATTAAGGAATAATTAAAAAAAAAAACATGGAAACAAATGAAAATGAAAACACAACTGTTCAAAATCTTTAGGATACAGCAAAGGCAGTCCTGAAAGTATATAACAATATAAGCCTTCCTCTAGAAACAAGAAAGGTCTCAAATACACAACATAACCCTACACCTAAAGGAGCTGGGGAAAGAATAGCAAAACAAGCCAAAACCCAGCAGGAGAAGAGAAATCATAAAGATCAGAGCAGAAATCAATGAAATAGAAACCAAAAGAACAGCAGAACAGATCAACAAAATTAGGAGTTGGTTCTTTGAAAGAATTAATAAGATTGATAAACCCCTGGCCAGATTTATCAAAAAGAGAAAGGACCCAAATAAATAAAATCATGAGTGAAAGAGGAGAGATCACAACCAACACCAAAGAAATACAAATGATTATAAGAACATCTTATGAGCAACTATATGCCAGCAAATTTGACAATCTGGAAGAAATGGATGCATTCCTGGAGACATATAAACTACCAAAACTGAACCCAGAAGAAATAGAAAACCTGAACAGACCTATAACCAGTGAGGAGATTGAAGCAGTCATCAACAATTTCCCAAACAAGATCCCATGAAAAGATAGCTTCCCAGGGGAATTCTACCAAAATTTTAAGGAAGAATTAATACCTATTCTCGTGAAATTGTTCCAAAAAATAGAAATGGAGGGAAAACTTTCAAACTCATTTTATGAGGACAGCATCACCTTGATCCCAAAACCAAACAAAGGCCCCACCAAAAAAGAATTACAGACCAGTACCCTTGATGTACATGGATGTGAAAATTCTCACCAAATTACTAGCCAATAGGATCCAATAGTATGTCAACAGGATTATTCACCATGACCAAGTGGGATTTATTCCTGGGCTGCAAGGTTGGTTCAATATCCACAAATCAATCAATGTAATATAATACATTAATAAAAAAAAAAGAACAAGAACCATATGAACAAGAACCATATGATACTTTCAATAGATGTTGAAGAAGCATTTAACAAAATATAGCATCCTTTCTTGATCAAAACTCTTCAAAGTGTAGGGGTAGAGGGTACATACTCAACATCATAAAAGCCATCTGTGAAAATCCCAAGTGAATATCATTCTCAGTTGGGAAAAACAGAGATTTTCCACTAAGGTCAGGAACATGGCAGGACTGTCCACTATCACCACTGCTATTCAGCATAGTACTAGAAGTCCTGGCCTCAGCAATCAGAAAAAAAAAAAAAAAAGAAATAAAAGGCATCTGAACTGGCAAAGAAGAAGTCAAACTCTCACTCTTTGTGGATGATATGATACTTTATGTGGAAAACCCAAAAGACTCTGCTCCAAAACTGATAGAACTCATACAGGAATTCAGTAAAGTCTCAGGATACAAAAATCAATGCACAGAAATCAGTTGCATTACTATACACCAATAGCATGAGAGAAGAAAGAGAAATTAAGATGTTGATCCCATTTACAGTTGCACCCAAAACCATAAGACACCTAGAAATAAACCTAACCAAAGAGGCAAAGAGTCTGCACTCAAAAAACTATAAAGTACTCATGAAAGAAATTGAGGAAGATACAAAGAAATGGAAAAAAATGTTCTTTGCTCATGGATTGGATGAACAAATATGGTGAAAATGTTATACTACCTAAAGCATTCTACACATTTAATGCAATCCCTATTATATACCATTATTTTTTTCAAAGAAATAGAACAAATTTTCCTAAAATTTATATCAAACCAGGAAAAAACCCAAATAGGTAGAGGAATGTTGAAAAAGAAAACCAAAGTTGTTGGTATCATAATTCCAGACTTCAAGCACTATTACAAAGTGTAATCATCAAGGCAATATGGTACTGGCACAAAAACAGACACATAAATTGATGGAACAGAATAAAGAGTCCAGAAATGGACCCTCAACTCTATACTAATCTTGGACAAAGGAGGAAAGATTGTTCAGTGGAAAAAAAAGATGGTCTCTTCAACAAATTCTGTTGGGGAAAAAAAGATGTGAAAATATATCTTTTGAAATAATAATTATAGTAGCTAAAATAGCAATATAATGTTCTTAATATCAATATATTGAGATATATATCTATATCTATATCTCACATATCTGGCTATTCAGGATCTTTTCTTGTTCCATACAAATTTTAGGATTATTATAACATTTATTTTTTATTTTTATTATTAATATTATTATTATATTATAACAAGGAGGGCACTTGATATAACGAACACTGGGTGTTATATGCAACTGATGAAGCACTAAATTCTACGCCTGAAACTAGTAAAATACTACATGTTAACTAACTTGAATTAAAAAAAGTCTCTACCTTCCTGTGAGTTAGTAATGGAGATTTCCAATAAAGAAATAAAGCTGAATTGCTAAGCAAAAAGTTCCAGAGAGTGTGGACTTACTAAACACACCCTAAGTCTTCATCTGTAATTCTTGAGAAAATAAAATTCAAATCTGCCATGGAGACCCTAAAGCTTCTAAGAATGCTACCAACAGGTCCCAATGTGAAGATTTGACTTAAATGCTTTTGATTTTTTCCCCAATAGAATTTTTTTTTTAAACCAAATGACTTTTACTATAATTTTCACTTGTGTGAATTTCATTTATCAGCGTCTCATTCTCAGAGTATTTTTTTGTGACTTGGATTTTTTTTCTTCATTGATAACAAATATCTGTTGAAAGTATAAAATTTAAATAAGACCAACCATCTGTGAAACCGGTGTTTGATATATATTACATGAAGTATTTTTATAGTTTTCTTTTTTTGTTGTTGTTTCATAAATAATCCATTCCATTAAAATTAATCCAAAAGTCTTTATAACTATTTACAGTAAGAGGAAATTAAAAAGGAAATTCTCATTCCTACTTGTTAAATTTTATATGACCAATTTTTAGTGTATTTTTACATGCCACATTTAGTGATAATCATTTTGGATGATATAAAATACTTTTTCCCAGAAAAATCATATAACTTAACTGTGGTGGAAGAAGAAATAGAAATAATAAATGAGGGACGCCTGGGTGGCTCAGTTGGTTAAGCAGCTGCCTTCGGCTCAGGTCATGATCCCAGCGTCCTGGGATCGAGTCCCACATCGGGCTCCTTGCTCCGCAGGGAGCCTGCTTCTCCCTCTGACTCTGCCTTCCACTCTGTCTGCCTGTGCTCGCTCTCACTCTCTCTCTCTCTTACAAATAAATAAATAAAATCTTTAAAAAAAAAAAAAAGAAATAATAAATGAAAAATATCCTACAATTCACATCATGAGTGCTTATAGGAAGTAAGCTGGGGAAAAAATGAGGGATAAATTTTTTGTATTGTTTCAATACTTTTCAGCATAGCTTTAATAGCTACAACCAAAATCCAGTTTTTTTCCCATTGCACCATATATCCCTTACATCATTTTTATTTTCATTCTCGAAAAATTATTTTAATAATGTATGAGTAAAATAAAACCCTTTTTTGCAAAACAAATTAATTTGGGGGAATTTGGCAAGGTTTTATATAGTAGGTCTAACTCATTTAGGGCTTATGTTCAAGCCTTATTCTAGCCATGCTGTAAATAGTATAAAATTTATATCTGTATTAACACTGTTCACAGAATTCCTTTTGGAATGGGTACAAATAATAATTATATCTTTTGAAATAATAATTATAGTAGCTAAAAAGAGCAATATAATGTTCTTAATATCAAATCCTCTCATTTAAAATGTTATCTCCTTTGGAAGCCTTCCTTAACCACTTCATTCAGGTATTTTCCTCTGTGTATGTCCCCCAAGTATATTTAGTTCATCTTATTACCCAGGGCCTCCTCTAAAGTATACAAGGTTTCATCTCCTGTGATTTTTTTTTTTTAATGTAACTCCTTTCTACATAAACTAGGGACTGAAGCAAAGTCCCCATTTGTCCAGGGCTAAGGAGGTACTGGCTCTATTGTAGTGGATTTTTGTCACAAATTTTTCCTCATTAATGTAATGATTTGCTTTCATTTAATGCTAAGCAGTTCACCAAAAAATTAGAAATAGTTTTAATTCTTTTTTGTATCCACAGCACTTTGTACAGTGCCTAAAACACAGCAGGCATCTATTAATTATTAAATGAGCTCCAAATATTGATGAAATGTATATCTCAAAATCTCACAGAAATGTAGCTTCCTTCTTAAAGGCTTCATTGTACCCTTCCCCATCCTCCTTATACAATGTGGTTATACATTTTAGTTGACATTGCTCTCTTTACTCCCTTATAATTGTTAATGTCATTATCATATCTCCGCTAAAGAATGTCAGCTTCTTAAGAGTAGGATTCAAGCCTAATAATCTGTGTATCTATTTGGCAAGGGGTACTGCCAGCATTTGGAACACAATCAGTGCCTGCTGAAAGAATAATTAATCACACAGAGAGGTGTGAATTGGAGATAGTATTCTGCTTTCTTCTCCACCTGGGTTGTTGTGAAGCTCAAATGAAAACAAAAAATCTACAAAGCTTTATATTATGTAAAGTGTTATATAATTTTAAAGGGTCAACATATTATGATGATTTTTGTCCTATATATGGAACCACATAGCAGTTTTACAGATCTTTGCTTCTCCACTATAGTTGTGTAGAAGCTGTGAATGTGTCTTCCAATTCAACGTAATGTGGGCTAGACATCAATCATAATTGATAGGTGGAGGAAACTATCTGATCACAGAAACCATACTTAAAATAGGTCAGGATTTTTTAGCCAAGATTTTTTTTTTAAGATTTTATTTATTTATTTGGCAGAGAGAGAGAGAGCGATCACAAGTAGGCAGAGAGGCAGGCAGAGAGAAAGGAGGAAGCAGGGTCCCTGCTGAGCAGAAAGCCCAATGTGGGGCTGGATCCCAGGACCCTGAAGATCATGACCTGAGGTGAAGGCAGAGGCTTAACCCACTGAGCCACCCAGGTGCCCCTAGCCAAAAATTTTTTAACTGACCTGAGATTATGCTACATCTTTCCAAAAAAAAAATATATGAATCCCTAATAAGTACCAGGCAATATTAAGTGCTAAGAGATAAGGATATAGTGATGAACAAAATGGACACAGTTTTTACCCTTAGAAAATTTATTTTCCAAAATTATTTATCTTTAACAATATAATTATTGTGATTGATATCTTTTAAAATTTTTTAAGATAAATACTTTAAACTGCTTTATTTCTTTGCCTATCTTGAGGTTTTAGTGATTTTTTAAAAAAGAAAAACTGGTGAAGATTTTTGTTATCAAGTTTAACCATTTAGATCCAACAGAATAGTGCCTTTGTCACTCATGACTAAGTCATTAACATTATCTGGGTAGTAAATCTTTGATTCTCGGTATCAAGAGGTCCAATTAATTTAGATGGATTAGAATCACTCAATGTGCCTGTATACAGCAAAAACAAGTTGTATGCCTTGTTCATCTACACTCTTACAACTTCGTGTCTGACTAAAAGAGAGCTCTGAAATTTTGTGTCCTACTCCTAAACTAATAAGAGGAGGAAGCTGAAAAATTTTGAAAAACATTTGGTTAATAATGCAAGTCTGGAGTACATCAATGCTTCAGTCTAATAAGAAATTTCTACTTATTCCTCTGACTCATCAAATCCAAAAACATCTTATTTTCTCATCATATATTCTGGATTATATTTATATAAGCAGGACTCAACTGAGAACAAATATTTATATATAATTATTATAAAACTTAATGTACTATGCTTTGATATACTATAACATAATAGAATAGAATGTACATATGCATTCTCATATAATATACATGTGACTTAAATACTATATTCATTTATTGTAAAATTCCTCTGGTCTGTCATTGTTTTCTCCTTTTTTCACACTGGCAAAAGATTGTTTTTTAGTCAGAGAAGTCCTGCAAATTGATGCTAAGAAATACTGATTTGAGTAGTCAAATAAAATGGCAATAATTCCATATATAGTTACTGAAATAACTCTGTGGTAGAAAATTTCCTCAATCTACTTCACCCATATTACAGACTTTAAGAAAATGTTAACATGGTGGTTATTTCTCCACTGACCTGCTGAAATATAGAGAAGTGAAGGAAATTGTTTGTCACAGACACTGAAAACAAAAATTTGAAACTAGAAGATAGGATAAAAACCCATCTCCCCTCCTAAGACAGGTATAAGCAAGAACTCTAGTCTGTCCTTCACACCACTGGATGATGGCTAAGCTATTGTCAAAAGCCAATTCTTCTGCAAACACTGTCTTCGTAAGGGTTTTTGAATACCATGTTTTTCTAGTTTTTTTCCTGCCTCACACCACCTATTCTTAGTCATTTGGCCGACTTCTCTTTCTCTGGCCATCCTTAAATTTTTACCTTTCAAGCTATCTTCCCCGCCCCCCCATCACTTCATACATTCTCATAGTAACCTTACACTGGTAAGGAGCTTAATTACTACTCATGTCCACAACTCCTAAATTTAGAGGTCCACCCAATAACATCCATAGGAAATTCAGATTCATGTTTTGAAATGCTTACTATCCTTTTATATTTGAATATTTTCCAAGTAATGCAGTCTGAAATATCAAAAATTTAACTCATTTCTCCCCACCTCAAACCTGCTTCTTTCCATGCAATATCCTTATAAATGGAACCACTGATTATTGGATTGCCAACTCAGAAGCAGGAGGCATCTTTGTGTACTTCTCTTTTTTCTGTGGCCACAACAAATCCATCATTAATGCAGACAATTATACCTCTTCAATATTTCTGGAATTCATCAGCTCTCACAACTCTATTCCTACCACCCTTGCTCAGGTTATCAGTATCCTTTTTCTAGATTACTGTGTATAAGTTTAACATCTAGATTTCTTCTGATCTACTCTGTTAATTAGAACAGTCTTTTAAAATGCAAATATACTGGGGCACCTGAGTGACTCCGTCCACTAAGCATCTGCCTTCAGTTCAGATCATGATCTCAGTGTCCAGGGAAGAAGCCCCTTGGTGGGCTTCCTGCTCAGAGGAGAGTCTGCTTCTCCCTCTCCTTCTGTTCCACACCTATACTCTCTCTCAAACTCTCTCTCTCTCTCACCAATAAATATATGAAATCTTTAAAAATAAATAAATAAAATGCAAATATATAAGGCCACATCCTTGCTTAAATTCTCAAAGATATTCCAAGGCCTTCTATATAAAATCTTAGCTCTTCCCTCTTATGCTCTCATCATGAATATGCCTTTGCTTATCTGCCTGATCTTAGCTGTTTCATCTTTCCTTTTCAATTCCAGTAATATTCAATCTGTTGCTTCTCCCTGAAAGCGTCATGCTAACACTGTTCCTATTTTCTCAAGTTTTATATATGGCAATCTCTCTGCCTGGGAAATTCTCTTCCCTTGGCCTGAATAAATTTTATGAGGTAACAATTTAGATATTACTTCACCTGGAAAGTCTCTTGTGATCTATTTGTCCTGAACTACAAATCTCTAATCCTTATTCCCTCATCCATGCTCCCAAAGCATCTCTAATTTCTTCATAATAATTCTCATCTACTTGAACTGCAGTTGTCTGGCCTCTCTGTCCTCCCCCATCCCAGATTTTTAATTCTGTGAAGGTTAAGAATGTTGCATTATTATTCACTATTATAACACCAGTATACAGCATAGTATCTATTGCATAGCAGGCACTTGAAAAAACATTTGTTCCTTCCAAAAATTTTATATCATTTCTTATTTACAAATAATGGCAGATTTTTGTCCTTTATAGACATACTTCTTGACTCATGCTACTTTAACCAGTGTGCCTCTTTTATCTTATTAGCATAAAGGACTACTGACTAAGACTTAATTAGAACAACCAACAACAAAATTTTCAATTTTCCCCAGCTAAAAAAAGTTTGCATACCAGATTCATTTCCTAATATGTAAAGGTAAATATATCCCTTTTTAAAATTACTTTTTGTACGTTGTAGTATATAGTCTCTTGGCTACTTTGCTGGTCCTCTAAGAATAGAATTTGAGATTTATTCATCTTTCCATGTCTCCAAGTGTATGCCTATTGTGTCTATTCTTCTCTGAATAAATGTTTGTTCAATTTAATTAAACATAAAACGAGGGACTTCCAGCATGATCTTTAATTAGAGATAATACTTAGGAAGAGTCTTCAATTTGAACTTCCAGATCTACTCTCCACTTTGTTCTATGTGTAGAGAAGCAGAACTCAATGGACTGCATCAACAAGCTCTCTTGCCTTCTCATTTTTGGTTGGGTTTGGTCAATAAGAGGCCATGGTAGAAAAGGATAAGAATGAAACTAAGCATATTTATCCCCCTGTATCCCTTCTTAGCAGGTCATTATTGAGTTCCAATAAATGCTTCCTATTCTGGCTCCTTCAATTCTGAATCCCAATGGGTTCTTACAGTTATAAGGATACACGTAACAGGACATTGTATGATTCTTGATTGGTTTCAACTCTTAATACACATTTATACAAATTATCCCTGTGTTTAATTCTCAAATTACCCAGTTTGAAAATTCTAGTTTTGTTTTCTTTTTTCCCCCATCAAAGTCTTGATAAACAGCCTTCCCATATATTTTATGATCATACCTCTTCTCTACTTGCAAGTCTTCTCTCTATCCCCTTTGGGTATGGATTGCTTTATTCTATCTCCAGTGTTTTAAGAAATGCTAAATTCACCTGAGCTGAGAAATGGTAAACTGTGAGCAGTTAACAAGAATGCTATGACCCATTTCCTCTAATTCAGTAGTAAGACCAGTGGAGCATGAAGCTATAAATGAGCCCAATCATAGTAAGAAAGTTTTTCTAGTCCACATTCTTTCTAAAACTTGCTACCAGTACTGAGCAGACATAATTTTATACTTTTCACTCTTGCAGTTCTTGTCCATGAGGGTCTCCTAATCCCTTTAAATAATATCAGCCAATGCAAGCAAAGTAGCCACCCAGAGTAGAGGAGATAATCTAAATGAGAGTAGCAAACCTTAGCTTTCTTCCTTGTTCTTAGACATTACAGAGGCCATGGCCTTTTTTCCACCATCATGTGTTTTTATGAACTTGATTGTATTCTAGTGTTCACTGCTATGGCCAAATACTCATGTAAGGATAAAATGCCCATTTATAGAAACTTTATATACTTTTATTTGGGGACCAGCAGTACACTGATTAAGTTATTGTTGCCAAATTTTATAACCTCTTCGTGCTCTAAGCAGTATGCAATAGACCATAACTATTACCTACATTTCACAAGTTTATAAATCTTCCATTATTCTAAATGATTCTAAAATGATTTTTATATTTTGCATAAGGTTATGTAGTTTCATCCCTAAAACTAGCAGATTGGTGTAATTGATATTTTAGTCCCGTTTTAAAACTCCTCCTATTTAATTTTCTTTAAATGGTGAGTGCATGTAAAACACAAACATATCTTAATGAATTCATCGGTAGGGTACACAATCCTTATCACCATTCCCCAAAATAGAAACCATAGTTAATTTCAGTTTTCTAGATGTGTCTTACTTCTGTTTAACGAAAGGCTGAAACAGGTTATTAGATCTTCTTTTTCATAATTTGTAAATATAAATGAGATAAAATGTATGTACAGCCTAATCTAATGCCTGACATAAGTGAACACTGTGTGAAGTCAACAATATATGTCAGGTCACTATAAATTAGTTTTCAGTCTATTTCTTGTTTGGCTTTTTCCCACTATCCAATACTATATACCTTCCTCACTGCAATAATTTTTCCCTTGGTTTCCATGACTTCATATTTTCAATTCTATCTCTTTAATCATACCATTTCAGTTTCCTCTCTAGACTCATCCTTTATACATTACAAAATATTAGTTTAGGCTGTTTTTTCTTCCGTTGAACTAAATGACTTAATCTCTGCCCCCAACTTCACTAATAATTAATATACCATACTATACCAAGTTTTATTTCTAGTTGTCATCTCCTCTGAACTTCAAATCCATATTCCTAAGCACCTACATGACATCTCCACTCAGATGCCTAAAAGGTACATTTTGTGATCTTAAACCCTAAACCTCATTTTTTTAAATGGTTCCTTTCTCAATTTATGGGAAGAAAATGTATCCATTTCTTGAGACTTGAAGATGTCCTTAATGCTTCTTCCCCCCTCTATTTCTGAAGGACATCCATCTCCAAGTCCTATAGATTTTATTTTCTACATATCTTTTGAACCCACTTATTTATTTCATCCTACTACAAATGTTTTAATCTAAACTTCTCATCTGGACTACTGAAAAAAAATTGCACTAATTCTTCCATCCACACCTTTACACTTGAGTCAAAATCAAATAAAAAAAAAAAATCTTGTTGTATTATGCCCCTGGTTAAATACATAAATACATAAATACAAATGCCCCCATTGAATTTATTTTTTTAAAGACTTTATTTATTTATTTGAGGGAGGAAGAGAGCACAAAAGCAGAGGGAGTGGCAGAGGGAGAGGTAGGCTCCTTGCTGATCTAGGACCCCAGGAGCATGACTTGAGCCAAAGGCAGATGCTTAACCAACTGAGCGACCCAGGTGCCCCAATTTCCCATTAGCTTTAGAATAAAGCTTTATTACCTATCATGAACTACTTTTACCTTTACCCTCTGCATCCCAGCTGCACTGACCTTATTTTAGACCTTTGCACATATCTCATTCCTTATTTCCAGTCAGACTTTAACACATGTTATTGCTGCAGGCTCATGAAACAGTCTTTGAGAAATCTGCCCTAATCCCTCAGGTTCATTCAGGTTCTGTATATGCTGTCATAACTGTATGTATTTCCTTCATAACATTTGATTCATTCATTTACCTACTCAATAATTCTGGGGTTACTATGTTTTTGCATTAAGCTTTGCAGACAAAACACTATTTGAGACACTATTTCTGCCTGGAGTTTACATTCTAGCTTTTACAACTTTTTTTTTTTTTTTTCCCTTTGGTTATTTTATTTTATTTTATTTTTTAATTTTTTATTTTTTATAAACATATATTTTTATCCCCAGGGGTACAGGTCTGTGAATCACCAGGTTTACACACTTCACAGCACTCACCAAAGCACATACCCTCCCCAATGTCCATAATCCCACCCCCTTCTCCCAAAGCCCCTCCCCCCAGCAACCCTCAGTTTGTTTTGTGAGATTAAGAGTAACTTTTTTATTAAGAGTTTATAGTTGTTTGTTTTCATATTGGATTAATATTTTAAAATTTATGAAATTAATGTTTTTATATTGGATTAAGATATATCTGACTCTCAACAAATTATTATCTCTATGAGGTTGAAGGGTTTTTATTTTCTTTTTCCTTGCCACAGTTATCTTAGCCACATAACAAATTGTTCTAAACTAGTGGCTAAAAATAGTAATTGTTGGGGCACCTGGGTGGCTAAGTTGGTTAAGCATCTGCCTTCACTAAGGTCATGATCCCAGAGTCCTGGGATCAAGTCCTGCATCAGGCTCCCTGATCAGCAAGGAGTCTGCATCTCCTTCTGCCTGCCACTCCCCTGGCTTGTGTTCTCTCTAGACAAATAAATAAATAAATAAATAATTTTATTTCTATCATCTATATTATGTATTTTATTTATTTATAAATTTTTTTTTAAAGCAATGACTGTCATTTCTCTTCTTTCCTGGTTCCTGTGAACCAGGAATTTGGATAGGAAAGAGCTCAGCCAGAGAATGAAAGACTGAGTCTTTTAAGTCTCTTTTTCTCCCATTGGATCATTGATTCAGACTGTTGGCTGAGAATCTCAGTTCCCGTGTTCCTGGACCTCCACATGTAGTCTTCATGCCTACATGGATTTCACTGAGGAACTTTCTGAGAGAGAGCCAGTAGGAGCTGCTTTGCCCTATATGAGCTAGCTATCATAAAGAGTCACTTATGCTGAATTTTATTGCTTGAAGTAGTTGCAAAAGTTTGCTTGGGTTCAAGGTGGTGATGCATAGACACCTGAAACATACATCTCAGTGGGAAGAGTATCAGTCACATTGTAGGAAGAGCATGCAAAATGAAATACACACACACACACATTAATCTGAAAAATACAATTGTCTGCTCATTTTATTACCTGGCACTTCATATGGAGTAATTGGCCACTAAAGATATGAATGGAAGAATTATTGAATGAAACTAAGAAAAGGCCAAATCATGAAGGCTAGACTGTGATATATTTATTCCTGGATATTTTTTAAAGACTTTATTTATTTATTTGACAGAAAGACTGAGCCAGCATAACAGGGGAACAGCAGAGACAGAGAGGGAGAAGCAGGCTCCCTGCCAAGCAGGGAGTCCTATGAGGAGCTTGATCCCAGGATTCTGGGATCGTGACCGAGATGAAGACAGATGTTTATTAACCATCTGAGCCCATCCTAGATATTTTTAAGCAGGTCTCAGTAGTTATGACCCAGCATAAAATCTTTTGGATTCCTGACAACTCAGTTACTATTGCATGTAAGTTTTTTGTCATTTAAGCAGTGAAGCTGATGAACTAGAGATAGGAAAGTGAACTAGAAACTTCTCAAACCAGCTCTATCCCGGTGAATTTGAGTTTCAGGACAACATATATTTCAGTTCTTAATTGTGCCAGCTTTCTGTACTCTCACTCTACAATATAAGCAATCATTGCTTTGGACAATGAGTAAGGGGCAATGAGCAGAAAATGCAAGCGGCATTTGGAATTGCCTCTGTGACTCAAGATTAGTTTAAACAAAGATGCACCCCACAGAATAAGTCACCAGTTAACTATGGGATTTACAGGTTATCACTGGAATAATAGGCAATGCCTTTTTCTCTTTTGTAGAGGAAAAGGAGACCAAAATAAAACTGGCAGTTCCCACAACACTGAATTTATTGTCAACTAGAGCTAAACATACTAGGGGATTCCTGAGTATGTCTCACATATATTCACTTTAGTTTCTCTTGTGGGAATCAACAGTAAAACACAAACAAATGAACAAACAAACAAACAAAAATTTTTACTAAAGCCTTTACATATTGGCTTTTGCCAATATTTTTTGCCAAGATTCATGTGTTTCTGATTGTGGGATATGTTCCTATCCCAGTTTATTAGAAAGGTTATAATATTGTCCTCTGGATAAGTGGAGTTTCTCTATATTTAGATGATATTTCCTTCTTCTCTCTTATCTATAGAACCCAAACAGATGATGACTTAAAACCCAGAGAGGGAGAACTTAATCTCGCCTGGTTTTTCTGTTTCTCTAATCCAATCAGCAAGCTAGTAACTGATTAGAAGAATCAAAAGTCAAAATTAAGGGACACCTAGGTGGCTCAATTGGTTACACATCTGCCTTCAGCTCAGGTCATGCTGGGGGTCCCAGGATGAAACCCCACATCAGCCTCTTTGCTCAAGGGGGAGCCTGCTTCTCCCTCTCTCTCTGCCCCTGCATCTGCCAGCAGCAACCCCTGCTTATGCTTGCTCTCCCTCTCTCTCTCTGCCAAATAAATAAATAAAATATTTTAAAAAGTCAAATTAAGTACTATAAGTCATTCTCTTCCTCTTTACCTTTTGCAAACACAAAATTGTAGATTAGAAGTAGCAGATTATGGCTTCCAACCTCCCCTCCCAACCCACAACAACAATAAACAAAACTCACACATCACTGTTAGAGTAACAAAAGAAGTTAATTAGTTGTCTTTCAATCTTAATTCCAAAATCCAGGGAGACAGATTCTTATCAACCAGTATTTTTTTTTTTTAATGAAAATTTGTTTTTCAATCTATTGAATGAATTTGGTAGTTTGCATTCTTAGAAATGAAAAATAGAACAGAAAATATCAAACTGTAATGCATATAAATGTTGTAACTATATGAGTATGAATACTTGGTACTGATGTAAAATCACTGTAGCTTTCAAAAGTTTCAAAAATGTTCTTATTGACTAATTTGGAGGAGATATTTATGCCTACCTAATCAACCTATAGAGCTTCTTCAAAGAAGGAGCTATAGTACTTTATATACTTTATATACCTGTCTATGGGATCTACCTCTGGAAGAGGGATGTGGTGAAGTGTTTTTTTGTTTGTTTGTTTGTTTGTTTAAGATTTCTTGGAGAGAGAAATAGAGAGAGCACAAGAGAACATATATGCTGGGGGAGGGAGAGAGAGATAGAGAGAATGAGAATCTCAAACAGACTCCCCACTGAGAGGAGCCCAATGTGAGACTTGATACTGCATCACTAAGACCATGACTGGAACCAAAATCAAGAGTTAGACACCCAACTGACTGAGCCACTCAGGTGCCCCTGGTGGAGTTGTTGTTATTATTGTTGTTTTTTTTTTCTTCTTCTTCTTCTTTTTTTTTTTTTAACATTATATTTATTTGACAGAGAGATAGAGAGCACAAGTAGGCAGAGCAGCAGGCAGAGGGAGAAGCAGGCTCTCTGCTGAGCAGAGAGCCCAATGCAGGATCAGTCCTAGGATCCTGGGATCATGACCTGAGGCAAAGGCAGCCACTTAACTGACTGAGCCACCCAGGTGCCTCCTGGTACAGTTCATAAAGACAAGGTATATTATATGCCAATTGTCCCCAAATCCTAAATCATCCTTTGTATCTGCTCTCAAACCTTGCCTCCACAGTCTATCCTCTGACAGATTTTAGGCAACATAGTTAATTCTCTAGACCTCCTATGTATCATATTTAAAATGGGACCTTAGTAAAATTTGTTTCTTCTCTGTCTCTCCTACAGATTTATTGTGGAGAGTAAGATAATACATACTCTAAGCACACTATAGCACATAGTTCAAAATTTTTACTTATATTAGCCACAATTACTATTTATCATCATTACAATTATTATTATTGACAAATTGTATTTGCTAAATTTTTACTCTTCCCATGGGGCTCTTTCATATTGCTATTAGTATTGAAGCTTTTGGGGTAACTCCAGGAAATCAAAAATTTTGTATTAAAAGCATTAATGTCATCCAGAGCCTGAAATACTAATGAGTTTATTTTCTTGCTTGGAGGCTGCCCATTGTATGAATTTCATACTCCAATATTAATTCTCCAAGAAATTTAAGTATTCTTCTCTGAGATATGGTGCTACTATTCCTTACACAGGTGACCAACAAGGAGGACTTCTGCTTGTAAAATGTTATAGAGACTGTATTAAGACATCACTATATTGATTTGTGCTCATTCTTTAATAGGCCATCCCTTCCTTAGGCCTTTAGGATAAGCCCATTGATATGGATACCCTTAGATTCAGGTATCTCTCACATGTATAGTACTTGTTTGAGCAAAATTTACTTCATTTCATTTATTCTTGATTCCCCATCCCAAGGTTGCCTTTGTTTTCAAATAAATGGGTTGGAGAATTTATCCTCATAGTTTGAAGATGTATCAGGGCATGACTGAATGAGGGTGAATGTAATACAACTTTTAGCTTCTCAAACAGATTCCCACTTACCAAGACAACAATCAAGAGTAGACAATGACACCTTTATGGAATTGCAGTTATATAGTCACACAGGGCTTTGAAATCAGACAGGTTTTATACTTGGTTTAATGCTCTGTTGTTACCATTTTGCAATTCTTAATGATCTTATCTTTAAACTTGAATTTTGAAGATGAAGTAGATGGGACAATAAAGCAGAGATATATGCAATATGTTTATCCCTTGTTCCTTGTCACTCCATTTGCATATAGAATTTAAAATGTCCCATGAGAACAGAATTCCAATAGACTTAAAATGTGCGACTGTTCAGTGAAACTTGCATAAAAGTAAAAGGTAACCAAACCTGTTAAGTTCACAAAAAAAGTAAGCAAGAGGACTAATAGTCCTAAGAGACCACATTTTGTTTGAACCACAACTTGCTTGAAATGTAGAAAGAAGATAGAGACATTGTAAGAAACAAGAGTAACAAGGCAATCCTATCATATTCCTCTTACTGATGTTGCTTCCCTGTAGTAGTCAGCCACTTAGGCTGAAAATGATAACACAGAAAATTTAAAAAAAAATAAGATATAGAGCATCCCATAGTCCCTTTACATTTCTGTTTTTCCTTATTCCTTAGTAAGCCAAAGACAGACGGTACTGGTAGATGAGTACATGTCAAGTAATAGAAGAAGTGTGTTAGTTTTGTGAAATATTTCTACAGTTCTGGTACCTACAAAATACATATGAAGGTATAAGCCACAAAATGCAAATTATATAACTTCAGGAATTCCACATAAGAATTATTCTCTATTGTACTTAAAACTGGCATCACACAATATTAAGCTAAAAGGTAAAATTCCTGCTCATTGGTTAATAATTTTTATTTCTATTTACTTAGGATGGCATCAAACAGTGAATGATAAACATGACCACAGACTGAGAGTGAGACCACAAAAGAAAGAAAAAAATTTTAGTACATTTAACATAACGTTTTTTTGCCCTGCTTTTCATACAAGGAAACCTACATTTCCATTTTGCACCAGGCCTCACAAATGATGTACCTGGACCTAGGAGTAGAATCAATTAACAAAGAAATTTTATGTAGGAAATGTAAGCTCTTTCTTGGCATATAGTTTCCTTTCTAAAGTTCCTTTTCCCCCAAAATCCATAGGGCATTTTGTTTTTCTGGGTAATTTTGTTTCTCAGGAGATCTTACTTAAAGAAAACAGTTATTACTTAAATGTCTGTTTACCTTCCCTGTTGACATACAGAGAAAGAAACACCACTGTATCTCTTCATATTTCTACTTTGTTTCCTTCCCCTGGATACCTACCCCCCTCCCGGCCCCAGTATTTCACACTTATATTTCATGGATGATGACGAGTCAGATGGCATTTCTCACCCAAGTTCCCTGGGTATCCTAGCAGTTTAGATCACCTCCATTGCAGACAAAGCTGCTAGAAACACTGCAAAACTCAGTTCCCCTCAGAGTTATTCTGAGAACCTTAATTCATTTGAGAAGTGGAAGATGGCAAAGAACTTCAGCCTACACTCCAATTTACAAAGCAGAGAAAAACACTGACTTTTCTGTGATGACAGATCAGAGGAGAAGGCAGTCAAAAACTGCCTTGGTATAGATGGTATAGATGGTCAGACTGACAACCCTCACATATCTCAGGCAATATCATTTCCCTCTGGAGAGCAACAGTTTTCTTGAGGTGTGGTTAGAGGTGCAATGAGTGAAACACAATGTGTGGAATTGCAAGGGAGGGGATGGGAGTGTTGATATTGAACCAAATGATGAGACTAAGGAGGCCTACAAGGAGGAAACATATGGCTATGCATATGCATGGTGATTTGGATCAGGAGCACATGTGGCTAGATGACAGGATGGCAACGCTGGGGGAGAGCAGTCAGAATCAGTCCTAAAAACTGCTTACTCTCTACTGAGAGCTTCCCCATGGTGGGAAGAGAGTTTTCAATTATATTAAAATAGATTTCTTCACTCATGCTAGCTGGGGAATATCTGGATCTGAATATAAACACAATTAAAAGGTGCCATGCTTTACATTTATTTTTGTTTTTGTTTTTGCATTGGAGAAACTGAGTTCTTTATAAAATTTTTAGACCTTGATGTTTGCCATCTGTGTTCTTTATGACTGAACAATTCTTCACATGTCTTTAAAAACTGATGATGATGATGATGATGATGATGATGATGTTATAACACACAAATTTCATTTGTCTAGCTAGACATTATCTTATCAAAAATCTGCAGGAGCTTGACAGTATTGTTTGAACCATAAGCATGGAGAGATCATATTGCTCTCAATACAGTGCAGCACTACTAGTAC